>NC_090928.1:1262389788-1262700413 GCF_040938575.1 Ambystoma mexicanum
ACTTTATCTCTACAGTCGGAAACACCGCCCCCATTCTAGAGATCCTGCTACAGTCAATGATTAGTTCCCTAGTTACAAAGTGAGAGCCCTTTCACATAGCAAAGCCAGTGTAAGCATGTATTGTGGAGGGCTTCCCTCGGTTGATACGGCTTTAAAGACGGTATGGAGACTCCATGCAGAAATATGGTCTGAGGTGAGAGGGGCCTGGTAGGTTTATCAGATAGATTAGGCAACTCTTGGACAGCACATTGGTTTGCTTTGCAGGTATCTTGTTCACCCTGGGGGTTCTGTCTGCCTGCAGCCGACAAGTCTGCCTGGATAGAAGCGGGACAGCAAAATGGCGGATCCTTTTGGGATCAGGGACAAGTGGAGCTGATTTACAAAATATCCCTTTCCCCCTTTGAACACTTACATTATTCGACCATCCTAGGGCACACTGTCTCCCTTGATTATCTCAGGGGAATTAATACAAGATTCGTGAGCAAGAGGTCCAGCTAACCTCAGATCCATTAACTTATCTGAGGCCCCATTCTCACCCCCCTGGTCAATCTGTGGATTCTCTACTTCTACATTCTTTCCATCAGCTCCCGTTAGAGACAGGAGTAGGTTGTTTATCAACAAAAGTTCAGACAGAACTAAGCTACAGCTGTGACAACACTCTTTTTTCCATGGGACCGCCCCTCCCCTTTATGCACAGAGTTGATGCTGACTACTTCCACTTCCTTGGGTTTAAGTGCAGAGCTAGGTGAAGTATCCTGCAGGGCTACATTGATTACCACTGGTGCACTTGCCAGGATCTCCATGGGCTCGCCGTCCACGCTTACAGCCAGCTAGTGGGCATGTGGATTGATTAAAAGACTCATCTGCAGACTTTATGGGTGGTGCCATCACCCCCTGCCCGCTTGGTGACGAAATTGTGGACTGAGCCAGGGAACAATTGCCATCCTAGCAACAGAGGGGAGAACACCAAGGGATTAATTCTCCATGGGCCAAGAATGCTGGGAACGGGGGTTAGAATTGGGGCAGCTGAGCCAGAGATACTAGGAGGTCCTCCTGGGTGCAGTTTTTAGTAATTCAGCTCCGGCAATCGAACAGGTTGGCAGGTTGCAATCCAGATCGACAGCGATTGAACAGGTTGGGGTGTAAAGTTTTTTAGCAGCCAAGATAGTGTCATTGAATACCCCCTCCCTGTGTGATGAACTGATTGGAACACTAGGGTTTCCAAAAACGGCTGGGTTTCACTAATTAGCAGGTGGGCACCCCCAAAATAGCCAGCAATGTCGGCTACACTGAAGTCCACTAGATAGACAGTGCCTGGAAGGACAGAAGTATTTGAGTTTGAGATTTTCTTTATATTCTTAAGGGTCAGTATTTTCCGCTTGGGTCCAATTCCAAGCCCAAAACCCAGTCCAATCCCTAGTCCAAAAACAGTGGCAAGTTCCATGGGTTCCTGGGCAGAAGCGGCTGCCATGGTGTATGTACTGATAAACTCAGGATGAGAGACTCAGAGTGAGATTCTCCCAGTTACTTAAAGAGTTAGCACAATGGGGCACTTGGAGATGTGCTAGTAATTTCACAGAGGACTGCACCAGAAGACCCAAGGGTACCGTTAAGTATACAGCGATGCCAATAACTCAGTGTTTTCAGTACTTTCAGTCTTGTCCAATGTTACAGGACTACGTGATTCCCAGCAGCCCAGTTTCCTCCCTTGCTGGTCCTTGTTCGTTCTGGCGTCCTGGCGTGGATTTGGGAGCGAAGCACGGCACAACACCCAAATGATGAACACAGCCTCTAGCAGCTTGCCATTTGGCACATCGGGACAGCAAGTTGATGTCACAATACACAGAGGGTCCACAAGGAGAGAGCACAAAACCCCTGCAGCCCACGAACACCCTGCGGGATGCCAACACCCGCGCCCTTGTCCCCGCGGGCTTCACCCTTGTGGGGAAGTCTGCCGGTTCTGAAAGCAGGCATGCAGCAGGTGCGAGGGGCTAGCAGCCGGCAACAGTGAGGAAGTATTCTCCAGGAGTGGGCCTGCGGGACGTCAACACCCGTGCCCTTGTCCCCACAAGTTTTAATATTATAAATTGGTGAAATCTGGATCGCTTCACAGAACTGCTTCGTCAAGAGGCTGCGGATGAATTTTCATTCTAATGGATTGTGTACTCCCACGTATTCCTCATCTTTAGATATCTCTCTTACAGCGTCAGCTCCTCCTGAATACATTTTTCGGCAGTGGCCGCTGTTCGTCATCATGGTCAACTCGATTTCCCTTGAGGGCCTCTGTCTCGAGGTTGACATCATTGATGTTATAAATAGCATGTACCATGCGCCCGTTACTTCAGTTATGTTTTTCCGCGATAGCTGACACTTCAGATATGGCATGTCTGGTTTCTTACGAAACCACGTCATAACTTTGATATGGCTTCATCTTCTTCTACCCCGAATAGTGGGTTCAAGAAATGCATCGACTGTTGTGCTAAGATGTCGGTAACCGACCCACATCGGGTCTGTTTTTGTTGGCTTGGCATCGACCACAGAACTGCCGACTTTGGATCTTGCCAATCCATGACGGGAAAGGGGTTGAAGGAACGCAAGGGGAAACACGTGGTGGGGAGAGCCCCTCTAAAATCCCTGTCCACGACTCTGTCAAAAAGGCGTTCTTCGGATGAGTCACAGTTTACAGGCAAGATGTCAGATCTGCTTCAGGTTCTGAGCAAGGTCTCTCCAGATCTCCTGTGGTGGGCCTGCGAGGACAACGTTCTGAACATTGGTACTTTTTGGCAGCCATGGCCAGAGATAACAGTAGTTATGGATGCCTCACTCATGGGATGGGGAGCCAACGCCAAGGATCTGTCACGGTCAGTGGTCTACATCGGAGTCCAAACTATACATGAATCTTTTGGAGCAGGGGGGGGATCAGCCTTTTGCTGAAGGCCTTTCTGTCCTCTGTATGGGGAAAACTGTCTCGATAATGATAAACAACACAGTGGCAATGTATTACCTCAACAAGAGAGGCGTTGTAGGATCACTGCCACTGTGCAGAGAGGCAATACAGCTCTGATTCTGGGCAATTTAAGAAGAAATCTTATCTGCAGTTCACGTAGCTGCGCAGGCAGAGCACAGTCTCTCATGAGTGGGAACTAGCTCAGGAAGTCCTTCAAGAGGTCTTCACCCTTTGGGGAACCCTTCAGGTAGATCTGTTTGCCTCCAGCATCAACTGGAAGTGGAAGTTGTTCTGTGAATTTACCCTGAGAGGAGCTCTAGTAGACGTGTTTGTAGTGGATTGGGAGTTTCCACTCCTGTACACATTTCCTCCAGTTCCAGTCATTCCTCAAGTTATCAGAAGGTTGGGAAAGTTGGGGAAATCCATGCTCGTAATTGCTCCGTATTGGGCCAGGAGGACAAGGTGACAGGACCTTCTGGACATGTCCATCTGCCCTCCAATTCGTCTTCCGCAAAGAGATGACCTTCTATTGCGAGAGGAGGGCCATGTTCTCAAACCGGAAGTCAAGCCACTCAATCTTCCTGCATGGTTTCTGAGAGGTTGGGATACAAGGATTGGGACCTCCCGGAAGACGTGATGGAGATCTTGCTTTCGGTCAGAACGCCAGCAACAAAATCTCTGTATCGCTGCCGTTGGAGCAAGTTCTGCAGTTGGTGCAGGGAGACGAATGTGGATCCTTTTCAATGAGACACACCTATGGTGTTGTCATTCCTACTGCATCTACCTAATCTGGGGCTCCAGGTTGGAACCGTCAAGGGGTACTTGGCAACGCTTTCCATTTCTACGCGCATGTTTGAAGAAACCTCTTACTTTACGATGCCGCTGTGACTGACAAATGTGTTCCCTTCAGTCCCATTTTTGGTCCCTATTTGGGATTTAAATATAGTACTAAAATTCCTCGTGTGATTCCTTTGAGCCTCTTCACTCTTGCCTGGTGAGGCTACTGACCACGAAGACAATCCTTCTAACTGCTTTTTTTTCAAAACTTAATTTTATTTGCATTGCTCCTGCCCTTACCCTGCCCAACTCCCTCCACCCACCTCCCTCAACCCCCCTTCTTAACCCAAAATCGTTCAGTGGTGCAGTTCTCCCTCATCAATGTCTTGGAGGCTCTTTTCCTCATTATGTCTGTCTTTCACCCTTGCCGGCTCCGTCCAGGGCCTTTCCCCTCTCCCTCCCGAGTCAAGTTCCACTCATTTGCTTATTCGACCCCCGTGACTTCCTTCATCCAATCCCCATTTGAGAAACAGAGAGAACCACTCTGCTTGAAACTCATTCATCTCGTCGTTCACTGCTGCTATCATCCTTTCCATTATCATCATGTTATGTACTTTCCCCTCCCAAACCTCTTTCGAGGGGAGCGTTTTGCTTTTCCAACACTGGGCTATGGCCAGTCTCCCTGCCCTTAACATTGCTTCCCGCATCTTAGGGAGTCTGTATTCTTCCCTGTCTTTTTCTGGGATCCCCAATAGAGACTGCAGCTGGTCCAGGCCCAACCCTCTTCCTGTGATCTCTTCCATCAAGCTCAACACCGCTTTCCAAAACGTGTACCTTGGGATACCGCCACCACATGTGGACCAAAGGCCCCAGACTCCCACAACCCCTGGGGCAAATGGGAGAAGCTCCCGCAAATTTTCTGGACAATCTCTGGGGATCTCTATGCCAGCCCATTAACATTTTGAAGTTGTGTTCTACCGTGCAAGTGAACAGACCACCCTGGATAACAATTTATAAATACGTGACCAGTACTCCTTGGAAATCTCCTCCCCCACTAGATCTATCCAGTAGCTCTGCAATGTTTGTCTCCCCTGTAGACACGTCTCATTCATAGCTTTGTACAACTTGGACAGTATACCCTTTCTTGTTGTAGACAAGTCAATGACTTTTTCCACTGCATTTAACACTCTTGCCACCAATCCATCCCACTTTGGGTCTGTTAGTTTACCCTTGATGCAGAGATATTCAAATACTGAAATCGAGTCCCTTCCCAGTACCTCCAGAACCGTTACCAACTCCAGGAAGACTCCATCTTTAAACAATTATCCCAACCGTTCATGGCCCACATCTGACCATGTCTGTGAGCGGGCTAGTCCCTGGTGTCCTAAGTCAAATGGGGGCCCCCATATGAAGGACATGGGGGCGGGGCACGTTGTGTACACATGTGTGCTCTTGGATTCATGCCAGACTGTCCAAAAGACTCCCAGCATGGGGTGGAACCTTAGTCGTTCCGGGATGGACCTGATTGGAGACCAAACATAGACCCTCACCTTCAGTGGGTGGTGCTGCCAGGTCCTCCAAGTAGGTCCAGTAGGTTGTCTCTCATTTGTTCAAGCATCACCCTAAGTTGGGCGGTCTTATAATATAGACGGATGTCCGGGAATCCAAATCCCCCCTTATCCCTTGGAAGTGTCAGGGTTGCAATTATTTCCCTTGGCGTCTTATTTTTCCAAATTAATCTACAGAGCTCTCCTGTAACTTCTAAGAAGATTTTTTTCTGGGAGCTGCCTCTGGATGGCTGAGAACAAGTATAGCAGTCTAGGGAGCAGGTTCATTTGAAATTGAGGTCATCCTACTGTACCAGGTCAATATCACGGGGTCCCATCTCTTTAAGTCAGTCGTCAGTTAGGTCCGGAAGGGGTCATAGTTGGCCACAACCATCTCCTTCAGGTCCCTAGTGACATGAATACCCAGGTCTGTATGCTCTTTTGGTCTACGCTCAGGCCTTGGTATCGCCTTCTCAAGTCAAGGAGGGGGGCGCTGCTCTAGTATCTCCATTGTTCCTTATTTCCCTACATTGATTTTAAGCCCCGAGAGGCGGCCATACTGCGCAATCTGGGTCATAAGTGCTGGGAGGGAGTCCTGAATGTTAGTGAGGTAAGTCAATATGTCGTCTGCAAAGAGCAAGTTTGCACTCAATCCCCCCCACCACACTATGCCCTTTGTTTGGTAATTTGCCTGAATCGCAATTGCCAAAGGTTCCATGGCTAAGGCGTATAGCAGTGGGGAGAGGGGGCATCCCTGTCTTGTACCTCTTGTTAGTACGAAGGTATCAGTGAGTCCTCGATTAACCCGGACCCTTGCCCTGGGTCTGTTGCAAAGTTCTGCCACCCATCTCAGGAAATTCGTTTCCAGCCCCATCATCAGGACCTTCATCATGGAATCAATGAAGGGGCATTCAACCCTGTCAAAGGCCTTCTCCGAATCTAGCGAGACTAGGCAGGCATCTTGCCCATTCATTTGTGCCCCATGATCAGGTTCATGGTCTTCTGAATGTTGTCCGACCCTTGCCTTCCCCTAAAGAAGCCCACCCGGTCTCCATACATTAGAAGCATAATCCCACCTCCAATCCCGTTTCCAAGACTTTCGCCAAGATCTTTACATCCCCATTTAGGCAGGAGATATGTCGATAAGAGGAGCAACTGGTGGGATCCTTCCCGTCCTTAGGGATTGCTATGATCGTTGCTAGCAGAATCGTGGAGGGTAGGGCCTCCCCTCTCAGGCATGCAATAAACACTTTCACCAGACATGGGGCTAACAATGTCCTGAATAATTTGTAAAATGTCATTGAAAAGCCATCCTCCCAGGCGCTGACCCTGACTTCATCCCCTTTATGGCCCGCTGGACCTCTTCTACTGTTATGGGGCTCTCTAGGCTTTCCACCATTGCCTTGGGTAGCCCCAGGAGGGGCGTATCCCTAATAAATGTGTCTATCTGTGCCTCCCCATTCCATTCCGAGGCATAGAGGGTACTATAATATTTTGCAAATTTGTTCCTGATGCTTTTGGTGTCATAGACAGACCCTTCCCTTCTCAGTCATTATAGCTCCTATGGTCCTCCCCCTTTTCTCCTCCCTCAGTCTCCAGGCAAGGGTCATATCCGCCCTATCCCCTTTCTCATGATATTTCTGTTTCAGAAACAGGAGGTTTTTTTCTGTGGCCTGGTTTAGTATGGCCTTTAATTGTGTTTTCTAGCGTCAGAGTTCCTTTGCTTCTGTGAGTGATATATACTTTTTCTGGGTAGCCCCTGGCTGGATCTGCTCTATTTTCTGATGGAGCAAGCTCTCCTTATCCACGCTTTAGTTTTTCTTCTTTGAGCCTATCCTTATCAGGACCCCCCCCAGAATTAATGAATCCCCACCTCTTTGGTATCGTTGATTCCCGTGAGTAGTTCCTGCTGTACTGCCCTATCCTTTAACAGGGAGTCATTGCATCTCCAGCTCCCCCCAGGTCCCGATGAACTCCCCATTTCCACTGAGACTCTCACTATATCGTCGTCAGACCATGGGATTGGAGCGACCTGGGAGTCCAAGACCAGTGCCTTTAAGGTCGAGTCTACTAGGACCAGGTCTATACGCGAGAAGGAATCATGAACGGC
The DNA here is from genome assembly GCF_040938575.1 of Ambystoma mexicanum. Lineage (NCBI taxonomy): Eukaryota > Metazoa > Chordata > Amphibia > Caudata > Ambystomatidae > Ambystoma > Ambystoma mexicanum. Next base: position 1,262,397,170 of record NC_090928.1, read on the forward strand.
CGAGGTAAAAGGTATACAACCCATCACCCTCCAGCAAGAGCGAGTGAGAGTCACACAAGCCCAACACATCATTTACCTGTTTAAAGCATTCCAAGCCTCCCATATTTGCCCTGGTTATCGGTCGTTCTCCCATCCTCTTACGGCACCTTATACGGTCTAATACCATATTAAACTCTCCCCGACCACCAGTTGGCCTTCTACAAATTCAATTATGTTGTCCCAGACCTTCTCCCAAAATTCACATTGTCCCACATTTGGAGCATACACAACACCCAACGTAAGCCTGGTACCATACTGCTGACCTTTTACAAACACGTACCTCCCATTCGGGTCGGCTAATACCAATTCTACCATGAAGATCAGTCGGTATGAGAACAGAATTGCAACCCCCACGCCTCTTCTTGACATCAGAGGACATAATCACTTTGCCCACCTCCCGGGAGCGTAACAAAGTGTGTTTCCTGAAGGCATATCCAATCCTGTCGGGCCCTCTTGATCTCACGTTGTACCAATGATCGTTTGCTTGCCAAGTTGAGGCCCCGGATGCTGAAGGAGCCAATGATCTTTTCACCCTGGCCAGGCATTGCCCCTTTTCCGAGACTTCACATTAACCACCCCCTCCTCCGAGACAGTTCCATGGTTGAGCCCCTGCTAACTGGGCCCATACTTTGTACCAACCTTTAAGAACAGGCACCCCCTGAACATTACCAACAACAGCCCCCCCTTAACTCCCCATTCCCACCCTCCTCCCCCATGGCATCCAGATTCATCACATCAGATGGGATTAAATCACTAGAGGTCCCTTCTTCACGTCTCCTCCGGGCTTACTCCTCCTGTGGTGGTGTGGGCCGTGGATTCAGGGCCACTGGGGGTGGCTTGTTACTCTCTTGACCTGTCCTGGGGTCTGTTGCCACACTCTCCTACCTCCTCTGGGCCTTCACCGAGGCAGGCACACTCACCGGGTTCTACTTCGGGGGCTCACACCTAGTTACAGCGCTTTGCAGCGAGTTACATGCTCAGCGATCCAGGGTCTAATGTAGCCATGGGCTGTGGGTTAGGCCCTCTCTCCTCCCCTCCTAAGTGGCTACATCACCTCTCTCGAGTTAGCAGTGCTCTGATGAGTCCTTTCCCGGGCCTAGTTGGATCTGAGATTTCACTGGCTTTGGTGCTGACCCTCTGTGTTTCGGGCTCCTTTGTGTGGTCTTGGAATGTTTTCCAAATTATTTGGTCTCCTGGTTTTTACCCCCCCCCCCCCCCTCCAGTTCTTCTCTCCCTTCAGGCCTCCAGCCTCAGGGGGTGGGAGGATCGTCTCTTAGACGGGCACACGTCCCAGGCTCCTACCTGGGGGCCCACATCTGGCAACTGTCCCTCACGGCCAACCAGTGCGCAGCAGGGCGGAAGTGGGCTCCTTTTTCCAGTGCGGGGGAGAGGAGAGCCCAAAGGTTTTCCAATCCTTTACCCCGCCGGGTTCTTTTTTGTTTTTTTACTCTGCCCCTTTAAAGTTCCCTTGCGCTTCGTGTGCGCTGCCCACGGGGGTGACCGGGGGTGGGGAGTAGAAGGTGAATCTGCCACTCTGGGAGCCCGGGCTTGCCTTTCGCGTGTCCCGCTCACCTCTCTGTTTCCCTCGTCACACTCCGCAAGGTGTGGGCCGGCTGAACTGGTCTCCTCGTCAGCAGGATTACTTTCATTTTATCGGTGGCCTCAGCAACACGGCTAGCTCAGCCGCACTAGTCCCGTTTTTCTTCGCTCTTGGACCGGAGTGGAATCCAAGCTTTACTCTATGTTAAACTGCCGACAGCACCCACTTACATGCTTGATGTCTGGGTTGGTTACTAGGGCCCAACCAACCCACCTAAGTACTAACCCGGCAGAATACACACACGTATTTTACAGTAAACTCTTTGAATTTTCCAATACATGGACTTCAATCCCTGAAGGCGTTCCAACTACAAAGCGCATTGAGGCCATACAAATGGGGAAATGGCACTATATAAATAACTACAATACAATACAATACAATACAACACAACAGCAGACCAATTGATTCCTGTTGGAGACGAAGACAGGTGATATTTGAAAAGAACTGGAGAGAAGTAGTTACTGAAGTGCAATAAGAGGAGGAGATTGGAGAAGCAGAGTGCTGGGAAGGCCTGGTGAGAGGCTTGGAGGTAGAGGGAAGGAGTAGGAGGAGTGAAGTCAGGTGCCCAGGCAGGCCGGTCCATATATGAGATCTGTATTGTGACGAATCCATTGGTATTGTCACATCTTCATGGGTAGGCACCTTTCTGTGAGGCCAGAGAGGTGAGGCCGCTACGCGATAGTCCCCCTGGGGGTGGTACTCAACGGGTGGATCGCGTGGGAAGGGAAACCCCTCATGCAATTGGTGACAACGGCCCTGGGATAACGCAGTATTCATCCCACCCTTTGGCGTCCCCACCTTCCTTGACCCCCTACTCCAGTCCCTCTGATCCCCCCACACCAATATTTGTTGTGTTTTAATAGAGAGCATCATTAATAAAACTGGAACGAGGAAGAGGGAGACTCATGCAAGTGCTTCCCTTTTGAGGTTGAAGTTCTGTGAAATAAACAGCACCTCTGGGAGCATATGTATACTACTTTGGGAAGGATTGCATTTGAGCCTCAGGTGCTCACCTAACAGGAGTTCTTTCCATGTTCCTTCCATGTTAGCTGAGCAATGTTTGCAATACCTCCATAACAGAAAACCATCTCTGTATGTTTTTAAAATCTTTATTGGACAAGCTCAGAAAAGAGCGGGAAAATGTGGGAGTAGCTACTTTATGGTTTGGTGCCTTGAGGACCATTCAAGGGATAAAAAGGCGGGCACTTCTTCAACAATGCCCATACCAGGAACATCCTCGGATGAGAACAGTGATGCAGACCCACTGGCTGAACATTGCTGTTGAAAGTTTTTTCACCCTCCCCTCTGCTTCTCTGCTTTTTTCACTGTTTTTATTCTATTCTCTTATCCTCTCCCTTCCCCTTCTCTCTCTCCGCTACTTTTTTATGTGCACATACTCGATCAGAATTGTCCATGGACCTAGCATGATAGTCACAAATGTTTGTCTCCCTCCCCTTACTTGTTATCCCCCCCAGCACTATCTGAAATGTCTTCAGCCCTAGTACAATAGTCACTTGTTTTATTCATCTCCCTCACCTCGTGTAATTCTCCGCTCTACCAGAAATGTCGTCACGTCTAGTACGGTAGTCGCCTGTCTGTTCCCATTTCCTTCCTTTCTGTGTCTTAGCTCTTGCGCTACCTGAAATGTCACCAGGCCGAGTATGATAGCTAATTTCACATTCTTGTTGTTCATGGCCTGTAAGAATGTTTTGTATTTTCCCTTGTTCCCTCCCTTGTTGTGAAGTGCTTTGGAACACATTGTGTAAAGGCGCGGTAACCAGGCATTGTTTCAAATATATAGTTTAGAATGCCAAAGTTTTGGAAAAATATGCATCGAAAAAATGAATTGTTTTGGTTTTCGATGCATTTTTTTCAAAACATTGCCATTCGAAACTTTGGCATTCGAAATAATCACTAGGAAACTATACGCGCTATATAAATAAACTACCATATCGAGTCTGATCCAGAACTTTGCTGTAACAAGGAGGATGAAGCAAGAAGGTGAAGCCCCACAGCATTACCATCACACGCAGTAAAGCTACCCAAAGGCAATGTGGAAGGTAAAAAGGGAAGAAGGACTCGTTCCTAGGTCTTAGAACAGCCAGCCCTGGAGGAGAAGGGAAGGAGCTGCTGGTCCCGTGCCGAGGAACCTGAAGAGTGAGGAGAGTTCCCAAAGTTAGGCAAAGGGCTGGACCGGTCAGGGGGGCATTGAGGGATCCAAGGAAGTTAATGATAACATCGCAAAGAGCACAAGGGGATGAAAAAGAGAATCCTGTGCAATATAGCATGAACTTGATAAATCCACTCAGAACATCCTGAAAGGTACAAGGGGGTGTGAAAGAGAATCCAGTGCAATAAAGCATGAACTTGATAAATCCACTCAGAACATCCTGAAAAGTACAAGGGGGGTGTGAAAGAGAATCCAGTGCAATAAAGCATGAACTTGATAAATCCACTCAGAACATCCTGAAAGGTACAAGGGGGGTGTGAAAGAGAATCCAGTGCAATAAAGCATGAACTTGATAAATCCACTCAGAACATCCTGAAAGGTACAAGGGGGGTGTGAAAGAGAATCCAGTGCAATAAAGCATGAACTTGATAAATCCACTCAGAACATCCTGAAAGGTACAAGGGGGGTGTGAAAGAGAATCCAGTGCAATAAAGCATGAACTTGATAAATCCACTCAGAACATCCTGAAAGGTACAAGGGGGGTGTGAAAGGGAATCCAGTGCAATAAAGCATGAACTTGATAAATCCACTCAGAACATCCTGAAAGGTACAAGGGGGGTGTGAAAGAGAATCCAGTGCAATAAAGCATGAACTTGATAAATCCACTCAGAACATCCTGAAAGGTACAAGGGGGGTGTGAAAGAGAATCCAGTGCAATAAAGCATGAACTTGATAAATCCACTCAGAACATCCTGAAAAGTACAAGGGGGGTGTGAAAGAGAATCCAGTGCAATAAAGCATGAACTTGATAAATCCACTCAGAACATCCTGAAAGGTACAAGGGGGTGTGAAAGAGAATCCAGTGCAATAAAGCATGAACTTGATAAATCCACTCAGAACATCCTGAAAGGTACAAGGGGGGTGTGAATGAGAATCCAGTGCAATAAAGCATGAACTTGATAAATCCACTCAGAACATCCTGAAAGGTACAAGGGGGTGTGAAAGAGAATCCAGTGCAATAAAGCATGAACTTGATAAATCCACTCAGAACATCCTGAAAGGTACAAGGGGGTGTGAAAGAGAATCCAGTGCAATAAAGCATGAACTTGATAAATCCACTCAGAACATCCTGAAAGGTACAAGGGGGGTGTGAAAGAGAATCCAGTGCAATAAAGCATGAACTTGATAAATCCACTCAGAACATCCTGAAAGGTACAAGGGGGGTGTGAAAGAGAATCCAGTGCAATAAAGCATGAACTTGATAAATCCACTCAGAACATCCTGAAAGGTACAAGGGGGTGTGAAAGAGAATCCAGTGCAATAAAGCATGAACTTGATAAATCCACTCAGAACATCCTGAAAGGTACAAGGGGGTGTGAAAGAGAATCCAGTGCAATAAAGCATGAACTTGATATATCCACTCAGAACATCCTGAAAGGTACAAGGGGGTGTGAAAGAGAATCCAGTGCAATAAAGCATGAACTTGATAAATCCACTCAGAACATCCTGAAAGGTACAAGGGGGTGTGAAAGAGAATCCAGTGCAATAAAGCATGAACTTGATAAATCCACTCAGAACATCATGAAAGGTACAAGGGGGTGTGAAAGAGAATCCAGTGCAATAAAGCATGAACTTGATAAATCCACTCAGAACATCCTGAAAGGTACAAGGGGGTGTGAAAGAGAATCCAGTGCAATAAAGCATGAACTTGATAAATCAACTCAGAACATCCTGAAAGGTACAAGGGGGGTGTGAAAGAGAATCCAGTGCAATAAAGCATGAACTTGATAAATCCACTCAGAACATCCTGAAAGGTACAAGGGGGGTGTGAAAGAGAATCCAGTGCAATAAAGCATGAACTTGATAAATCCACTCAGAACATCCTGAAAGGTACAAGGGGGTGTGAAAGAGAATCCAGTGCAATAAAGCATGAACTTGATAAATCCACTCAGAACATCATGAAAGGTACAAGGGGGTGTGAAAGAGAATCCAGTGCAATAAAGCATGAACTTGATAAATCCACTCAGAACATCCTGAAAAGTACAAGGGGGGTGTGAAAGAGAATCCAGTGCAATAAAGCATGAACTTGATAAATCCACTCAGAACATCCTGAAAGGTACAAGGGGGGTGTGAAAGAGAATCCAGTGCAATAAAGCATGAACTTGATAAATCCACTCAGAACATCCTGAAAGGTACAAGGGGGGTGTGAAAGTGAATCCAGTGCAATAAAGCATGAACTTGATAAATCCACTCAGAACATCCTGAAAGGTACAAGGGGGGTGTGAAAGAGAATCCAGTGCAATAAAGCATGAACTTGATAAATCCACTCAGAACATCCTGAAAGGTACAAGGGGGGTGTGAAAGAGAATCCAGTGCAATAAAGCATGAACTTGATAAATCCACTCAGAACATCCTGAAAGGTACAAGGGGGGTGTGAAAGGGAATCCAGTGCAATAAAGCATGAACTTGATAAATCCACTCAGAACATCCTGAAAGGTACAAGGGGGGTGTGAAAGAGAATCCAGTGCAATAAAGCATGAACTTGATAAATCCACTCAGAACATCCTGAAAAGTACAAGGGGGGTGTGAAAGAGAATCCAGTGCAATAAAGCATGAACTTGATAAATCCACTCAGAACATCCTGAAAGGTACAAGGGGGTGTGAAAGAGAATCCAGTGCAATAAAGCATGAACTTGATAAATCCACTCAGAACATCCTGAAAGGTACAAGGGGGGTGTGAATGAGAATCCAGTGCAATAAAGCATGAACTTGATAAATCCACTCAGAACATCCTGAAAGGTACAAGGGGGTGTGAAAGAGAATCCAGTGCAATAAAGCATGAACTTGATAAATCCACTCAGAACATCCTGAAAGGTACAAGGGGGTGTGAAAGAGAATCCAGTGCAATAAAGCATGAACTTGATAAATCCACTCAGAACATCCTGAAAGGTACAAGGGGGGTGTGAAAGAGAATCCAGTGCAATAAAGCATGAACTTGATAAATCCACTCAGAACATCCTGAAAGGTACAAGGGGGGTGTGAAAGAGAATCCAGTGCAATAAAGCATGAACTTGATAAATCCACTCAGAACATCCTGAAAGGTACAAGGGGGTGTGAAAGAGAATCCAGTGCAATAAAGCATGAACTTGATAAATCCACTCAGAACATCCTGAAAGGTACAAGGGGGTGTGAAAGAGAATCCAGTGCAATAAAGCATGAACTTGATAAATCCACTCAGAACATCCTGAAAGGTACAAGGGGGTGTGAAAGAGAATCCAGTGCAATAAAGCATGAACTTGATAAATCCACTCAGAACATCCTGAAAGGTACAAGGGGGGTGTGAAAGAGAATCCAGTGCAATAAAGCATGAACTTGATAAATCCACTCAGAACATCCTGAAAGGTACAAGGGGGTGTGAAAGAGAATCCAGTGCAATAAAGCATGAACTTGATAAATCCACTCAGAACATCCTGAAAGGTACAAGGGGTGTGAAAGAGAATCCAGTGCAATAAAGCATGAACTTGATAAATCCACTCAGAACATCCTGAAAGGTACAAGGCGGTGTGAAAGAGAATCCAGTGCAATAAAGCATGAACTTGATAAATCCACTCAGAACATCCTGAAAGGTACAAAGGGGTGTGAAAGAGAATCCAGTGCAATAAAGCATGAACTTGATAAATCCACTCAGAACATCCTGAAAGGTACAAGGGGGTGGGAAAGAGAATCCAGTGCAATAAAGCATGAACTTGATAAATCCACTCAGAACATCCTGAAAGGTACAAGGGGGGTGTGAAAGAGAATCCAGTGCAATAAAGCATGAACTTGATAAATCCACTCAGAACATCCTGAAAGGTACAAGGGGGGTGTGAAAGAGAATCCAGTGCAATAAAGCATGAACTTGATAAATCCACTCAGAACATCCTGAAAGGTACAAGGGGGTGTGAAAGAGAATCCAGTGCAATATAATACGTACTGTGCACATTTTACAAAAACACCCTGAGGGTTACAAGGGAAGGAAAAGGGAAGCATACAAATATATAGGAACTTTATAAACCCAAAAAGAACATCCGAAGAGCACGGTATTTGCACTAGGGCAAGGTTTGCCCTATTTTTTAAAAACAATGGGAATATTATAAAACTATTGCAGCATGACCAGTGCAGTTTGCCATGGTATAAGCACCAGGGCAGAAATTGCCCTTGGGCAAAAAAGATACATTTTTACTGCATTATTGCAACAGGGCACAGTTTGCCCTAGTGCTAATAAGGAAGGGTATTAGCACTAGGGCAAACTTTGCCCTGGGGAAAACAACTAATTGAAAATGTATCTTTATTGCACTATGGCAATTTTTGCCCCTGTGCTTATACCATCCCCGGCTGCACTTGTCATGGTGTAATACTTTTCTAATATGTCCCAGTGTTTTCAAACATACGGCACACTTTGCCCTAGTGCTAATAGCGTGCAATTTCTGCACTTGCACCAGTGCAATGTTTCTGTAATCTGGCCGCAGGTCTGTCCAAGTGGACACTAGGTAACGAAGGGACAAGGATCCCGCCAAGCCAAAGGAACAGGGTTTGAGGACCCAGATGAAAGCGGGCAAAAACGACCAGTGGAATATCCACCTCAGTACAAGAAGAATAACAAGTGGGCTGGAGCCCAACACACAAATATCAGAGAAAGTGAGAGTTGTGTAAATCAAGTCTGGCAGGAGAGTAAACCAGACTTGATACAAGATTGGAAAAGTTGACGGTGCGGTCTGGCAGGTTAGTGAAACAGACCTGACAAGAGACTGGGAAGGATCCATTTCTGTGTGCTATGGACTGGGGAAGAGGAATTCTCCAGAGTATTGTGAGAAACGTTAATTTGCAAGAAAGAGGAACTAGGAACCCTGGAAGAAGTTCCCTCGGGAGAGTGGCGAACTGGGTAATCTTTGAGTTGTGAACATTATTTTGCAGAAGGACTGTGCTGTGGTGTCAGCATCCAGAGCAGGAGTGGCCTCCTACTGGAATTAAAAAGACACCCACTTTTCTTTTATTCAGATTGAAAGTGTAAGGGACGTAAATAGTGTTAGACACAGACAGACATTTTTGTTTGACAGATATCCTGACCGGGTCCATCGTATTCTTTTGTTGATGCAGGGCAGGGCAACCCCTCTTAGTGTTTAGGGGCAGTTAGGATCTTCCCCGACCCATGTTCTTTTTATTTTGGTATAAATGAAAGTCTATGCCAATCACTTCTACGACCACTGTGTCTCCTCAACTCCTCCTTCTGCACCTTTAGAGTATTCATTAGAGAACAGTAAGCCTTAGTTTAGCTATGAAAGAGAATCCATTTAGAATAATGTGAATGCAGGCAAAATAGAAACTGATAGTTTTGCAATTTAATTATGCATTTACTCTTAATTTGAAACTGCTGCATCTACACAATTATTTAGAGGGACACTTTAATTACAAAAATTATAATAAATAATACTGAAAAAGCTGCCTCCAGACTAACGCCATTAGGATAATCTTAATAGTTATTTGTATTCCTTGCGTGCAACTGCAAAATGTTCTTATGAAGGCACGGTTTTGACTTTCAATGTCTGGAATAGAAAGGCTCCACAAAGCCTGCCATTGTGCTTATTGGCAAAGACTGAACCCCTCCTTGATGAGGCCATAGTAATCTGCGTAATGCATTCAAAATAATGGAATGAAAAAGGTATACGTAGGGGTTCATTTAGGGGACGAGGGGAACACTGTCTTCAATTGTACAGGGAAATGTATGTCTCCATGTCTGTGTTCACCTGCAATGCTGCTATTAGAGATTCGATGAACTAACCTCACCCCAAATTGAGCCCTGCAATTGATTTCCCTGACAGTATTCATTTCAAGAAATGATTTGAAGATGCACCGATCATAGGACAGAGTAGCTATCTCTACTTTTGACTGACGGCTGCAGAAGATCTGTTTTCTCTAGCATCAACTATTGAAGGTGTTTTGCCTTAATAGATTTCCTCTGCAGGGGGTGTTCGGTTGGGGGTCAGGGATATTCACTTTCTGATATTTATTGTTAGCTCCCGGTTTGCGTTTCTAAGTTGCACACTATTAAATGGGATCAGTATGCCTCTTGCAGTGAAGGCACGTCCATCAAGCTTCAAACCTTATTTGCAATGTTCCATGTTCACACTCTGTGCAGGTCAAATAAATAACAATGAAATGGAAAATCATGTTCACCTACATGCCTCCTTGACTAGAATGCCCTCCTAGTTCAATGTAGAAATGTTTAGTCCTATGGAGCACTTTCCCTAGAAGAGGCACAATTAACACAGTTGATGGTTGATAAGTATCAATAACAATTAAACACGCATTGACAATGCCAACAGTTTTGCCTGGCAAATGCCTAATAACTATACACAAGCCTTCATTGTTGGCTTTGCCAATACTTGTTTTAACAGGACTTGACTGAAGGACATGCATAGTGATTATAAATAGAGTGGCTGAAAGCAGAACTAGTTAAGACATTTGTATTACACCAGAAGGTCATGTACAGCTCCAATTAAGTCATTAACTCTCAGAAGATTGCTTTGAAAAAATACTGGCAGGCACATTGAGCACAACATCTGATGGGAAAGCTTGATATAGCTAGCTCAGAGATCCCAGGGGGATGTGTTTTGGGCAGGGAGAAGCAGGGAATGGTCATAGGGATTAATATGGCCATGGGCAGTCAATGGGTGGGTACACCACCCACAAGCTTTGTGTCTCTCCTCTTATGCCGTTTCCCTCTAGCTGTACTGCTTATAGGTGGTGCTATAGTGCTGTCAAATAGCCGCAACTAAAAATGAATTACGTATTTTGCCTTTTGGGACAGATTTACTGTTCTAGTTTTGAAGCTAGGTTGACTTTTTTTTCACATACAGCTTTACAAGGTAGGTACATTCATGTTCCAAAAATGTCAAAGCAAATGCTTCGTGGATTGGTATTGTGAGTTTACTCTGCCTTCAACAGTTTTGAGCCCAAAGGGAGTTATTGGTTTGGTACATTCTTGTGGGAACAAACTGGACACGATTTTGAATTTTTGTAAAGGGTTTTCTTCTCTTCTGTCTAAAGGGTAAGTTGCCTACTTTTGGGCTTTTTTTTGGCATCCATATGAAATATTTTGAAAGACGTGTTAAGGATATGCCCTGATCAGTGTCCAGGAGGATATTCTAAAATCCATGGATAGTAACAGCCCAGCCACTTTGGTCCTCTAGAATTTATGAACAGCATTTGACACTATCCACTCCAAAGTTACCTTGAAACGTACATCGGGATCATATGAACAACACTGGCATGGATTGCATCTTGCCTTAACAGGTGTTTTCAAGTCCCTTTTGGAAGCCGTACATTGGAAACCCAGTGTCTTTATTGTGGGTTCCCACAAGGGTCTGCCATCTCCCACTGACTGTTCAATGTGAACATAAGCCCCTTTGCCTCTTTTTGAGTCATTTAAGGGCCCCTTCCAATTATGTTCAGATAGCTCCTAAACACTCAGCCAATTGTACAAATCACAAGGCATCACTTGGTGCATTTTCATATTTGCTACAGATCCAAACATGAATGACAGGCAACTACATCCTTCTCAATAGCCGCAACACTGAAAGTATGATTTATGGCTTGAGTACATCTCTGATAGTCCCTTCAATTTGGTATCTGAATAGACCACCCACCCACCCACCCACCGCCTCCACATATTTTCAGACCCTTGGTCATTGCCGACTCCAAGTCAATGCAGGGGCACATTTTCAGCTCTTTAGGCTACAAATAATCCTCCCCTTGCTAGGTTGCATCAGAAGGTTGTAGTGATCAAAGCCTTGGTTCTGCATATGCATTTTAGTCCTGAAATGCTTGCTGAACCTTTGAATTCAGTCTAAAACAGGACTGATCCTTGTTCTGAAAAGAATAGTGAGTGTTGTAATGAATCCTACGTAGTCATCACAGATTCCCTGGTGGTGGACTCCCTCCACATGGTCTGGGAACGGCAGCCGCTTCCTGACCCTGGGGGTGGTATTATGAGGGAGGATCATGTGGGAGGGGATGACCACCAGGAGGAGGTGGTCACTCCATTAGGAGAGAGACAGTACACCCCCCCTCCAACCCTTCTAAAGCAAACACTGTAAGATATGATATGGCATTTATAATGCACCTGTACACAAGTGTTTCTAGGTTCGATAGTGCCTAAAGTGCTGATGGCATATTGTCAACCTGAGCAAAATACCAGTACATATCCTGCTCACTTAACATCTCCTGTCTCTGATGTTTTTGATTTGAACAAAGACCTAAAATAATGTAACTTTAAAAGGTCCGAAATTCCTATGGACTCCAACTCCCATAAAGACTCAAGTACTGAGACGACGAAGAGGAAGGAGGAGTCAATGTGAATTGAAGGAAACCCCAAGCCAAACGTGTGGACTAGTTATAATGGAAATCAGTTGCGTGGGACATTTAAACATTGTAAACACCTGCGATGGGAGAGTGAAGGTGAAGAAGAGAGATGCAGAATGCGTGAAGCGGGAAGCAGAACCGGAGGCAGTAGCAGATGCTGGGAAATGGAACACACAGAGAAAGGCAAGCGCTTCCAAGCACCCGCTTGGAAGCATAAGTTACTGCAGAGGCGTTAGACCAGTAGAGGTGCAGCGAATGCCTTGGAGGGACCACTGGAAGACCGGCAGCGACAGTGGAGCTGTTGGACATGCGGTCTTGGTGAGCAGCAACCGTTCTACCGGCAGAGGAATGCTGAGCCAGCAATAGAACAGAATGAGGGTCTTCAAAGAAGGGGATGCTTTCCAAAAGTAAAAACTTCACTGCATCAATGTGCTGCAATTGGAAACACAATCTGGGAGGTTTGAAATGTCTTTTGGAGGGACAGGGCCTCCTAGTTCTTGTCCTACTACTTCTCTGTGTGTGATTTCTGTTTGTTTTCTACCACTGAGGTCCAGCCTGGACCTCTGGCAGTGCAGCTCTTCATTTTTCCTTTTAGTGAACAACACCCATGGAATACCCATATGGCACCCATGGGTGGGGGTACACCCTGGTACTCAATGTGTGTGTTTTTTTTGGGCACCTGTGTGGCCTACAGAGCAGGGTATGGGCTAGTGGCAGCTACATGCTTACTTGGCAATGGCTTGCGTGTCCTCCGTTTTTGGGACACCCAGTCCCTGCCATGTGAATCAATGGATTCTAGAAGAAAGGCAAGATGGCCACTGTAGCCGCTTGGTTTCTATGGCATGTACACCTTGTTTCCCAAAGTCTGTCACCTTCTTCCTGACTAGTAGTAACGGGAGGGATAGCCCAACTATGGCAGAACAACGGGCTAGAAGTAATTGGTTAACAATTGGGGTCTGTTCTGACATGTAACATTTAGGGGGACTACTTATTGATTGTAGTAGGCCTTGTTAAATTCTATTGTGTCCCAGAGAATACAAAAACGCATTGAATGTGAAGATGTACAATGAGGAATTCAGACAGGAATAGATATACTTCAGACAGCTTTTAATTTGATTTTGCTGCTGGATGCATTTAATAGTCATGCATCATTAGTATTGAAAGAGAGGTATTTGTAGAGATAACAGAAAAAATTGCAAATAAATTCTTCACAAAGACTAAGTGTGCAGGGAGGTTAATTCTCAGTCTTAGCCTTGCCCTTACACAATTATTACAAGGTAAATTGCAAAAAAATTCAATGATAAAACTAGATAATGCTATAAAGAGCACTGTGTAACCACCACCTTTTGTGACCAGTGATTAATGTGTATTCAATACAAGACAATCCAAGCAGAAGCAAAAGATGCGAAAACTCTTTGTTGTCTATAGCCAGGCTGAAGGGTGACCTCATACATGGTCGACGTCTAGAAGTGGATCAAAAGGATGTTGGGACCAGGAGAGAAATCTAAGTGTTGGTCCATAGGACGTTTCGGCAGAATGCCTTCATCTTGGGCCTGGGGTAGGTCTCCCTTAGGGGCTGCAATGCTGCATGTATTTGGAGCTTGCTTGTAGCACCAAAGTAGCGTGAGGTGCGCAAAGGGTTGGGGCTTTTAAACGATGGCTGCAGACTGTGAGGTGCTTGCAGATAGACTTTAGTGTAGAAGCTCACATGAGAGACGTGGGATGCCGGTTGAGCAGCTAGTGTTCGTGAGATTACCGACCCGTCTGGAATGGTGGCTAAGATGTATCCATGCGTTATTATAGTATTGGGCTTGAATACGAATCCCAAGCTCTCTGCTGGTTAGCGAGCGAAGTCGCGTATGTAGCTTGCGAGTGAAGCGCCGCGTACACTAGAGAGAACCAAGAGGAAAGCCGAACTGTATATGGCACCCATGGGTGGGGGTACGCCCTGGTACTCAATGTGTGTGTTTTTTTTGGGCACCTGTGTGGCCTACAGAGCAGAGTATGGGCTAGTGGCAGCTACATGCTTACTTGGCAATGGCTTGCGTGTCCTCCGTTTTTGGGACACCCAGTCCCTGCCATGTGAATCAATGGATTCTAGAAGAAAGGCAAGATGGCCACTGTAGCCGCTTGGTTTCTATGGCATGTACACCTTGTTTCCCAAAGTCTGTCACCTTCTTCCTGACTGGCTGTTGGGTGGAAAGACAATATGTGGCTCTGGGGCTGACTGGAGCCTTCCCAGCAGCTGTGTGTTGTGGGTACACCCTTGGGGTGGGACATGTATGAATGGAGTCTGGAGTGAACTCTGATTCTGTGTTGTGGGTGTCTGGTTTTGGGTGAGTTTGTGACAGAGTATCTGAGCCAGCCCTGACTGAAACTGGAGTGAATGAAGTATAGAGTGCTGAAAGGCTGGTTGCTTACTCCAATCGACATTGTGTTATGGGTGTCTGGGTAGAGTAAATGGCCTGAAAGCCTATGAGCCTGGCTCAGCCTGAGTGAATGGAGAACAAATGTGTATAACTAATGACCTCTGACACTCACCAATTTGTTTACAAGCTGAAGTTGAAGTTGAAGCAAGAAGAACATGTTCCCTGGAGCCAAGTTGGAGGAAGAAGTCTGCTGCTGCTGCATTTTCTACACGTAATCCGAAAGCTGCCGTGTTCTTCCAAGGACTGACGCAAGACAGCACCTTGTTAGGGGACCTCTTCCCGAGCTACGAGGGACTATCGTGCACCTGCTACTCTTCATCAGTCCTGCGTTCCTGCCATCCAGAGAAGGTGTTTTTGTGAGTGCAGGAGAGGAATTCTTGGACATCTTGAGTCGAATCCAGTTGTATCGCCCAGGGTCTGGAGGAGTGTTTGTGACTGCCTGAAGCCAGATTGCTGTCTACTGCCCAGAAGAGGGGGTACCCTGGCATAGTGCTGCTTGAAACCCAGGGCTGCAAAATGTTCCAAAGAATGTTCCAAAGAATCTTTCAAGGGACATCCCTTACACAACATCTGACCAATGTTTACTGCCGAAGAAGATCCCAGTTCACTGTGTGCAGAGGAAGGTCCACCGGTGGGTTTCCCGCCACCAAAACCTGAAGATGATGCCCCAAGGGTCCAGTCTTGGTGGGGGTCTGTAGTTGAGTCAGTGAACTGCGAAATCCTGACACCTACTTCTGCCACTGCACCTGTCACCACTGAAAGGCCTCCAAGGTCACCAGGGGTCTTCTCTTCTTCGGCCATGTCTTTTCGGAGTCCTCAGGATGTTTCCCCTTTGTGGGACATCCACAGCCGGAGTAATGGTACGGCAACGAAGATCACTGCGAAGACCGAAAGTGCTGCCTTTCCGACACTGTCTGGTTCCTCATTTTCTCTTGGCCTCGGCATCCCAGCGACTCATCCTTGCAAGGGGTAGTCCATCCTTTAGGGGTCCCATCGAGTAAAGCTGAGAAACTCCACCACTTCGCCTGGCAAGGCACCAAAGGTACTGTGACAAGGAAGAGCATATTCCAGCCTCAGGAATCATCGTGGGGTTCCAGATTCGTTGTGGATCCTGTTCTCCTGTGGCATCTCAGGTACTCTGGGTGGTGAAACCTATAAAAAGAAAGCAGAGCATATTTGAACATATTCGTACTGGTCTGTAATAGACAAGACAAAGTACCCCATGACTTCACCTTTACAGGTTGCCCATGTGGGGGGGTCCTCACACAGTAAATGTTTATTTGTTTATAAAGTGCCAGAGCCCGCGGGCATCAGGGCGCAACAGGTAATCAAAGAAGAGTAACTCACAAACTAGACAAATAGCGTTTTCAGACGTTTTCTAAAGGAGGTACTGTTTTCCTCCATGCGCATGTCGGTGGGCAGCTTATTCCAGATCAACCCTGCCTGAGCTGAAAAGGAGCGTGTTGCCTCTGACTCATTTGCATCTAGGTTGAGTCAGGTGCATTGTGGCCTTAGACCGTGTGGCTCTATGGTGTTTCTCCAGGGTCAGATGCTCTTTCAAGTATTGTGGTGCTTGTCCGTACAGACATTTATGCACAATGGTGCTCATCTTGAAATATAGTCTGCCCTCTACTGGCAACCAGTACAGTTCCCTCCTGTGCACAGATACCGGGTCTCTTCTTGCAGTACCTTTAATAATCCGGACGGTCTCATTTTGGAGTGTCCAAAGCTTTTTCATGCAGCCCTTGCCGGCTCTGGCCAGAAGTGCACTGCAGTAGTCAAGACAAGGCATTATCACAGCTCAAACAAGTGTGTTACAGTTTGCCAGAGAGACCTAAGGCTTTTACCAGTCTAAGCTATCTTAGGTGTATTGGGATTTGCTCACAATACTGCAAATATGGGTTTCTGCGCCAAGGGATGGCTCCAAGGTGACCCATAGGGTTTTATCCTTGGATTCCGTTTTTATGTAGTGTGCCTCTATGGTGAAGCCTTCATACTGTGTAGCCAGTTTTGCACGCGACTGCATGGAACCAAAAATCAGGAATTCGGTTTTGGCAGGGTTAAGACAGAGTCTGTTTATTGTCATCCAGGTTTGGATGGATTTATATTTTTGTTGCACGCTCTCAAGATCTTTTTCATATTCCCCACTCAGCTCCATGATGAGCTGGATATCGTCTGCGTAGTTCGAAAAACGCAACTTAAGGCATCCAAAAGGTTGCATAGGGTGCGACAGAATATATTAAACAGAACTGGGGAGAGGCATGCTCCCTGCGGTACACCACAGTTAATCAGGTCCGGCTTGGAACATGCATTGCCCCAGACTACTCTTGACTTTCTGTCAGAAAGGAAGGAGTCAACCCAGCCAATCGTTCCACTGGAGCAGCCCCCGTGGTCCGCAAGCCTAGTGAGCAATTTCTCATGATCCACGAGATCGAAGGCTGCTGATAGGTTTAATAAAATCAGGAGTCCCCGATTTCCTCCTGTACATAATGTCGAGCATTTCTGCCTGCACATCCAGGAGTGTGCTTTCTGTGCCATGAGAAGGCCTAAAACCGATTACCTGGGATGAAGTATCTTTATATTTTCCACATACGTCTGCAGCTTTGTGATCGCTAACTTGTCTTTTATTTTTAGTACCATCACTTTTTTCAACAAGTCTGGCACATGGTGAGTTGCAAATGTTACATTGGCAAAACGAACCAAAAAGGGAATACAAGTTTCCCTGCCTTCCAAAACAATTCTCGAGGGGATAATATATCCTGTGCATGTAGTGGATTTCCTTAAATTTTTCTCTGGAGGTTGCTTCAAAGGAGAACAACAAAGAAGTGTGTGTATGCTGTGGGGGCTCTGTGGCAGTGGACGCCGGAACGGTCCAGGTTAGCAGCAATACTGGCCGGCGCTGTACTCATTTCATTAGCGAAAGCTCTCTGGACTACTTCACAGTCCTCATCTGTAGGTTCCACTTTAGTGACCTGGACCTGGGGCTTCTCGAGGTTCTTAAAGATCTTGAAAAGCTTCTTGGTGCGGTTATTTGAGCTCATAATTTTTGTGTTAAAGTAATCTTGATTAGCCTTGAAGATTTCGTTCTGGTATATTTTTTCTAGGCCTTTCCAAATCTTTTTGCTTTCTTGTGTTTGTACTTTAACCCAATTTCTTTCTGCTTTCCTTTTCTCTTGTTTATGTATAGCTAGAGCTGGTGTGTACCGTATTTGTCTGTTATTTCTTTCTCTAACAGACTTAGGGGGTCATCACAAGCGCTGCTAATACTGCTCTGTCGAATCAAGACTGGAAATCTTGCTGGCGCTTTTACAGCCAGCGGTAGTACAGCCGGCTGCAATAGCGCCGGCTGTAATAGCGCTGGCACCCAACCGTGCTATTACAGAGCCATCACAAGTCCGGCGTTGGTGCTCTTAGCGCCAGGAAATCAGTGGGAAAACCACCAAAAATACCCCTGGCCAAATGCTGGAGGTAAAAGAACACATGAGACCGCAATAAGGGTCCAGATGAAAACAATGCACACCAGCGGCCTACAAAAGACCACCCATGCACAACTCACCCTTCCCAACACCATGTTGCCATTTGGAGCCAGGAGTCTTGATGTGGACATCATGTGCTTGCTGCGCATGGAGCTACAGAGGCCAGGCAACCAGCCCAGGGCCCTGGGAGCACAGGGGGTGGTCGGGATGAGGAGAAGGAGGAGGAGGAGGAGACCAGCACTAGCAAGGCGGCCAGCCATCCCCAGGGTCAGGCCAACACCCTGGGCCCTGATTGCTGGGCAGCTGGTGTGTGAGTACAGGCTGGACAGGTAAACTATCACCCAGTTACTGGACACAATCCAGGCTGACATAGGCAACCGTATAGCCATCAGCACTGCTGTGCCCCCACTTGTGAACCTTGTGTCCATTCTACAGTACTTCGGGACTGGCAGCTTCCAACGCACTGTTGCCATGATGCATGGTATCATGGTATGGCCCAGTCCACCTTCAGTGTCATGTTAAGATAGGTGCTGGATGCACTGCTGCTCCATGTCAATGAGCACATTGCATTGCCAGCCACACATGCACAGGTCAACCAGCTCAAGGCACAGTTCCATGCCATTGCCCAAGTCCCCACCGTCATAGCAGCCCTAGACTACACACATGTAGCACTAGTAGCACCCCGGGAACATGAGGCAGCCTACAGGAACTGTAAGATGACATGTAGCCCCGACCTAACCTTCATCCACTGCTGCGACACAGAATCCACCCGCGACTCCATGGTCCTGCGCAACAGTACAATGCCAGCCTACATGGAGAGGCACTGAGACCAAAACACATGGATGTTGGGTGAGTACAAATGTATACTGAAATGCATGCCAATGTCCACCTGTTGGGTGAGGGGGTGTATACACACAGGAATCCCTGCATGCCAGCAGAAGACACAGGCAGCACTAGCACAGCACCATTTCCATGCATGTGCCTTGCACGAGAACCCATGCACGCGTTCCACACAGCAGAACACACCCAGTATGAATGGCACACACTTGTGAAAGCACAGTCACATATGGAAGCCCAACTACCACAAATCATTTTGTGTGTGTCGCATTGCGGCTCCTCACCCTGACACAGAAGAGATATCGCACCCTGGCCACCAGACTGTCACGCCAATAGAGTCCTAATGTAGGCACATCAACAAAAGCACCATACACGAGTAGTTGCACTCACGTTAATAACCATCCCTGAGACAGTGACCACTGATTGGCCAATCACATTCCTGGCCAAATGTACATGATTGTGCCAAGTAGCAAATGCAACACTAGCCATAGCGAATGCCATAACACATGGCCTAACCAAATGTTGCATGCAGATATAAGGGTCCTTTCATCCAGAAATAAGGGACAGAGTACTGTGGCATTTAGACACAGGGGTTCTGCAAGCAGTAAGTACTTCATTGATTGAATACTGCACCTTGCACAGCACCCACCACAATGAAAGTAGGTATATGAAAAGTAGCGTACATGTACTACACATAAGCATTAACGTGTTAATTGATACACTGCTGCATGTAAACCTCAGCCCATGCATGTCCCGGTGGAAGGCGAAGGATATATGACAACATTGCACTGAGATAGCATGGACCTTTTCAGCACATACTTTAATCTGCTGCTAATGTCACTGATATCTGAGCCTTGCACACCAACTGAACCAACCTTGGCATAATGTCCGCATTCTCAGCCCTGCAGGTGATTCAGGATACCCGCAGTACACATGGCTCATGACCCCTGTGCGTAATCCACACACTCCAGCTGAGCTGGCATACAACATAGCCTATGGGCGTACACGCATCTGTGTGGAAATGGAATTTGGATTGCTGAAGGCATGCTTCCGGTGCCTAGACCGTACGGGAGGGGCATTGATGTATGCACCAGAGAAAGTTGCAAAATCGTACTTACCTGTGCCATGCTACACAAGATTTGCTGTCGCAGGCATGTGCCACTGCCCGCCGATGCTGATGGCCAACCAACTGGGGATGGGAGTTATGATGAAAATGTGCTTGAGGGAGGGGAGGTTGGCCAGACAGGCCTGATTGACAATTATTTTTGATCTGGTGGATGGATAAATAAAGAGCACTTTAACACAATCATGAATGTCCATGCTTTGTATGCATAATGAACGGGATTTAATATTAGTTGAACAATCCACCCTCCCCCCTTGTGAACTCCCCAGCACACAATCCCCTCTCCCTCTGTGAACTTCCCAGCACACAATCCCCCCGCACCCTGTGAACTCCCCAAAAAACAGTGCAAGTGGGTCCATGTGCCCAGGGCGCCTAACAACTGTGCTATGTCCATCTAGGACGGTCGTGGGCGCTTCCCACGTCCGGGTCTCTCTGGTGAGCGGTGTAGGAGATTGCCCAGAGAACAGCGCCTGGTCGAAGCCTCCAGGGATCCCTCTGTGGGTGTTGTAGAGGTAGATTAAATAACTCTTTAGGACTGCAGCTGCTGGCAGAGCTGATTGTTTGCCTCCCGCATATGCTCAGCATATGCAGATTGGCACTCACACAGCTTGCATACTCTTTGTCCGAATCCTGTCGGGGCCGCTGTACAGCTATCCACCACTCTACGGGTGCACGCATTATCACGTGCCATGGTCATGGCAACACTGCGTATGGCCCGGCTTATTGCCTTGATGTGGCGTTTGTGCTCAACAGACATGGCCTCAATTTTCAGCTGTTGGGCCTCCATCACATCCAGCCGCCCCATTACAGCAGGTACTGTGGTGATGGGTCTGACAGGTGTGCTATTGATTGGACGGACAAGTCTGCGTCGGGCGGCAGGGGAACTGTTGGGGGACATGGCAGCATCTATGATGGGGCTGCTGCGGTTGGAGGGGGTGCCTTCAGGGGAACCATAGTAAGGTGTGTCCACATCAGGCACGGGTCTGCGGGCACGACGTACATGCACAGGTACATGGGGAGTGTGTACTTCCTCTGACCCCTGCTCCGGGCTCCCTTGGGGTGTGCCCATCTCAGGTGTGGCCCTGTGGCTGGGTGAGGACACCAGTGCAGTGTGCTGTGACGCAGTGGTTGTGTGGCCCTCATCCAAGTTAGACCCACTGGTGACTCCCTCCACATCCTGAATGTCCGTGGTGGTTCCCGGCGTTTGTGGTGGTGACACCCTGCAGCCTTGTGGAAGTTGCGCCAGTCTGAGTGGTCTCCGGTGGGTTGACCTAGGATGTGCCCTGCGTCTTTCCTTCTTATACCGGTCCCTGTGCTGGGTGGGGGAGTGGTGGTGCTGGTTGATATACGTCGGGACCTGCGGCTGGATGTGGATGCTTGTTCACCATCATCATTACCCTGCGATGATCGCTGCGTGCCTGTTGCATACATAGGGTGTTGAATGAGTTGAGGGCAGCTTACATTTGTATCATGGATTTCATGCCTTAAAGTGGGTTAGGGCACAGTTTTCATCATGCTTGCCCATTGCATATTACTCAGTCCCTGTGTTGTGATTGGTGGAATGTGCTACAGGAGAGGGACATGTTGGTGTGACATCTTCAGATGGCTGTTGTGAATGCACAGCTCCCATGTCGCTGTGCCGGGGGGCGGGGCTTTGATACACAAACACACACATCACGTTGCTGTGCCATGCTCCATGAATGCCTTTCCCTTGGGGCTTAGGTTACAAGGGGGCACTAGGGAACAGTGGTACGAGGAGGCACTGATGGGTGGCTGCGGTGCGTCACACACATTGCAAACACATACTGGGATTGGAGGGGTTGGCCTAACATGATTATGCAGTTTTCAGGGGGGGTGTACTCACCTGCAGCCTCCTGGGTACCGGTGCCTGCCTCCACTCCGCCAACTCCCTCAATTGTGCCATGTCAATCAGGGTGGTCATCTGCTCCTCCCAGGAGGTCAACTCGGGTGGTGGTGGTGCAGGCTTTCCTCCAGTCGCCAGCTCTCACACCTGTGCAAGGCCAGGAGACCACGGATATGGACCCGCAAGTCATTCAGCCGCTCGCAGCAATCCTTCCCATCCCTGGGCACACGGCCACCGCTGACACCTTCTGGCTCACTACTCTCCACATCTGTGCTCGCCGCTGTGCACTTGTCTTGCACTGCCGGTGGCCATACAGCTCTTCCTGATGGCCCAGAACCTCCTCAACAAGTATGGCAAGTTCCTGATCTGTAAACTTGGGTTTTCTTACCCTATCCAAGGCTGACTTGCCCCTGGTACGTTCCTGAGACATTTTCCAAGCTTAACAGGAGTGGATGGCTTGCAGGGGCTGTGGTTTTTGTCGGATTGTGATTTCAGAAATGGCCACCGCTTTGTTTCCCGTTCCAGTGGTGACACTTTTCCTGCACGCTATTAGAGCCGCGGCTCGGCAGTACCGCAATGCATGCTGGATTTATGGGTTCATGGTCACTTTTTCGACTGGGCGCTATTTGCGTTAACAACATGAACCTGTGCGCGTGCACACCGACTCATGACCAGACATCGCAGCGTTAGCGCAGATAGCACTCAACGGAAAATACGCCGGGATACTGCACAACTCATGATGAGGCCCTTAGACTTTAAGGGGGCCACCTTATTCAACAGTACAGTAAGGGCCTTCTCATATCCAAGTACTAAGGAGTCAGGAAAGTCCCTGTCAGAAGTAGAGGTCATAAGTCCGATTTATACAGCATTGTAAGTCAGTAGGTTTGATATTGTTGAAATTCCGACTAGTGATTTTCTTAATAGCATTTTTTCTTTGGATAAAGATAGTGGGGAGCTGAAGGTTAACGTTTATAAACAGTTGGTCAGACCAGACACATGGTTTGGTGTCCAGTGTCACGGCAGTTACATTTATAGTAGCGACCCAATCCAAAATGTTGCCTAGCTTATGCGTAGGTTCTTTATTAAGGACCGTCAATTGGTTATTTGGTAGTGAGTGTTCTAAATCTAAGGCAGTATCACTATTAAAGTATACTTTCTATGTTCTGAAACAAACCTGCCTTTCTTCCTTAAGCTGTGCAGTCATCCCTTGCTTAGCGATTCGCATGTTTTTTAAAGACTGTCAGCAGTTGGTGCATTATTTATTGATCTAAGAATTGTGTGGTACTGCATAGAGTTTATATCATTTTGCCATTAATTGAATAGAAGTGCCCGAGTACAAAGTGTTATTATCCATTTGTATATATTTTACTTAACACAGCTTCTTTATATAAAATAAGGCTATCACCTAACATAGTGTGTGGACATTCCTTGGTGGGGTCTTGGGGACTCACTGTACTTAAGAACCAGCCTTGCTGCTCGTCCATAGCTACTATTTAGAGAACCTTGGCTAGGGTTCTCTGTGCTCTATCCCAACCGTATAGACGGCAGAAGTACAGATACACCTGGCAGTCTCTACACCATCAAACACTGCGGAGTCTGCCCATAGGTGTTGGGGACCCCGGAACGTGCTGAAAGGCATACAAACCATTGAACACGTATTTTGAACACTGATTGAGTGATTTAGAAAGCCAGCATTTACACAAGTACTCATATAAGAGAAGTCCATATGGGGAAAGTTGGAGTAAGCAAATGTACATTTATGAAGATGTTGAAAGGCAAAATGTGTACAAGTCTCCATACATGAGATGTACATTTGGGGAAAGTTGGAACAAGCATTGCCACAAAACAAATTAATACCAGTGAAGAAGTTAACATCAAGATCTTGTCTATGAAGTATAAACAGTGAAGGAGTGCACTTGTGTTATACAAAAAGAGAACATTTTAGGAAGTCCTGGTGAAAGATGCACATTAGGCAGTGAGCCTTTGGGAGAAAGATACCTAGCAAGGTAGTATACCAGGGGATCTGCAAAACCCAGAGGAGGGATTCCTAGAAGGAGAGTATACCAAGTAAACCATATTAAAAGGAAAAAAGATTTGGAAAAGATACCTGGCAGGAGATTATACCAGGTGATTACCATAAGATGTATTATGTGAAAGATACTTTGGTCATCCTTTAAAAGCTATTGTGGAAAAGAGATTTTTCCAAGAGACATTTTTGCCATCTTGTAGAAGGCGTGTGAAAGAGACATTTCCCCAGCATGGACTTGTGACATGGATTCACATGCTCATGAATATTCCCAGTCGTCAGGCTGATAATCCTCGGTAAAAGAAAAAGCAGTTTCACTTTTACTTTAAAACTGTATTTCAAGAAAGACAGGTATAGCAGTCTGGCGGCATGGCTCAAGTCGAGCAAGGCCTCTGACCTGTGCTCCAAGCAGGGTCATGCCTTACCCAGGGCCTGTCAGTCCGAAGAGCAGTCTCCCTCCGGGAGGAGGTCAAAGTCCTTTGAGGATTCCCCATCCGTGCAGGTCCAAGATAAGGCCAAGAACAACAAGTCTGATTCCACTGGGTTCGCCGATGATGCGGGTCCCAAGTTGGATATGCCACGATCACCATCGCATTCCGCCTCCATAGCCAGCCTGCTATCAAGCTCCTCCTCAAAGAGGAAGTCCTTCACCCCAGCTAAGTTACGGGACAAAGCAGAAAAGCCAAGGCCGGAAGAAGAGAAGAAGGCCACGCAGCCCAAGCAAGCTCAACAGGCGCAGCCAAAGAACCCAACCACTTCGTCAACTTCTTCTGTGATAACCGCTGCAGCGGGAGGTGCCAACTCAACGAGGGTGGTTCCTACGTCACAGAGGGTATCCATGAATCAGAGGTGCGACACCGCTGCCAAGGCAGCAGCAAAGGCTGCAAGCACTCCTGGGGAGGGGAAAGCACAGGTCCAGACCCCAGTAAAAAACCTTCAGGAAGAAAAAAGGGAAGGGGGGCAAAGAGGCCCCAAAGCATCCCTGCAAGGCTTGCGTTCAGCCAATGGACATCTCATCCACGGATGGCGACGACCAAGCGTCTATCCATACAGTCCATGAGGACGCCGGTAGTGCAGGGCCTAGCACTCCATCATTCCCTCCACAGCCGAGGGCCATATCCATGGACATCCTGTCGACTCTCCACACCCCATTGACGGAGATCCAGCAGAGGTTGCTCTCAGCACCAGCATCTGCTGTACCGCAGACCCCTGACCAGCCTCTGCGTAAGAAGAGGAAACATTGTCCGACGCCACTGCATCAGCCTCCTCCACCACGTCAGGAGCCGACTCCACCAGTGGATCCAGACAAGGACACTGGTATGGCCACAGGAACCGAGGATTATGAGGACTTCTTCCTGGCGGATGAGCCACCGCACCTTGACACTCCTCATAGTCTCTCTGCCAGACGAGGTGGGATCATTCCACTCGTTGATCTCCAGAGCCTCTGAGCTGTCCCAGCTGGCACCCGAAGGAGAGCTTCCTATATCAGCGACGGGAGTCCAAGAGGAAGGCGATCATGGTGGTACCCTTTTTGGATGACATTTAGGAGGAAAGCCTAGCCAACATGAAGAACCCATGCACGGCTCCAACAAAACATGACAGGATGGAAAAGAAATACAGGGTGCCAGACTCTGCACCCAAGTGCTGGAGGTCACAACCGTCGCCGGACTCTGTAGTGTCGGCTGCCACAAGGACACGTTCGGCCAAACCAGCCTCTGCATCATCAGTCCCACCAGACAACGAGGGGAAGAAAGTGGACGCCATAGGGAAGAGAGTTATCTACACAGCGCCATCCACGATCAAGGTGGATAATGCACTGGCTATCTTGTCCCGATGCGACTGAGTGCTTTGGTACAAGCTGGGCCCTATCCTGGAATTCCTCCCCTATAACAAGAAAACAGAGGCTCTCGCTCTCTTTTAGGAAGGGGAGGTGGTGTTGGACCATGCAAATACGATGGCAGTGGACACCGCCGACACAAGTTTCCGATAGATGGGAAACAGTTTGCCTGTGTCGGCAGGCATGTCTGAACGCCACGAACATTCACCAGGACTACATGCAAAGGTGCTGGACATGCCTTTCGATGGCGGAAACCTGTTCAGGAAGGCGGTCGACGAATAAAGATGGAGACGGCATGTTCCCTTAGCACTCTACAGCAGCATCGCTCGTTGTCTTTTCGCCCCTCCAGGGGGATATCAAGCAGATCATCCAAGAGATACACCACATCCAGTGGCGGTTGCTTTCATAGGGCGGTAGGCTTGGCCCCCCCAGCCAATGGTCCCAGCGAGTGTGCAACATGTTGAATGACTGCAGAACAGATTCTGAAGTTTTTAATCTATTCTGCGTGCAGGAGCACGGCATGGCGGCAATAACACTATAAATAAATATTAATCTCCCGGTTGCCGCTCTGTTGTGTCTTCATTGCTGCCTGGGGCCGACGGCCACAAAGGGGCACGTCCCGTTTTGCGCAGATTTTGTTGTACTGTAGAGTGCATGAGGGTCGTAGCTCCAAGCACTCTATGTAACCCATCCCAATCTGACCTGCTGGCGTGGCGCTAGAGTGATGGCCCCACCAGTACATCATCTGTGTGCAAACAACGCACCATAGATCTGATCACATCACCTACACTTAGGCCCATAGCAACACCAGAATATTCTGAATGTGATTGGCTGTTTGCCAGCCAATGACATTGAGTGTGGGTGGGGTGATAGGTATTTGGCGCACGCGTGGTGACGGTGCATGTGTGCCACTCAATTCGTGCACGGTGCTGCTACGTTTGGTTGTGTAGAGCTGAACAGAGAACAGTCCCACCACATGCACGGGCTGTTGCCAGCCCAGCAACTAAGTAAGTAAAGTTAGTTTATTAAACGTAAGTTAATCTTTGTGACTAGCTTCCTGGCCCTTCATACCCCAAGACAGTGCTCCAGTACAGGCAGGACCGTCCTCCTGGAGCCCTGCTTTGGGGAATGCAGGGCCTAGTTGTCATGCCATCTAGGCTCGTAACAGTTAGCAGACACTGCATCGACACTCGGGCGGCTCGCACAAACCTCACCCAAGTCAAGTGCTAGCCTCCTACATTCGTTTGGAATCGGAACCACCGACTCCATGAGTCTTTTCCGATGAAGGGGAGGCCAAAAAGTTGGTGTCACCCCCAACTATAGCATTTGGCCTTCCCTTGATGTGAAAATAAATCGAGTTAGTCTAAGGGAGGACCAGCTAAAGCGGACCATTTTGTTAAAGTCGTATTTTGTGAAAGCAATTTACACTGCTATGAAGAAGCTGCAACGTGCAAGAAAGCACTATATCAAACTTATTGTAATGTTGTATCCTTAACAGACATGCACGGTGTGTTTTTGGCATTGCAGTGGGAATTTTTGAGCTGCTATTGCGAAGCGGAGAAGTATTGCTTTTGGCAGTTTTGAGCACAGTTCCCAGGGTGCAACCTTAGGCCGATGGGATTCTTTGGAAAACAACAGTGCGTCGGCTCTTGAAAGTGCAAAATGGCCTGGCAAAAATTCTCTAATCTTTATCAGTACATCCCAGGAGCACAAAAGTTAAAAATAATTTTGCACAATGCCGAGAAAGGCATGGCGGGTCGGGGCAATTGGTGTGATGCAGGGTGCAGTGTAAAGGCAAAGTCTTAAAAGGACCTTCTGGCCAGCGTCTTCTGATGAGGTAGATTAGCGGGTTTAGTGCCGTCTGCAGAGGTTCCTATAGCTGCCGAACCCAGGTTGGAACCCTAAAGAGACACTTTCAGCATTTCCCCTTTCATGTGCAGATATTGTGCCATACGCGGTGGGCGCTATAAAAAATGGCACGCGTGACTTCGAGCTGTGTCGTCTTAAACATATAACACGATTTAGCCAATTTCAAATTAACAAAATGTTCAAGCGCAATCATGAAATTATCTCCTTCGTCCAGGGATTGAAAGTCCTCATGATTTTAAAAAACTCATAATAAACCGCCATGAGAGTTGAAAGCGTGGTCAGGTGCACTTGTAATCAACAGTTTATCCCGGAAAACACTGTGTGGGAGCTTAATGAAATGAAGAAGATTACAGAGGGCCATAGGGGACACATGTGCTTCGAAGGGAATAGTCCAGGTGCAGCGCTTCCTGCTGCTCACCCGAGAGCTGTTACGTATTGTGACCTGCTAAGACTTGATCCAGGCAATGGAAAAGGTGTGTTCAATAGGATAACAAGCCTCAGCCACCAATCCGATATACCCACAAATGAGTATCCTCTGGGTACCTTTGCCTCACCCGAAGGCGCATGCGCCAGAAATCTCACGACTCGAATCACTGCTGGGCGGCCTCGTGCACCCCCCCTCCCCCGAGGGGCGTCAGCTTGCCGCCAAACATACCTTCTACTACTACTTGTTATATACGCTGTTTGAATTATCTGGGGAGGGGGCAGAGTTGACCCCTGGAGAATACCCCGTGTGCGGTTTGTTAGCTTTGGAGGTTGGGGTCGTTTCTGTTATATAGTTTGTACTGACGTCATAGTTCTTGATTGTCAGTGATGTTCGGGGGGCAGAGTATGGGGAGGGGGACGGACGAATTGCTAAGTAATCAATGTTGTTTCAGAACTACTAAATGTTAGTGTGGCAAGTCAAACATAATCACTCAGCACGCATTCCTCACACATTCACTGCAAACGGATTGTATAACCCTGGTAGCGTACACTACACATGGCGCACACACAAGCTCGGCTGACGACCAATAAGCTAATCACCTGGACTGTGAACGGAATGTGTTCCGGAATCAAGCAACGTCTTCTCAGCCAGTTTCTGAACAGGCACTCCCCCGACATGGCCCTCATCACCGAAACACCTGCACCTTTTTTCGAAGAACGAATTATCGATCCGCATGCCATGCAGGATGCGCACTATGGGGTCCCGGGGTGTCTTGCTTCTAATAAACAAGCCTCTCCCGTTTACACTGCGAACAGTGGAACAAGACCCCAGGGGCAGGTTCGTGATACTGTAGGGCACACTCTGGGGGGAGACACTGGCCACTGCAGCAATATATTCCCCGCCGGGGCTCGGAGGCGAACATCTGGATGAAATCACAGCCCTGGTAGCGAAACATCAACCAGACATGTGGTTCCTAGGGGGGGACTTTAATGATGTAATGAGCAAAACCTTACACCACACCCACATCTGTGGCTGCAACCAAAACACCCACACAAAGCTAGCAACATTCACGTCAGCACTGGGCTTTCGGGATTTGTGGAGAGAACTTCACTCTATGGACAGGGGCTATTCATTCCACTCGGGGGCCCATGCCTCCCTTTCCAGATTAGATCATTTTTTTCTCCCAGCAACAGACACTTACAGGGTAACCACTGCAGAAATACTCCCCCGAGGCATCTTGGATCACTTATCCTTGGTGATGGAGATGCGTATGAACAGAGCTGCTCCCCCAAAGACATGGGGGGGTCATTACGAGTTTGGAGGCAGCCATGGCGCTATTAGCGCCATGGCTGCCTCCAAACTCGTGTCCGGGTTCTCTGAATGGGGACTTACCGGGTCATTCCAACCTTGGAAGACCCGGTAAATCCCCATTCAGAGAATCCCCATTCCCGATTCCCATTCAAGCCCCCATAGGGCTCAATGGGAATGGGGAGGGAGCTAATAACGGGCCCACAAATAGCGGGCCCGTTATTAGCTCCCTGGTCCCTTAGCAGCTCCCGCTAAGGACGGCTGGGTTTACCAGCCGGCCTTAGTGGGACCCGCTAAGGGACCTCGGAATGCGGCGGTAAGGGTTTAACGGCACCGGCATCCTTACCGGTGCCGTTAACCCCTTACCGCCGCACTCGTAATGAGGCCCATGGCGTTTAAACAACTATTATTTGGGCTTTCCTGAATTTATCGACCATGTCACGGAGAAACACTAATGATTACTTTGAAATTAATTCTACAATAGTAGATAGTCCTGTGACGGTATGGGGAGCTTATAAGGCACTGCTACGGAAAATGACAAAAGCTGAAAAGGAGGTAGAGGAATGGGCGGCAAAGTATATCCTTGACACTGCACCTGAAACACACTGAACCCTTCTAAAGGCTAGAGAATGTCTCTGTAACATTATGCTAGACAACGCCAAACACGCACACAGAGAATCGAGGGCTCAGATATATGAATACGGGGATAAGGCAAGCAAGATGTTGGCCTGGCTGGAGAGGAGGGATGAGGGACACCAACATATTAGAGAGATTGTAGATGAGCATAATGAACGGACCCAATCGGATCACGAAATGGCAGAGGCCTTTGCTAGCTTTTATGCCGCCCTTTACCGAAGCCCGACATCCCCATCGGACCCCTCATTCTTAGATAATATTACACTCCCATGTCTGTCCGAGCAGCAGAAGGCACAACTAGACTGTCACCTTGCCGAAACCGAAATTGCTAAAAACCATTGCCCAGTTGCAATCTGGGAAAATACTAGGTCCCAATGGATTCCCGGTGGAGACCTGGAAAAAACTGGGCGGCGATAAGATGGCAGCTCCCCTCCATAAGATTTTCCTCCAAGCTAAGGAGCAAGGTACCCTCCCACCGGATCTACGGAAAGCCACCATCGTGGTCATCCCTAAGCTGGGCAAAACCCCTGAACTATGCCCCTCATACAGGCCAATATCATTGATTAAGGGGGAGGCTAAGATTCTCGCCAAGCTTCTAGCCAATAGATCGAAACCAGGTATTTCCTCCCTGGTCCACCGAGCCCCTATTCTCGATACGCCACTCGCACTACTGGCAATAGATTTCGAGAATGCGTTTGACTCAGTGACATGGGAAAGCCTCTGGGAAACAATGAGACTTATGGGGTTTGGTGAGACATTTTTGGGCTGGGTGCAACTACTATACGAGGCTTCGCACGCAAAGGTTAAGGTGAACGGCTGGCCTTCTAGATCCTTTCCACTCGGCAGAGGAATGCGGCAAGGATGTCCTCTATCCCCCCTCCGATTTGCACTGGCAATCGAGTCATTAGCCTTATGGCTTCGGCAGATCAACACATGGACAGGGTACAAATGGCCGGATGGCGATGAAGATAAGGTGTCCCTCTATGCCGATGACCTTTTAATTTACTTAAGTGATCCACTCCAAGCTTCCCCGATAGTACCACAGATCCTGACACGCTTTAGTGAGTTCAGCGGGCTGAGAGTCAACTAGGGGAAATCGTTTTTCTTCCCAGAGAAAGGTAGGGAACACGCAACTCCCCAAAATTGCTCATACTGAGTGGAGCATAGTGGCTTCCATTACTTAGGGATATGGATCTCTGGGAACCTTTTCGGACTATGTGTCCCATTACCTACACCCGGTTACTGACCGCCCTTGCGAACGATGTTCAACACTGGAGGCTCCTCCCCCTAACACTGATGGGCAGGGCCGCACACTTCAAGATGATGCCACTACTGCGTTTCCTGTATGTTTTACAAAATGCCCCACTCAGGATCACCGA
The DNA here is from genome assembly GCF_040938575.1 of Ambystoma mexicanum. NCBI lineage: Eukaryota > Metazoa > Chordata > Amphibia > Caudata > Ambystomatidae > Ambystoma > Ambystoma mexicanum. Next base: position 1,262,428,590 of record NC_090928.1, read on the forward strand.
CCTCGAATTTGACCGGGTTGAGGGTCTCCTTCGGAAACTTATATGGGGTGGAGGGCAGCCCCACATTGCTTTAGCTACGTTGCAAAAGTCGGTCTGGGAGGGGGATATGGGGGTGTCACGTCTTCAAACCTATTACTGGGCAAGCCAAATGGCTGTGATCAGTGACTTACTTCATGGCAACCGGGCGTTGCCGCACATCAGGGTAGAACTAAGTAATGCCCACAACACTGAGCCACTCAATTTGATCTACCAGATCCTCACCAGGCCTCTCCCTAAAACAATGGCAGCACACATCACCGCCATTTGGAAGCAAGCACACATCTTCATTGGGTGGGGGAACAAGGTGACCATGATGCAACCCCTATGGCACAACAGTAATCTTACTGAATTAAGAAAACTCACGTCATGGCCGAGCTGGGTGGAGGCGGGGATTACTAAAGTAGGTGATATCCTAACTGAGGGTGTCATGGCCCCGTTTGAAACTTCACAACAGAAATTCCGGCTCCTGAACACTATAAGTATGTGTAACTAACTCGGCCCTGAGGAAACACCTGCCAGCAAGCATTAACGTGCCCAAGTGCACACCCCTGGATTGTAATCTCCTCACAGAACAAATCCCTACCAGAGTCACCTCCATCCTATATAATGCCATAACGGCCTTCGCCACCCCGGAAATGACCAATCTCAAAGCTAAATGGGAGGTAGACATAGGTGCCATTGAAGCAAAGGACTGGATACAGGTGCTAAGGCACCCGCGAGAGATTGCAATCGCCTCCAGACTACGCTTGATACAGCTCAAGATTCTCCATAGAATCCATTATCCCAGGATTGCACTATATGGCTGGAAATGTGCCCCCAGACCCTAGTTGCCTGCGATGCCGGGAGAGGGAGGGAACCTTTATACACACCGTGTGGGAATGCCCTCGAATCAGGACCTTCTTGAGCAAATGTTGTGATAAACTAACTGAGGTCCTTGACCGTACTATATCACTGGACCCAAAGACACTACTATTGGGTATCCCCGATGAAAACAATGTTAATAAATGGGAAAGGCTGTTCCTATCCACAGCAATGGGACTGATAAAACGCAACATAGCCCAGAAATGGGGCGCACCATGGCTCAATGGGCAGCTGATATGGACGTATGAGCAGCCATGGAACACAGAAAATATACAGCACAAGGTTGCCCTGCGAAGGCCAATAAGATATTGGGGAAGTGGGAGGAGGGTGGGAACTAAGGACTTGTCGGGCACCAGGGATGAACGGGTGTGAAGTGATATGTGACGGACTATGCGACTTACTATTGTGATTATGTGCATGATTGTTAGGTGGGGGATAGTAAGTTCTTTGGTTTGTTTTGAAAATCAATAAAAAATGTTTTATCAACAAAAAAAAGAATGATCAAATGCAATGACCAAAATTAAAATGGCCCCTTCTTTTATAGCACCAATTGGTGAACCAAAGTTTAGCCCATTTATAAACGCTTCCCATTTTGCAAGTAAATTGGTAAGTGGCGCACAGAGAGAAAACATGATTTGTCCAAGATGACATAGCCCAGCAAACTAGGGGAGCAGTTGACAAAGTATCAACTAGAACACTTATTTTCTCTCAGTGAAATAAGAGAAACTAAACATTTAAGGGGGCTATTTTTCATTTTTTGTTATTTAAAATCAGATTGAGATGCTACCCTCCTCTCTATTTCTAGCACCCTTTATCAGAAGCCAATGCTTCCGGGCGCATCCATTCACAGAATAGGCGAGGGGTGGCCATTTCATATTGCTCGCTTTAGCCAATGGAACACAGCCTTATTGCATTGCTATTTTCGTCTATAGCTTTCAATGTCTGGTGGAACATAAGTTCTGCGCCTGCTGCAAAGCTCAGCGTGCAACCGAAAGAAGACCCTTACTCAAGGCTCCGCTCCTCCTTCCCAGTGTCCTGGGTGCACACTACACACATTTCGACTTGGGCATTAGTGTCTCACAAGGTGATAAGGTTCAACAATTAATAAAAGAATATGGATTTGATTTGGTCGGAGGAGCACCCAAAGGTCTTTGGGGCACAGCAGAGGCCTTATGCTTTTTGTAGCAAACAGTTGAGAAGAGCCACTCAAAGTCGGTGTTAGTGATTGGATTCGATTTGTAACAAACATACACTTCCTAGGTGTGACCTGCGTTTTTATAACACATGTTTCTGACAGCAGCAAAAAGTCAGACTTTGGGGGCAACATTTACACAACATTTCCAACAGTCATTGTTTCTCCCTTTTGTCCCTAAGTTGGTATTGGGATCATGTTAGTGCTACATAAACACCAGCAACAACTAAACACCCCTTCCCACTTGTGTCTACGTGGTGCAGGAGCTGGGGAAAAATGCTGTGTTGCTCAGCTTTATGAAAGCACGGTAATACTGTGATGTGATTAAAATAACGATCTGTGTGTTTACTAGTTTTAAACAATGATAGTATCTGACCCACAACGCTTTTACTGAAGCTGGCGTGGAGTCCACCGTGCAGTCACACTGGGAGACTTCTTTTGTGAAATGCACGGTGTATAACTGTCCCGTTTGTTAACTTTTGTGAGACAAGGGTATCTGCCACTAGCCAAACATTTTGGAAAAGGTGGTCTTTATTTTTACCAGTATGAAATTAACCTCCATAATCCATGCTACTCATTTTGTGATTTTCTGGCGCCTCCATGATCTATGTGCACCTTTTAAAATTGTCTTCTGTAGTCCCAGTCCCAGGCCTATGGTACCGGAGGTCAGCTTTGCTGTTGCCCACAGGGCAGGGCGCCGGTGCCCAAGCTACCTCAACCAGGTAAGACGTTGGGCCCCCACTCGTGCACCCCAGTGCGAGGCCGACTTACTAGGTTCATCAGCGAGTGGAAGAAGATCACCATTGACTGCTGGATGTTGGATGCTCTCACCCAGGGGCACACCTTGGAGTTCCAACATAGGTGTGCATGTATTCCGCCAGTTCCCCATCAGGAGCAGCACATCCCTCGGTTCCTGGAAGAAGTGCGATCTATGCTACCGAAAGGGGGCAATAGAGCTGGTACCCCAACAGTTCTAGGGCTACGGAGTCTATTCCAGATACTTTCAGGTCAGAAGGAAGACATGGGAGGTTGGAGACCCATCCTGGAGCTGCGCCATCTGAAGAAGTACTAAAAATTCAAAAAATGCAGGATGGTCACGCTGCAACACGTGCTCGGCCAACTGGAGGAAGGGATTTCTTGATGTTGTTGGCCCTAGAGGATGCGTACTTCATGTCCGCATCTACAGGAAACATTGGAGGTTCCTACGGTTTGTGGTACAAGGCCAACACTACCAGTTCAAAGCTTTACCATTCAGCCTAAAGTCGACCCCAAGGGTGTTCACAAAATGCCTGGCCCCGGTGGTGGCCCACCTGCGTCTGCAGGGCATAACCGTATACCGTACCTGGACAATTGGATGATATGAGCCCGATCCCGGGAACTGGCCGACGAGCACACAAAGGAGACCATCCAGCTACTGATGGAACTGGGGTTCTCTGTGAACTATCCGAAGTCGTGCTTAACGCCACTGCAGAACGCACAATTCCTCTGCGCCAGGCTCAACACAGTGGCTTGCCTGGTGTCACCCTCAGAGGAGAGGCTAGCGGCCATTCAAGGGAAGGTACAGCAGCTGTCGTCAGCAAAGACAGCCATCGTGCGGGCCATGAAGTCTTTGCTGGGCATGATGTCGTCCTGCATCTACCTCTTCTGTCTGCTCAGGTTGCAGATGTGACCCCTACAGGAATTCTTGGATGCACGTTGGATACAAGTGCCTGGGAATTTTGCGGACAAGATCCCCCTCAGCGAGAAGTTCTGATGGGCAATAGAGTGGTGGGGGTATGCTCCCACATCGCCCAGGGGATGGGATTTCAGACTCTGCCATACCAGGAGATGGTCACCACGGATGCCTCTCTGGAAGATTGGGGAGATAACACTGGACGTCTACACGCCAGAAGACTGTGGCTTCCGGAGGAGAAGGATTTGCACATCAACATCAAGGAGTTACGGGCAGTGTTCTGGGCCCTCAAGTCCTTCCTACCGAGTGGCAAGGTGGTGAGGATCTTCACAGACAACACCACCACCATGTTCTATGTCAGGAAACAAGGGGGCACATAATCCCCGGCGCTCTCCAAGGAAGCTCAGGTCTTGTGGCATTGGGCCATCGGACAGGGGATGTTCCTCGTCCCGCTCCACCTGACAGGTGTCAAGAACACCATCGCCGCCTACCTCAGCAGGGAGCTGCGCTCTTGCCACGAGTGGGACTTCGCCAGGATCAGGAGGAACGTCTGTTTGTCAAATGTGGCAGAGCTCCGAATGATCTTTTTGCCACAGGGACAAACTCAAAATGCCAGAAGTTTGCCAGCCGGTTCTACCAACTGAGGAGCACAGGGGGCACGTCCTCCTTCCTGTGGGAAGGTTGGTTTCTGTATGCCTTCCCCACGTTTCATCTCCTGCTACTTGTAATCAACACACTCAGTCAGTGCAAGATGATTCTCATCGCCCCGGTGTGGCAGAGGCAGATTTGGTATCCGGACCTGCTAGTCTGTCAGTGTCGCCTCCAGTCAAGTTGCCAGTACTTCCGGATCTGCCCGCCAGAGAAGGAGACGCAATCCTTCATCATGACCCAGGATCTCTGAACCTGAAGGCATTTGCTCCTGCAGCCTTAGAGTTTGGAGGTTATGAGTTGCCATCAGACTGCAGGGAGGTCCTCGTCAAAGCCAGGGGGTTGTTGAATCTGAAGTGCTATAGCCATAAGTGGAAGTGTTTTGCTACGTGGTGCCGGTCGCAGAAGATAACCCCTCTGAGGGTCTTCCATGCTTGGCAAAAGCTGGGCTAGCTCACGCATCTATCAGGGTACACCTGGGGGCCATCTCACGCTGCACCAGATCCCAGGGAAGATCCTCACTTTGGTCCCACAGACTCGTCAAGGAGTTCCTCAAGGGGCTTTTTCAGTTTTTCCTTCCGGTGAGGTACCTGCTCCAGCATGAGAACTCAATGTGGTGCTAACGAGACTAATGGGGGAACCTTCCGAACCTGTGCAACAAGCCCCACTCAAACTTCTCTCTTGGAAGACTGCATTCCTTGTGGCCTTCACCTCAGCCAGGTGTGTGGATACGATCCAGGCCCTACCCTGCAAACAGCCATACCTGACTTTCCATGAATCAAGGGTGGTACTGCATACGCACCCCTCTTTCATGCTGAAGGTTCGGTCGGAATTCCACCTCAACAAGCCTTTGGTGTTGCATGTTTTCTTCCCGAACCCTTCATCGCCGGCGGAGAGGGCCTTGCATTCGCTGGACGTTGCTTGTGCCTTGAAGTTCTACGTGACACACACAAAGAGTTATTGGAAGACTTCTCAATTGTTTGTGAACTTTAGACCTGTGAACCATGGAAGGCCTTGTCCAAGGCTTCCATTTCAAGATAGTTGTCCGGCTGCATCGTGCACTGTCATTGGCTGGCGAACAGGCCTCTGCCGGGCCACCCGAGAGCCCACTCCACCAGAGCGATCGCTGCAATGGCAGTGTTTCTTTCTGGGGTACACCTGCTAGACATCTGCAGCGATGCAATGTGGAGCCCCACACATACCTTCACGAAGTTCTACTGCATCGACAGGGATTCCAGGGTGGAGTCCAAAGTTGGCCAGGCAGTCCTACGCAGCCTGTGAGTCTGTTCTAGGGGTAAGTGTTAATTGCTCCTATTGAGCCTTTCCACCTCCCGCAGTTGTGTAATGTGTACTGCTGTGTATTTGTTATTCATGAGCATGTGAATCCTTGCCAGACACCATGCTGGAGATGGTTTAAGTTACTTACCTGTAACTATAGTTCGAATGGATTGTGTCCTCCAACGTATTCCACATCTTTAACGTATTCCACATCTTTGACATGTAATGTCCACAGCTGTGCACTTCAGAAACTTTTTCGGCAGAGGGCGTCCTGCGTCGATGATGTCGGGTCGATGTCCCTCGAAGGCCTAAATCGAGGGCAACGTCACTGGATGTTATAAATAGGACGCAGGGCGCCCGTAGCCTCGGTTCTGTTTTTTCCGCAAACGTGTTTGCTTCGAGAACTCGGCATGCCTCGTGTGTTTCATCGTAGAGATGTCTTCTTCTTCGACACCTCAGACTCCGCGGTCTGGCTTCAAGACTTGCCGGGAATGCAAGTCTAAAATGTCGATCATCGACCCGCATCGCATTTGTTTGTGGTGCTTGGGCGAGAGTCACGACACTGACTGTTCAAAATGCCAGTCGCTGACTGTCGAGGCCTTGCGGGAGCGTAAGGGGAAGCTTCAGGTAGGTAGAGGTTCTAAACCCAGTAAGTCACAAAAATCGAAATCGAAATCCAAATGGGTGTCCACCGACAACTCGAGCAGCAACTCTCCGCATTGGGTGGAGGCCTAGGGTTCTCCATCCCTGGCGCTATAGAACTGGTGCCTGTGGCAGAGAGGAACAAGGGTTGATATTCCCTTTATTTTTTGATCCCAAAGAAAGATGCAGGATTGAGACCCATCCTGCACTTGCATTGGGTGAACAAACCTCTCAGGAACGACAAGTTCAAGATGATCAAGTCCTCCAGGCCCTTCATCTTCAGGATTGGTCGGTGTCTCTGGACCTACAGTATGCTTACTTTCATGTGTTGATTCATCCAAAGCACAGGAAGTACCTGAGGTTTGCGGCTGGCGACTCGCACTTTCAGTTTCGGGTCCTGCCCTTCGGATTGACCTCCGCCCGAGGGGCTTCACCAAGCTAATGTTGGTGGTGGCAGCGTATCTCAGGCAAGGGGAGGGCCACGTCTACCCCTACCTGGACGAATGGCTGATCCGTGCACGCTCTCCCGAGCAAGCATTGGCTCACCTCGGTCTCACCTGCTGCTCCCTCCACAGGCTGGGCTTCTCCCTCAATTTCAAGAAGTCGCACCTGACACCTTCCCAACAGCTCCAGTACATAGGGGCTGTGTTGGACACGTCCTTGGGGAAGTGCTCGCCTCCCAAGGTGAGGGCTCATCACATTGTGCAGATAGTGGACAAGTTTCAACGTGCCCAGAGTCTCCCGGCTTTCAAATTCTTAAGGTTGCTTGGCCTCATGGCCTCCTGCATTTTTCTGGTGCCAGAGGCCAGGCTGAGGATGTGATCCCTGCAATGGGTCCTCAAGATGCAGTGGTCGCAGTTCTCAGGTAAGATGTCAAATCCCGTTCAGATTCCACTCTCGGGTCTCCCAGGATCTTCTGTGGTGGGCCAACGAAGGGAACCTGATGAGGGGGGGAGCCATTTTGGCAACTGTGGCTGGAGGTGACTGTAGTGACGGATGCTTCCCTGACAGGATGGGGCGCTAATGCCAGCGACTTGACTGCCAGCTGTCGTTGGTCTCCGTCAGAGTCCAAACTCCACATCAATCTGTTAGAGCTGAGGGCCATCAGGCTGGCCCTGAAGGCTTTTCTGCTGTCTGTGCAGGGGAAGAGTGTCCTGATAATGATGGACAACACAGTGGCCATGCATTACCTCAACAAAAAAGGGGGGGTTAGGGTCACTCCTGTTGTGCATAGAGGCAATGCAGCTCTGGTTCTGGGCCATCCAGCAGGGAATTTCGATCTCGGCAGTTCATCTGGCCGGAGACGAAAATGCAGCGGCAGACGCTCTGAGCAGGCAGAGCACGGTCTCTCACAAGTGGGAGTTGGCTCAGGAAGTCATTCAGGAGATCTTCGCCCTTTGGGGAACCCCACAAGTGGATCTCTTCACCACCAGTGCCAACCGGAAGTGCAAGAGATTCCGCTCAAGGGAAATTCCTCGGAGAGGAGCCTTAGAGGACGCGTTCGTAGTGGATTGGTCATTCTCACTGCTGTACACGTTTCCTCCAGTCCCCGTCATTCCTCAAGTGTTGCAGAGGTTACGGCTGTTCGGTTCCCACATCATCTTCATTGCTCCGGATTGGGCCAGGAGAGCGTGGTACCCGGACCTTCTAGAAATGTCCATCTGTTTTGCGACTGGTGCAGAGGACAAAATGTTGATCCTTTTCAGTGTTCCATTCCTATGGTTTTGTCTTTCTTACTTTCTTTGGCCCACAGGGGCCTTCAAGTAGGTACCATTAAGGGTTACCTGGCGGCACTGTCTATATTTAAGCGCTCGTCTGATGAATGTTCTTACTTTAAGATTCCTTTCATTTCTCAATTTCTTAGAGGACTGATTAATGTGTTCCCACCGTTCCCTTGCCGGTTTGGGATTTGAATTTGGTTTTGAAATTTCTAATGGGTGCTCCATTTGGTCCTTTGCACTCTTGTCCTTTGAGATTATTGTCCTTCAAGACAGTGTTCTTGGTTGTGGTTACTTCTGCTCGCAGAGTGAGTGAATTGCAGGCACTTTCCGCTAAGCCGCCCTTTGATGTGTTCCACAAGGATAGATAGGGTGGTACTAAGGGTACGTCCTTCCTTTCTACCTAAGGTAGTATCTGAATTTCATTTGAGCCAGAAAGTGGTTCTCCCTTCTTTCTATCCTCCTCCTTATCCTGGTAAGGAAGAGGAGCAGTTCCATAGGTTGGATCATTGGAGAGCTCTGAGCTTTTATATTTCTAGGATGTCCAGGGTCAGAGTGGACGATCAACTCTTTGTGGGATATGCTGGACACCGATTGGGCCAGGCTGTTATCAAACAGACCCTGTCCAGGTGGATTATCGTCACCATCACAGAGTGTTACCGATTGGCAGGAAAGGACCCTCGTGAAGGGTTGCGAGCTCATTCCACTAGGGGCATGGCTACCTCCACAGCCCTTCAACGGGGAGTTCCTATTAGGAATATTTGTGATGCAGCCACATGGGCTTCTATCCACACCTTTGTTAAACATTACTCCCTGGATATGATCCATGGTCAAGATATAGCCTTTGGTAAGGTGGTTCTTTATTCCGCCATCTGATTAGGTACTCTAAATTCTTTTCCCTCCTCCATTTTATGGTACTGCTTTGGGAGTCTGTCAAAGATGTGCAATACGTTGGAGGATACAATCCATTTGAAGAACAAGTTACTTACCAACTGGGAACGTTCTTTCGACTGGATGTTCCTCCAACGTATTCCACATTACCCTCCCAGCCTGCCCCTCCGGAGAATTTCCTATGCGATTGCAGCTTACGTTTCCGCAAGGCTATTTGCAGTCAAGCAGGCATTGGATTGGTGCCACACCTTCTGGGGTTAGAAACATAAACTGAGGCTACGGGCCCCTGCGTCCTATTTATAACATCCGGTGACGTCGCCCTCGACGGAGGCCTTCGAGGGACATCGACCCGACATCATCGATGCAGGATGCACTCTGCCGAAAAAGTTTCCGAAGTGCACAGCTGTAGACATTACATGTCAAAGATGTGGAATACGTTAAAGATGTGGAATACGTTGGAGGAACATCCAGTCGAAAGAACGTTACCAGTTGGTAAGTAACTTGTTCTTCTCCAGCCTGGGTCTGGCATGGATTCACATGCGAACCCTCCCTCCTGGCCCCTTTGCGGCTCTTCTTGGTCATACTGCCACTATACGTGCTTACCAAATCTGAAGATGGCTGACAGAGGAGGGCCTTAGGGAGAGGACTGTCACTGGATGGGGGCAGTACGACCAAGAGGACAACGATTAGTTTAGAGGAGCAATATAGTTTTAAAGTGAAAGTGAAACCGTTTTTTCTCTTACAAGAATTCCCTGCCTGACGACGGGGAATATTCATCAGCATGTGAATCCATGCCAGACCCATGCTGGAGAACAATAGTTACAGCTAAGTAACATAAACCTTCTGCTAGTCTTAAGGAATCATTGGTTGAAAAGAACCCCTTACTATTCTACCTGAAATAATCCAGGGGAAGGGAACTACCTCCTGGATTCGAGGATTGTTTGTTGAATGTTCACTTTTTTTATTTTTATTTTTGTTTATTATTTTTAACCTTGTAGACACAGAGAGTACAGAGGTTACAGAGTAGTTAGCACCAAAGATATACCACTGCATACAAACATCACAAGGTGTATCATGGGGTAACTACCTTGGCAGTCCATGTTCCATATGGGGGGGGACTTCAGGTGGTTGTGTCCCTTTGTCCAAGAGCTCAGAACAAGTGGTGCCCACCATATTTCGGAACAATAACTTAAGAGTAAAATCAGACCTCCAGGGGGCCCCCAGGGGTCGAGTAACATCGAGGTTCAGAACACTGCCAACGCTGCAAACTTTAGAGATTATAACATCTTGGAGAACCAACAGTCAACACAGGTCAAAACCCAGCCACAACAGGGCCCCAGAGCAGAGATATCATGCTAATGGCCACCACCCAGCGCTCCCATACTGTGGCCGCTTTAACCCCCCGCTTAAGGATGGCTTTCTTGACAACATTGAGTGCCCTCCTTTTCTTATCAGTGGCTGGAGAGAGGTCTTGGAACAGGTGGATCCTGTGGCCTTGATATTCCAGCACTTTCTTAGTTCCTGCTTCTTGTAGGAGGGGGGGGTCAATCAGATGTACCAACATGGTGGAGCCCCCAACTGATGTTAAGTTCGATTTGGGCTCAGATGACCTCAGGCTATAGCATCTGTTGATATATATTGGGTCTTCAACCACGTCAAGGTTTAACTGTTCCGGAACCAAGGGAACATAAAGCAGATGGGATCCTCGCTCTCTGTGTCCCTTGGGAGATCAATTACACGTAGCTGAGAACCCTACGCTGCATTCTCCAGCCTAGCCTCAGTCATCTTGGAGCCTTTCACTATTGAGTCAATTTCCCAACTGAGACCCTGAATTAGCTCGAGCACCAGTGAACACTGTTTATCCAGCTCAGTGGTCTTCAACTCGAGGGTAGAAGTCCTTGTCTCCAGCTGGGCCACCTTCTCCATCAGCTTATACAACTTTCCTTCCTAACGCGACATGGATTGTTCAATGCATCCGAGCACCACCATTACCGGGTCCTGCAGAGCAGGCATTTCATGGCTACGCTGCCCACTACAGGGGGTAAGGAAATCTGTATCCACATCCACACATTTCTTCTTCCTCTTTCCAGAGGCCATTTTTCTCTGCTCAGCAGTCCTGTGATCCCACACCCGAAGGCCAGACTCCTCGAGGTCACTGGTGCCTCCATGCAGTGCCAATGCTAGCCCAGGGCAAGAGGGGTTTGAGGCGTGACAATGATGTTGGCATGGGTCCCTTGCACTTTCCACTCACGCTGCTTCCAGTACCCACACATGTATGGGACTCTGACTACCTCCAATGGGGTATCGGCTGCCCACCCTGCTTATCTCCATGTCATAGCATTTAATTCCATGTTTCTGAACCTTAACATTGTCCCTCTGATTTTCACAGTGCCGTGACTGAGCATCCGCCTCCTCCGTGCGGTGCGGATTCCCTGGAGGCCAGCTCACGTCCCGAGAATTAATCATCCAGGCACCAGCAATCAGCCGGGGCCGCGGAAGACGTGCCGCATGCTGAGGGAGTGATTAGCTTCTCACTCTCCCTGTCCCAGGCGGCACGCACCCAGTGTGTGCCCCTGCGGACTCCTCCTCTGCCATCACCGTGAAAACACAGCGTTCCGCACTGTCGTCACCCCGCCGGCTACAGGCGAACCAACCACCTCAGAATTGTATAGCCGGTGCGCCACCTGTTCGAATGCCTGCTCGTGGTTTTTGGCTCTATATTCCGAGGGACACCGGCTCCTCTGCTATTAGGCCCGCACAGCCACAGAGAGCCTCGTGCTCAGGCAACCATCTTGTTCGGACTCTCTAGCGCACCCCATTTTCACTTTCTTTTTTCTACACACCGTTTGCTAAATCAAGTCGGAGACACTCACCTTACACCTTTCATTGTTTATTTTAGTGTGAGGGTCAGATACATTTTGGACACAAGAGCAATTTGCCTAATTATGACAAGACCCAGACTGATCTTTAGTTTTAGTTTCCTAGGAAGAGAAACTCACTTGAGTATAGGGACAGAAAGGTCTTTATCCAACCCCTTTTTCTTTAATAAAGATGTCTATTGTTGAAAATATTGCAACTTTGTGTCCGTCTCTCATTTCTGACCCCTCACATTGTCCACAAAAGCCTGTTAACCTTTTGTGGGATGACAGTTGCACACATTACCATATTGAGAACCCTGTGCTTGTCACACTGTCTGATCAAAGGCACGCACTATAAAGTCAATGAACTGAACTGCTACCCTAAAGCAACATAACTCAGATCTTCCAACACCTGACTCCTGAGGATCCCTAGACAGCATCTGTGCAAAGGAGGTATCAGAATGATCCAGGTTTGATCTATGGACTGATCTGCCGCCAATCCTGAGAGCCCTAGAAAATAATCGCCTTTTCATGACAGAGGTTAATGCATTTGTAGTAGTGTTGCAGTCCTATCCAAGAAAGAGCCGCTTCTCCATACGGCTCCCTAAACTCAAATGTTTAGAAACCAGAGCTTCCTGGATATTTCATTATCTGTACTCCGTGGCAGGTCGTTTTCAGCACTTAAACCAGTTTTTAGCCTCCATTCCCCTATTACAAATCTCTCATAGTCTCCCTTTTAATATATTTCAATATTTGAGTCATATTTCGTTGCTTGACAACACGTTTCGAGGCTTTGACTGTGCATCACAAGACCTTTCTCAGTATTGTTATCTATTTAATTGAATCTATTATGTGTACATTACTCCTTGTATACGACTCTTTAAATCACTTTGATAATTAGGGGTATGGTGCTGAAAGAATACTACACCTCAGTATTTAGGGCTTTTTGGCAATTTAACATTCCACCTCTCAGTCACTCGTCGCTGGGGATAAAAATAAAAAACACACAGCAAAGACTTTAAGGGTGTTTTGCAATTCTTACATTATCTAACATCTGGCTGCGTAGATGATGGGGTACTTTTTGGCATGCCTCGGGGTCATCTTCGACTCCAGACTCTCTTTCTCTCCTCACATTTCTGATGTCACTAAGAAGTCACATTACCAGGTGCACCTCCTCAGAGGTATCCTTCCTATCCTCTCCTTCCCCCAGAAGCTCACTGTCTCTAGAGCCCTGGTTCTCTCAAAGCTGGACTACTGTAATAGCCTCTATCTAAATTTGCCCGCCTCTACTCTCCGCCCTTTGCAACTCATCCAGAACAGGACTGCGAGACTTGTCCTTGGCCTCAAGCCCAGGGACCGTATCTCTCCAGGACTGAAATCACTGCACTGGCTCCCAGTGACTGCGAGGATCAAGTTCAAAACCCTCTGCATTGTCCACAAGGACTTCTGGGGCCTTGGGCCAAAATACCTTCAACTCTCTCTTCCTAAATATCTTCCTTCTCGAGCTCTTCGGTCATCCGCCTCCAACTCCCTCAGGGTCAGCCGCTTCTCCAAGCAACGAGTTGGGGGTAGATCTCTCTCTGCAGCAGGGGCCTCCCTCTGGAACAGCCTTCCGGCCTCCCTGAAACTTGAGGAGAACCATCTCCGGTTCCGGAAGCACCTCAAAATCTTCCTCTTTGCCTCCGCTTTCTCTCCCCCTCTCCCCTGCTAAAATCACTGAACCTGCACTGAATCTGCAACTGGGCCACTCACCGATCTCGGTCCTTGGCCCAGCCACTCTCCCCTGCACTGCCTCCCTGGCAACCCCTGCACTGCGGGACTGTCTCTGTATCCCTACAGCCCCCCCTTCCCAGCACTTGTCTGCACTTATCTTGCACTTGCCACCAGCTGGCCCTTAGTATTTATCTTGTTGTTCTACTACCCCTGTACTGAACTTTCCCGTCTCCCTTCCCCCTTGCACTTTTCCCTTCCCCTCTACCCCTTGCACTTGCGCAATCTGAATGACACCTGGCCTAGTAGGATCGTTGTCTGTCTCCCCTTGTTCCCCCCCTGCCTCGTCGTGCCTTGAAGCACTTGTGTATAGGCGTGTTATAAATGCCATATCATATCATATCATGCCGCAACCTGCTTCCCCCACACAGTCGCTAGTATGGTCACGTTTCACCAATCCTTCGCCCGCTGGCTGGTAGATAAACTTTAAAGAAGCAAAATGTTGGACCACCTGGACAGTCAGCCTCTGGGTCAACTGCTATTGTGTTCCCTAACTATTTCTTCTTTTTGTCTCTACGTATCTTGTTCCCGTCCCCCATGCACCTTTCCCTGGCACTGCACAACGTTTTATTTGCAGGCAGTGCAATAGAAAACATATAATAAATAAACTAAATAGATATGACTTTTGTAGGAAGAATTAACTGGAGTTAGTGCAACAGTATTATAGTGGCCTTCAGTGTCTGCTGATGTGCACCAATATGTGTTCATTGTTATGGTGAGTAATAGCTTTTGTCCCTGCTTGTTCCAAGATAGACTGTTTTTGATGGCTGCAGCTGTTTTGCCTTCTCATTTTTTGCCCGTTAAGATTTCACATCTTTGGTATGTACCTTTTTTGTGGATTCTCTTTGTAGCTGCCTGTGTTTACCAAAGGCCTGGCATGTCGATCCAGTTTAACATTTACCGAATTAAATCACTTGGCCTTGATCCTGTGAAGGCTAAGAAAGAGTTGCTGGTTTTGTGTGCCTTGCATATCTAATGGTGGGCTATGTTGCTCTGTTCATTTGAAAGGCTTTTGTTTTGGTGATAAGTCATGGAGACCAGCTTCTTTTAGTCATCCTATGTTGTTGGTTCAGATTTTTTATCAACAGTTTCCTAACAAATTTGGGGGGCTCTGAGTAGTAGAGGGGAGACATATATACTACTGTGTGCCCCGATCATGAAAGCAGCGGTTCTGTGTACAGTTTTCATTGAGCCTGCTATTAGTCTGTGGAGGTGAGTGTGGCCTGACAGCCTCCTGATAGGATGGTGGTGGGGAGTGGCCTTGATGATCTGGAATGCCTCCCAACCATCTAACTACACGCAATACAACACTCTAAAAGATGTGTTCTATCTTTAAAAGGTACCCAGATCTGTTGAAATTAGATGCAAGCTGCCACTGTAAACTCAAACTGCCACTGAAGACTAATACTGAGCACAGCAGACCCACAGACTTCTGCAATCGTGTGCCTGCTTCCCTGAACTGACCACTCTAAATGCAGACTGTACTGATGGTCACAGAGCATGACAGTTCTTTGATTCCATGAAGCCCACTGGGCTCCTCTTTACATGGGTCTCGCTCACCTGGTCTCCAAGGCAGATATCGAAATAGATCTGCAGTGGGGGTCCCCATCTCCCACACATACAAAGGGGAGGCAGAGTGCTGCTCAACATACTCCTGGCACCAGTACAGAGGGGGGACAGTGACATCATGAAAGGGTCACCTATATCTTCATTCTACAAGGGACCAATGGGAATTGACACGCTGTTCCATGCTCTATGACAATCCTCATTTATCTGAGAGATTGATATGCCCCTGTCCCATTCCATTATTACAGACAGTAGTTCCAATGAAGAGAAAGAAACCACAACCGCACACGTGGGGGAGAATGTCATGTTTCCGAAAGAAGAATTCCTTATCTCCTCTATACCATCATCGGATGGTGAATGTGATTGTCTATGTGGATTAAACAGCCATCACTGTCCAAGATACCATAGGAAGAGCTCTCTCTACAGTACCTTCTCTCTGCAACACCTATTTAGTAAAGTGCTTGGAACTCAAGGCCTTAAGCTTGTCATGGTTTTATTGCTGATGTCTGTTTTTGCCTAATCTGTTGCCTAGTGTGCAAGTTTTGGTACCGCATTTGAGGGCTAGTGCAACGAATACAATGTATTTTCGTATGTGAAAAATATTGTGAATCGCCTGCCGTGGCAAGATCTCAGTTGGCAACTTTCCTTTCACAAGATCTGTTGGATTAAGGTGTCCAACATTTCTCATTACGAGTTCACTTTATTGCTCCAAAGCTAGAAGCAGTTAATTAAAATGCATTGTTTTGATGCCAGAGTGATTCTCAGTAAGTAAATGAGCATGAAATTGATGATAAATGTCATATATATATATATATATATATATATATATATATATATATATATATATATGTATATATGTATATATGTATATATATATAAAGAAGACGTCCTGACTGACTCATCAACGCCCAGCTCAAACTGTGTAACCTAGGAATGTGAAATGTGGAAGGTACATTGTTTTCATGACGTAGGCACCCACTAAGGAAGGATTTTTGGAAATTCCGTCCCTAAGGTGGTGGAAAGGGGTGTGAATTCTTTTATGACGATGCCTATCTCTCAAAAATCAAACTTGTTGCAGACGTGAAAATTCTAAATTGGTATTTAGATTCTTCTTCATTTTCCCAAAATCCAATTAAGCAGGGTAGAAACGTGGGGTGAATTTCTTTTGAAGGATACCCATATCTCACAAACCGAAGATGTTGGAAAAGTAAACATTGACATTTTAAATCTTCATTATAAAGTATGTTTCGGTCTCCCAACATCAGTAGTTCTCAAGATATGGATATCACAAAAAAAATGTATGCTCTTATTTCACATCTGCCAGTTGAGTCATAATATATCATTATAATTTAATATTACAATCATTTTAATATTCCCCTTAAAGGTTAGTGTCGCCATGACCATCAACAAATCTCAGGGGCAGACTTTAAAGGTAGCAGGGATTGACCTAAGGGAAGACTGCTTCTCGCATGGGCAGTTTTCTACATGGCCTGTTCGAGTGAGCTCACCTAACTATCTGGTAATCCTAGCACCTGAAGGGAGAACCACTAATGTAGTTTACAAAGAAGTACTCAAATAGTTGTTTTTGTAGGTTGCAGATGCCAAATAAGTAATTTTCATATTTTTGTCTGTCTTATTGTCTGTTTGTAATTACAACACAAAAACATTTCTGGACGCACATCAATGGAACACCTATCTTTGTTTTGGAGCCAATATGCCCCGATTTACGGCTGCAATAAACATTGCTTATTACATTAAGACATCAACCTGTAAATTATATTTCGTACAGTTTGAACAAAAAATTCATTTGTTTTTTAAAAACAATTGTATCAAATCCCAAAATCCACAGCTAGTATCTTACTTATATCGGTAATCTTCTTTGCCGATGGTTGGAGTAGTAATTTTGTGGCATGCCCATTCATAGTTTAACTACTCTCCTGTATGTCCCGCTCTCTTTCAAATTTGGCTACAATGTGTTTCGAATGGATTGTGTCCTCCCATGTGTTCCTCATCTTTGATATTCGTATCTCTTCAGCTCTGCTGCTTCGGCAAAACAAATTCTCGGCAGAGGGTGATGTGCACAATGTCGTGGCGTCGATGTCCCTCGAGGGCCTACATCGAGCATCGACATCATCATCAGTATAAATAGCTTGTGCCGCCCCTGTTGCCTACGGTTCAGTTTTTCCGAAAGCTTTCGCTTCGAGTACTATCGGCACGCTTCATTGTTCTGTTGAAAAATGTCTTCATCCTCTACCCCTTCAACCCCAAAGTTGGGATTTAAACAATGTTACCACTATGGGTCAAAGATGTCAATAGCCGATCCTCACCTTGTCTGCCTGTGGTGTCTAGGCTCCAGGCACCGTACCGATGACTGTGGATCCTGTTAGTCGATGACAGAAAAAGCTCTCTGGGAACGCAGAGGTAAACTGGCGGTGGGGAGGGAAGCTTAGAAGTCTTCTTCGAAGAAGGGAAAGTCTGGGGAGTCTAGAGATTCCACTCGGTGTAAACGATCAAAGAGGTCCCAGTCGAGGAGTAGATTGAGGCAGTCTTCGTCTTCTTCGAAGAAGGTCTCCCTCTTCGTCATCGGATTCCTTCACTGAGGTAATCAGATGCCCGACTAGGTCAGATTCCCCACATAAATGAACTGCCTTTATGTTAGGCAGAATTATATGCAGTACCCTTTGGGAACACCACACACAATTAGGACTACAAGTGACAGTACAAGCCTGTACTACACAGTAAAGTGGTAGCGATGGCTGAGAAGCCAGACTTATCTCAAGAGTAAAGTGAGCAGTATCAATAGTTACACAAAGGACAGCAATTACTATGATTCAAACAAACACTGACTCAAGGTTTTTGAGTAAAAGAATATACATTTATTTACACATCAGTTATTAAACATTTCACTATTATCAAGCAGTTGAAAAATCACAATCTTAATACACTGCACTACACCGCACCCAATAGGTCCTGGACAAGTTAAGCTCAAAATAAAGTGTGAGCAAAATGGCACTCCAGTAATTTAAAAGGGAGGGAAAGACAAAGTTAGACAGACATTGAGCAGCTCAAACAAGTAAGTAAGCAGGGCAATCTAGAAAAAGGAACTACAGCGAGGAAATCGAATTAAAGGGCCTGGCCCAAAGTCAATGGACCAAAGTCTTTGCAGAGGATCACACAGTTCAGAGTAGTTCGCGGTTAAGTCTTTGCCAAGAGTTCAGAACGAAGAATGCTGTAGCTGAGGCAGACGTTCCTGGCAGGTCCTGCAGGCTCACGTTTCCTGAAGCGACTGTTGGACTGACACGAAGGAGGAAGACTGGAGGGTCCTGCACTGCGCAGGGAATAAACCAGCAGCGGAGCAAAGCAACAAATAAAAGGTGCGCTCCTTAAAGCCCAAGCAGGGTCCGATCCTCTTGGCTATCCCGTTCACTGTAGCTCTGTACAGCAAATTCGACCAGAGAAGGGAAGTCTGGCTTGCAGTTTGGCAAACTGGTTGTTCCCACCATCTCAAGGGAAGACGATTCCTTGCAGAACTTCCCTGTCGTCGAATTTTGAAGATTCAGACCCACAGCAGGGCTCACCGGGAGGTTCAGTCATGGTAGAGGTCCTCTTCTGTCAGCTTCTCTTCGGTTCTTTCGATCCAGTGGCGTCTCTGCCTTTCCAGACCTAGAGACCTGCTTTTTATGCAGTTTTCCCCCATTCACACAGCCTGGCTGTCAATCACACAGCAGGGTGGCTGTCACACAGCAGGGTGGCTGTCCTGCCGGGGCAGTCACCACAGCCAATCATACCAGAGTGCGACATGGGTCTCCAAGGAGACCCTGTGCAGGGAGTCTTAAACCCCTCCCTCACATCCTGTCCCCCTCAGACATTCAGGCACCTAACGAGGGCTTCTGAGCAGAAGCCCGCCAAAGGTCGGTGAACAAAGGAATCTAACCTGGTTTGGCGCGCAGAGAAAAACACGAGAAAGACTTTTACAAAAAGAAATGGAGAATAAACCCATCCGGAATCGTATAAAAACGTGTATGGTCTAGCGAGTTTAAGTTCGAGGCTACCAAGATATCCTAAAACAATACCAAGGCTATTTCGAATAACTGTGGTAGGAAAAATAGGGTAGTTACCACTGCCACCAACCAAATCTTAATGAAAAGGGAACGAAACAATGTTCCATGAGAAACAGACAAAAAGGGATAATTATTAACTCTTTCCAGAACTCTATGTAAGATAGTTTGTTCTGGGTCTGTGAGTTTAAAAATACTAATAAAGTTGATGGCAACTTTACATGCTCTGGGAGACAGTAGTCAGTCCCAGAAAATGGAGTCGGAGTTGGGAAGTCTGAAAAAGACAACCCTGTGTCACTACACTGAAGGTGCTGTGTAACACACAGTAAAAAGATGATGCCTATAGAGTAGGTGATGCTCTACAGTCTATGAAGACAAAAAAATGTTAAAGACACACAGCAAAACACATGTAAGAGTGGGAAAAAAGGCTCACAGTCTTACGAGGTGAAAAAAAGAAATCCTAGAAATTCAGCAAAGCTGCGGAGGGACTCAGTAGGTAACGGAAATTAGCCATTCTGGAGAATTCTCCCTAACACTTTAGAGTGGAAATGATGCAGATTTTTGAGAATGCGGCCTTGACCCCCTCAAAGAATCACGCAAGAGCCATGCACCGGTCACACCTTAGGACGACTAAGAGAAGTCAAAGGCTACTTTGTCAAAGTAGGGCCAGCTGTACGTCAAGATACTCGACCCGGTGAAAAGGACTCGAGAACCGAGCCCATCCCCGATACCGTCGAAAAAAGCATAAATCGTCGAGGCCTTCGACGATTTTGTCAACGCCATTGGCGACGAGTGCTTCAACACCAGAATCAACGGCGATTCCTAGTAAATCGACCCCTTTTTTGAAGCTGTCTTCGACACTGTCGACAGAACTTTCGATCTAATCAAATCGATTACCGGTATAGGATAAAATTTGTAGGCCTCTATCGAAAGAATACTTTTTTAAGTCCCTGGCCTCAATTTATGAGGAGGAAATTACTTCTGATGAGGAGACCTCTCAATTTGGGGTGCAGTTTGGAACTCAAAATTTAAGTGAAGAGCTCATTGACCCAGAGTCAAGGATGAAAGATCTCTGTGACTCCCTCCAGTCTGCTAGTGGACTTGACACTTCGCCAGAGCTGGAGTTAGGCAGGCCTGACCCCTCAGAGCATGCTGATTCAAGTTACAGAAACCTTATGAACAGGGTCACAGAGTATATGGGGTGGAGTAGGGCTTCCCCGGTATATGAGCAGGATGACATGACGAGACAAAAAGGAGCTGGGAGGCACTAACTCATGTGGATCTTGCTATACAAGGTAAAAGTATCAGTGTCAAAAATTGAATCGGATTCAAATCTATTTCAGGTGCAAAGGGGCAAATGCCACGAGGCCACTCGGGGCTAGTTAGAGACCAGAAAAACAAAAACGTGCATTGCCACACGATAACCCCATATGCACTCCCAGTGGGACAGAATCCCAAATGTCACTTTTCGAAGTCTAACCACATGAAAATCCCGAAAACAGGACATAAGCAGGGGTATAAACTGAATTTTGCTTCTCAATAAAGTAGATAGAATTCAAAAACAATCAAAACTCTCAGACGGAGAGTGGGTATTTTTCTATAGAACATAGAAGCACTGGTACTGGCCAGTGCCTTAACTGTATATAAACTCGAAAAGCAGTAACATTGTATATCACAAGTGTTTTAATACTGAAATGTATATATAATACATGAGAGCATATTCAATCCAAAAATGTCTAAGAGAAGCACCAAATTATACAAAAATCAGTAAGTCAAACAGACTCTTTCAAAAATTATAAAGAAATGTTCAATTAACTAGTGTTTACAACTTCCACACTAGAACACGTAAAACATCAAGGTACATTTCAACAATCCCAAATAGCACCATTAGTAAATAATCCATCTTCAGGGCTTTGGTTGCTTTTGGTTCAAAACTAATCTCGATTTGCCACAATGTGGATACCCACAGGATAACAGAAGAAATAATCACTATGGGCTTAGAGTATAAAACTCCACTGAATCATTTAGAAATTAGAGAAGACACCAACCTTGTAGTCCATAAACAGTTGATGTCAAGAAATTCAATCACGCTGGACTGCAGTCCTTCACTGAGTCTGGGGGCAAGTTCAGGTCAGATAGAGAAAACCAGGGTCCCTAAAGCAAGGAGAAACATTCATCTGAGAGGACTGCTCAGCTATTCAATGACGTGTGGCTCGAGGGGCGGTTTCATTCCTGAGGGAAAAACATATGTCTTCCTCCTTCGTGTCAGTCCAACAGTCGTTTCAGGAAACGTGAGCCTGCAGGACCTGCCAGGAACGTCTGCCTCAGCTACAGCATTCTTCATTCTGAACTCTTGGCAAAGACTTAACCGCGAACTACTCTGAACTGTGTGATCCTCTGCAAAGACTTTGGTCCATTGACTTTGGGCCAGGCCCTTTAATTTGATTTCCTCGCTGTAGTTCCTTTTTGTAGATTGCCCTGCTTACTTACTTGTTGGAGCTGCTCAATTTCTGTCTAACTTTGTCTTTCCCTCCCTTTTAAATTACTGGATTGCCATTTTGCTCACAATTTATTTTGAGCTTAACTTGTCCAGGATCTATTGGGTGCGGTGTAGTGTAGTGTATTAAGATTGTGATTTTTCAACTGCTTGATAATAGTGAAATATTTAATAACTGATGTGTAAATAAATGTATATTCTTTTACACAGAAACCTTGAGTCAGTGTTTGTTTGAATCATAGTAATTGCTGTCCTTTGTGTAACTATTGATACTTCTCACTTTACTCTTATTTTTTTCTTTACTCACTTTTTCAGGGTGCTGCGATCTTCTAGCCCTTGTGGGCACCAATGGGTGTCACAGGGGGATTCTAACTTAAATCACGCCTCCCTATGGGGCAGTTAGAGAGATAGGGCTAACGCGATATGCGTAACATTTTCCGACATACCAACACATCTTAGTGCTCCTAACCAGGGCACACGGAAATGCCGAGTGAGACCCAGCCGACACTCATTGCATGTCATAACACGTTCTAACGGGAGTTCATTTCATACCACCCCCGTCCTGCTATGGATGTCCGCTGACATCCGAGCGCACAGGGACGAGAGAGAATGTGCAAACACTCACCTCGCACGGAGGAATGGAAAGAAGCCACCCAACGCCAAAGCGCAGAGCTCACTCCCTGATGCTTATGACGGTTACCATGGCGACTTTGCGCATGTGCCCGAGTGCCTTGGACCGCCATCTTTGTGTGGGCAGTAATGTTGTATTGTCATCCAACAGGACGCGCGTCCCCTTACAGGGATTGAGGTACAAGTATGTACCAGCATGTTCTATTCCAAGAGGGATAAAGCCACCTCTCACCCAAAACACAACGGTACGTAGGGCCAGCGGCTCAAATCTGCTAAAATCAACCCACTCACTTGGATTGACAGAAAGACTTAATGGCGGTGGGCATAGAGGGAGTGCAGTTCAAAGTCTGCTGGGGCCCCCATGGCCACCCAATTAGTGTGATTATACTGCTTTTAGTCCTGGTATGTGCTATGGGCACGCATCCGGATCTTGACATTTTTAGACCCCCTACCAACATGGTGAAAATAGTAACACTCAAATTGTAAGCGAAGCCGTACCAAACCGTGTACACATTAACCTTATCCATGCACAAACCCCAACAGAAAGGCTCAATGGCGTGACGGTGGGCATAGGGGGAGTGCAGATCAAAGTCTGCTGGGGACCCCATGGCAACCCAATTACTATGATTATTTTGCTCCTAGTCCTGG
The DNA here is from genome assembly GCF_040938575.1 of Ambystoma mexicanum. Classification (NCBI taxonomy): domain Eukaryota; kingdom Metazoa; phylum Chordata; class Amphibia; order Caudata; family Ambystomatidae; genus Ambystoma; species Ambystoma mexicanum. The sequence continues at coordinate 1,262,451,558 of NC_090928.1, forward strand.
TATGTGCTATGGGCACGCATTTGGATCTTGACATTCCTAAATCCCCCTACCCTCATTAGTGAAATTAGTAACTCTCAAATTGTTAGCGAAGCTGTGCCAAACAGTGTATACATTAACCTTATGCATGAACCAGCATCAAAACTATCATAACCGTATATGTCTCTTATGGCAGAAGGCTACTTAAACAGTTGAGAGTTCTTCGTGCATCTTAAACCGTGACAATGGTGAATATGGTACCACAAGCAATATACGGAAGTATAACTCAGATGCTAACGAGCTACAAGAATACAATAGTTCAGATGCTGACTAACAACAAAAATCTAGAGCTTCAACTATTCACTCTGCCGTGATTGGAATTAATGAACCTCAGTTCCAATCTGTTCACATTCTGAAGGAATTACCAATTCATCTCTTTACTCATCTGGTACAATTACAGCAGTCTGCGGTGCTCAACTTTAGCCTTGATAGACGGGACATAGAGGGTCATACTTCATGAGGTTTTTTACACATAACACATCAAATCGAACTCAACATTTATACCTCTAGGACTAAGACAATCCAGTAACTCAATCCATAGCACTTCTCTCTGTTGGAGTTTCCTTACAAGGTCACCTCCCCTAGGGCCCACTTTGACTTGTTCAAGTATAACACATTTTAATTGTGCTACTCTGTGTCTGGCTTCTGCAAAGTGTGTTGCTACTGGTGATTTCTGGCTATTGGTACGAATATTAGATTTAGATTCCAGAGCTGGAGTTAGGCAGGCCTGACCCCTCAGAGCATCTCCAATCAGGACAGGATACTGCCGACAGCCTCAGAACATCCATGGCTGAAAGCAAAGTACTGCGCAGGTGTGTTTGGGAAAGTCAGGGTTTGCACCGGACGTGCAGACCAGACTGCTCAACATGCCCTTCGACAGTTTGAGGTTGTTCGGCAGCAAGGCTGATGAGAGTCTGGAGAAGCTGCAGACCTCCAAGGCGGCAGCTAAGTCCCTTAGCGCCTCCATTCAACAACCTCAACAATCCTATTCAGGTTCATCTTCCTGGAGGGGTCGTTCTTTCCGATTCTATTCCTCAGTTGGTAGAGGAAGAGGACAGGCCAGACAAAGGGGGCAAATAAGATTCCTTTGTGGTGGACGAGGAAGGGGTGCTAAATCAGCCCCAGCAGTGGCATCTTTACCCTCAGCTGCTGCAGCCGCCTCTAAGCCACTCTGAGGCCTCGATCCACAAGACCCCGGTGGAAGGTAGAATCTCTCAGCATCTGAACGAATGGCGGGGCATTACTTCAGATGCTTGGGCACTGGAAACAGTTGCCCAAAGTTACTGCCTTCCTTTTCAAAGAAGGCCTCGGGATCATACACCAGGTACCAACTCTGTCAAAATTCCAGATCCGCTCCTTTTGCAGGAGGACATTTTAACCCTGCTAGAGAAAGGTGCAATACAACATGTACCTGTAGCGGAGAGGAACAAGCGTTGGTATTCCTCCTACTTTCTCATTCCCAAGAAGGACGGAGGATTGAGACCCATCTTGGACTTAAGAAACTTGAAAAAGTTCCTCAGGAAGGACAAATTCAAGATGGTTACCCTTTCTCAGATCCTTCAGGCTCTTCAACTCCAATACTTGTTGGTATCATTGGACCTTCAGGATGGTTACTTTCATGTGCCAATCCATCTCAAGCACAGGAAGTACCTGCGGTTCACGGTTGGCATTATCAGTTTCGAGTTCTGCCATTCGGGCTGACCTCCGCCCTGAGAATTTTCACCAAGCTGATGGCAGTAGTGGCAGCGAGTCTCAGGAAAGAGGGGGGTTCACGTCTACCCCTACCAGGACGATTGGCTGACCAGGGCTCGTTCACCGGAGCAAGCCCAGGATCATCTCAGTGTTAATGTTAAAGGACATTTGTACCGCGCACTATCACCACCGGAGCGGTCCCCTGGCGCTCTGGCAGCTCTGAAAGAGGTGGGGAGGTTGAGTTAGTGGGAGGAAGCAGGAAAAGTGCAAGGGAGCAGTGATGTGCTGTTGGCGGCCTCATCCCGCTGGGTCCGTTGGCTGGGCCTGGGGTGTTTGCGGCCGGTAGTCGTCGTGTACTGTTGTGCAATACTATGTGTGTTTTTGTTTTGTTGTTGCAATGTAGTGAAGTTTGTGCGGTTTGTTGTGCTGTAGGTTTTGGTTGTGCTTGGTTTGGAGTTTGAGAGGTGTATGCAGAAAAGGGAAATTGTTAGTAGGGTTGGTTAGTTTGCGTCTCTGTCCTGAATTGAGGTGCTCGGCTTGTGTAGTATCCCCTGCTGCGGCTCTGTCCTGATCTGGGTCTGACTGGCTTATAAGGTTCCTTACTTCTCTGGCCCCCACCTCTAACATGCTCTCTCATAGCTCCTCTTATCCTCCCTTCATACTCCTGTGGTCAGTGCACCTGTCAATGTCAACCTCTCAGGTCATGTGGTGATTGTCAATATCTCGACAGTTCTACATTACTGTGGTGCCTGGCGGTAGCTAAGGGGCGGGTGAAGTGATGGTGGGATTGTCTGGGGTAGTTGACTCAGATTCCGTGCGTGCCGCCTGTGTTCCAGTCTATCCGGTGTTACCCGTCCAGGTGCCGTGGGAGTTACCCTCTCGGGTCGGGGATGTCCGTGTCCTTTCTGGTTTAGTCATCCTTTTTCCGGTTTTGGTTTGGTGATTAGGCCGACGATAGTGAGTGTTTTGTGCGCGAAGAAGAGGAAAGGTAGAATTCTTCTTGCTGTGTGGAGGAGGAAAAAGCATTTCTTCACTGTTGCATTTATTTGTGGTTCCAGGGTTAGGGTGTTGTCCATTAGGACTCCCAGATTTCTTACTACCTTCGATGGTGTTGGTGCGTTTCCCATTTCCGTAGGCCATTGGATGGTGGTTTCATTCTCCTGGTCTTTGGATATTATCATGATTTCGGTCTTTCCTGGGTTGATTTTCAGGTTGTTGGCATCCATCCTGTTGAAGACTTCTTTTAGACAGTCGGTTAGGGCTGAGTGGTCGGCATCGGTGTCTTTGATTTTGTAGATGATCTGAGTGTCATCTGCGTAATTGTAACATGTAATGTTGTATTTTTTGAAGATTCTGATGACCGGACTCTGATAGATGTTGAAATATGGTGGAGATAGTGAGGATCCTTGTGGCACTCCACAGTCGTTAACGCGTGGAGTGGATTTGAAAGCTTTTATCCATACGGTTTCTGTTCTGTCTGCTAGAAATGATTTGGTCCACCGGAGTGCTGTGTCTGTTATGCCTATGTCTTCTAGTCTTTTGGTCAGGGTGTCGTGGCTAACTGTGTCAAAGGCTGCGGAGAGGTCGAGCAGAATAAGGGCTGAGGTAGTGTTTGAGTCTGCGTTAGTTTTGAGGTCGTCCCAGATGGATAGTAGTGCTGTTTCCGTTCCTCTCGCTGGTCTGAAGCCGATTTGAGCTTGGTCCAGCAGGTGGTGTTTTTCTACGTGTTCTTGGGTTAATTAATATACATAGGTTTCTATAAGTTTTGCTGGGAAGGGGATGTTAGATATCGGCCTGTAGTTGGAAAGGTCATCTACCTCGCCACTTGTGTTTTTCTAGAGTGGCTTGATGTATGCTGATTTGAAGATCTTTGGTACAGTCTCTGTTGATAGTGATAGATTTAGAAGGTTTCTGTAGTGTTCTGCTGGCGATCCTTGCGCGAGGATTGATTTGTAGATGTCTGGGGGCAGGGGTCCATGGGTGATTCCGCTTTCTTGCTTCGTTTGACCAGCTTTGCGAATGCCTCTGCTGATATTTCAGTCAAGCTTTGGAGTTTGTGCTGTGGTTCCATGTTAAATTCGTTGGGTTGTGTGTTGTGGTTGGTTGGTCGCTTTTGAATGGTTTGTCGGATGTCATTGGTTTTTTTTTTTAAGTGGTTTGCCAGGTCGTTGCATAGTTTTTCTGATGGGGTTGGGGTGTTATCGCAGCCTGGTGGGTTTCTCATTTCTTTAATGATGCTAAACATTTCTTTTTGTGTGTTGGTGGCATTGTTGATTCTGTCATCGTAATGTCTTCTCTTTGCCTTTTGAATTTCCTTCTTGTATGCCTGTTTCTGGTACAGTGTTTTTTTTCTGGGTTGTATTCTTTCCTCCATTCCAAATCCATCTTTTTGATTTTCTTTTCCATGTGGTTTAATAGTGGGGTAAACCATTTTGACATTGCTCTTTTTTTTGATGGGGTGAAAGGTTTTTCTGGTGCTATCTTGTCTATTGTATCCGTGATCCATTTGTGCAGTATCTCTGCTTTCCCCCCTAGGTCCGCTAGCTCCAATTCTGTAGTTGAGGGTTTTGTTAATTCCAGCTGTTTGAATAGGTTGCTTTCTTTGATGTGTTTCCAGTTTCTTTTGGTGGTGGGTGTGAGTTTCGGATGTTGGATGTAGGCTTGGGTAGGCAGAGTGATCACGAATGGGATAATGAGATGGTCGCTCCACAGTATTTGTATCGGACGTGCCACGGTGATGAGTTCTTCTTTGGTGAAAATTGCGTCTAGGGTGTGTCCTGCTGAGTGCGTTGCTCCTTTGACTAGTTGTCGCAGTTTCATGGTGCTGAGTTGTTCAATTAGTGAGTTTTGGGAGTTGGCGTACTGTCTTCAAACCAGATGTTGAAGTCCCCCAGGATGATTAGGTGTTCATGGTTGATGGCTAAGTTGGTGATGGCTTCTATGAAGTTATCGACGAATGTTGCATCATATGTAGGTGGTCTGTACACCAGGATGAATGTGATGTTGGTTTTAGGGCTCGCTGTTAGGTGTATCACCATGGTTTCGCAGTTGAGGATGTTGAGTGGTTCGTCAGTTTTTATTTTCAGGTGTTCTTTGAATGCAATAGCGATGCCTCCTCCTTTTTTGTTTTTCCTGTTTATTTGTAGGCATTTGAAGTCAGTCGGAAGGCAGCTTTGGAGTGTGATTTTGTAGTTTTCGTCCAGTCATGTTTCTGTGATGAACAGGATGTCTATGCCGTTGTCGTCGAGTAGGTCGAAGATCTCTGTTGAGTGTTTTGACATGGATCTTGCGTTTATTAGATTGCAGTGAAGTTTGAAGGTGTTGTTTGGTTTGGTTTTTGTCATGTTCTGTTCGGTGTTGACGTTTCCTTCCTGGTCGGTCACTTGTTGGGCTGTGGGATTCGGGGTGTCGGCGTCTTCGAAGAGTTCTTCTAGGTTTTGTCTTGGGTTTTTTGTGTCTTCATCGCGTTTTTCTTCCGGGAGTTGTGGTTGTTGATGGGAAGTTCCTCTTGCTTTGGTGATGTAGGGGGTTATTGCGTCGGTTGTCTGTTTGTTGTTTGTGTTGGTCATCCTTCTTCTACTTGCTTGTGTTATGTTGTTTGATGTTGCTGCTTCTAATGTTGGGTTGGATTGCTGTGGTGGCCAGTTGTCTGCGAGGTATGGAGTTAGGTAGAGGGATTTTTCTCTTCTCTCAGAGTTGCTTCCGTTTGTGTTCCTGTCTGCGCGGGTCCAGTCTACAGTTGTTGTTCTAAGTTGCTGTTCTGGAGTGTTTGTTCTTTCATCTCTTCGTCTCTTCCTCGAAATGGGTCATTTACGCGGCATTGTCAGATTGAGAGTTGTTTAGTCTTTGTTTGTTTATGTCTAGTTGGTTCTGCTTTGGTCTGGTTGTCTTGTGGTCTTGTGGTGTATTGGCGAGTGAGGGGGAGTCCGCTAATAGTTTGGGCTCCGTCTGTAGGTGGTATTCCAGCTGGAGTTGGCGACTCGTTCAGTCGCTGTCCTAGGAGGGGAAGGGGGGTGGTAAGGGTTATTAAGTTGGGTGTTATCGGTGTCTCTCTGTACTGTCCATCTCCCTGAGGGCGGTTCATTGTGGTGAGCAGGCTGTGTGGGTTGGGAGGGGTATCTGTTGGTTGGTGGGTGGTTTGGACTTTCGCCTTGTGATGTGAGAGGCCCTAGTTAGAGTGACCCCCACCGTAATTCACTGGTGACTTGAGAGTTACTTAAATTTGCTTGTAGGCTAGATTTGAGATACTTGTATAGTGGGAGAGAGGAAAAGAAACGGAACAGACTGACTACCCCTCTCTCTAAGGTCTTTCGACAACACAGATTACGGTGCTTAGAAACTGTTGCATGAATCTACAATGGGTACTTATTAAGGACGCTAATTATTAGACTGAGACCGTGAAATTACAAAAGTATAAATCATTTTAATAATTTGGTAAAAAACCACATTTTTATAAAAAACTGTACAGTTATCGTCTTTTTCATACACCACTCATACCTTTCATACCAATTCATTCGTGCTGTAACGTAAGGGTTCGGCAATTTACATTTTCCTTTTGCATATTAGTTGTTAATAGTATGCATGACATCAGAAAAAACAGTTGGTTTTTCTAGAAAGTCGACATATGTTTCGGCCCCTTATAATAGTACAATCGTTGTCTACGGTGGTCTACAGAATTGTTATTGGGCCATCTTCAGGACAGTGATGATTTTTTGGAAGCTTAAAGTCTTCACCCTTTTCTCATACGAAAAGCCATCTAAAAACATAAATAGTACATGTATTACATTTTGGAACGGTCTGTACTCTTTCAGTTATTTTCAAGGTGATGGCCAGATTACTATGCCGAGAAAGAAGCACCCACCTGTGGTCGAAATGTTTTGTTCAGGACCACAGAGTTAAAGTTGTAGGGAATCTTCTATATTACCCCTTATCAGGAGTCCTATTAAAAGGGAACACATATAGGGGAAATTACTACCCTGCGTATTTGTTTGAATCCAACGCTAAGTTAAAAAATAAGGAGTGACTTACAATCAACACCTTTGTGTAGGTAAATCTTCAGAATTCTGTGCTTTAAAGCCGCATAGTTTACTATCACCCAGTGGGAGCTGTTTGTATCGGCAGCATCAGAAGTGGTGCCTGCAAAAAGAAGGCGCGTTGAATAAATATCCAACTCTAGTTATGACTGTTTTCTTGTTTAAGGCAAATGATTTCGAAACATTTATACACTGGCCCTCATTACGACCCTGGCGGAAAGTGACTGACCGGACCGCCACAGCGTAAATAGCGTTTCCGCCATTGCACGATGGAGCAAAGTGCGGCTCATTCCGACCCATCGGGCACGAGCACCACGCCATGGCGGAAGTGCAAAGTCCGCGATGGTGGAAATGACCCCAAAACGGCCCACACCGCCGCCGTACGGCGCCCTAGGTGCAATACCGCCACCCATCTCAGCGGACACCGCAGTGAGCGCCAACCGGAAAGTACGGTGACCGTAAATATACGGAAACGGAAGTAAAAGCATGGTCCCGGAACGGGAAACATCACGCCGTACACCTATAAAACCACTAAATCCACACAACCATTAAAAATACTACCCTGAGACACATCCCAACCCGTCATCCACCCTAGTGAAACCAAGAAAAATGGGAAAAGTAGCGAAGAAAGCGTGCGACCGCAAGCGGCAGGTCCACTTCTCCCGTGAGGAACTCACCGTACTCACAGAGACCCTCCAGGAGAATGCAGCCGCCGTCTTCTCCACGCAAATGACCAGGACGGCACTTGCGAACAAGAAGGCCATATGGGCCCTGGTGGCACAGCGGGTAAGTGCGGTGGGGACCGCACCCCGCAACCCACAGCAATGCAGAAAGCGATGGGACGACCTGCGGATACGCGTCCGTAGCATACTGTCTGCCAACCGCAACATTGCCACAGCCACCGGGGGAGGATCGGAATCACCCATCAAGTTGACCCCCTGGGAAGAAATCTGTGCCTCCACCATAGGAATGGAGAGCATAGAGGGAGTCGGAGGGATGGAGAAAGGAGTGCAGACATCCGAAGAATCAGGTAGGTGGCCCAAATAAAACAATGCCAAAACCACAATGTCCAATCATGTGAAGTACCACGTGCCCACATAGTGCAACAGTAACACATGTCCAGGAGAACGTCCACATACATAGGCCTGATAGCACACATCAAAACTCACATCAAATACATAAATAATTAAAAATCCTAAAAACACCCTCTACACGTGCAGCAGGCACACCCTAACTGCAGGCTGCCAAACAACTGCACCCTCACACCACACACAAATGAAACCACCTCCAAGGCCCCGACCCAAATCACCCTCAGGTACCACCCCAATGCATGTGAAACATCGCCATTCCAATTCCCACAGACCCATCAATAACGCTCGCCCTCCTTTACTCCACCACAGGGTCCGATCCAAACGACGAGCTCCAGGACACCCCTACCAGCACACCTGCAAAGAGGGCCAAGACCAACGGCCAAAGAACCTCCACCTCAGCTGCACGCATCAAGACACGGCAGCAGCACAAATCAAGTGGCAGCACAGAGGAGGGAACTCCAACAGGCACCCCAGCAGCCAGCATGCCCACACCACCACCACCACAGGTCCCCCCAATGGATGCCACAGTAGGCACTGCTTCTGGTGGCAGCAGCACCATAGGTGACACTGCATTAATGGCAGCATGCTCCGACACAGAAAACGGGGATGTCGAAGTCAGATCCATCCATGACCTGTCCCAATCCCCCTGTCTGTTCCATCCCGTACACCATGAGGATACCACGCAGGGGCACCCACAAGACGACGACTGGCCATCCCCCACAAGCCCTGTGGCAGGGCAACATGAGGCGAACAGCCACTCTGTGACACCACCGCAAATGGCCATGGCCCAGCAGAGGCAACAGTCCCTCGACCAGTTAATCGTGCAACAGCAGCAACTGGCCACGCTCCTCAAGGACCATGCCGATGAATGTGGGGGCACTAAGGCAGACATAGAAACATCAACTGAGACACTTAGGGCAGAAATGGAGAGAAGTACAGAGACACTAAGGGCACAAATGGAGAGTAGCACCGAGTGCCTGAGAGTCCAAATGGAGAGTAGCACCGAGAGCCTGAGAGTCCAAATGGAGAGAAGCACCGAGAGCCTGAGGGGGGAACTGCATGCGACGTCCAAAGACGTATGTGCCGAACTTGCCGCAGTGCGCCGTGTGCTCACTGAGCTCTCACAAACCCTTAGGGACATGCATGGACGTGAGCAGGCAGAGACATCATCCGTTGCAAGTTCCGTCCAGGGCAGCCCCCAACGTAGATCTGGGAGGAACCTGCGCTCCACAGGCAGGGGTGCCCCTGATACCCGCAGAGGGGGCTTGCAGTAGCGACTGCCCACTGGCAATGAGCATCTCTGGACACTGGTGTTCGGGGGGGAGATAGGAGGGTGGAGGGGGGGTGTTGGGCTCACTTGGGTGGCGGGTCGATAGGGTGTTTAACATGATATCACATATGCCATAAACAATGCACGATCAACCAATGAGATGTGTGGACATTGATCTTTGTGTACGAGGCCATTATAGGCTTACAGTCCATATTGTGCATGTACCATACACACACAGTGCCACGAGTCCCGTGTTCATGTATCAGCCACCAGGCGTGAGTGCTAGAAGCATGCATCTATGAGATGCTGACGAATGTCACGGCCCTCCTGTGCCTCGCAGACTCCTTGAGGTGCTGCCACATCCCCACCCTCATCATGACCATCTTCAGGTTCTTGCAGTTCTGCGTCAGGGGGCATGGGCACATTTCTACGTACGCACATGTTGTGTAGCATGACACATGCCATCACCATCTTCGCAACCTTCACATGGCGGTACAGGAGTGCCCCGCCAGACCTGCTGAGGCACCGGAAACGAGTCTTCAGTAGGCCGAATGCCTGTTCTATGACTACACGGGTACGTGAGTGGGCATGGTTGTAGTCCTCCTCATGCTGGTCCCGTGGGTTCCGGACTGGTGTGAGGAGCCATCTCTTCAGTGGATATCCGGCATCACCTGTATGTGGACGATAAACGAATCATGTGGAATGCCATTGCTACGTACGCACCCCCCCCCCTTCCTGCCAGGTCATTGCCGCATCACATACCCCACATTATCATGCATGAAATGAGACTCACCGAGTAGCCAGGATCTGTTCCCTGCGTGTCGCTCCATGTAGCGTGGTATTGTAGAGTTCCTCAAGATCATAGAATCATGGGTTGATCCAGGGAATCGGGCACAACAATGTGTAATGATCCTGTTGGAGTCACACACCATTTGTACATTCAGAGAATGAAATTGTTTCCGGTTGTGGTACTGGGCCTCCATGGCATGTGGGACGACCAATTCCACATGGGTGCAGTCAATGGCACCAATGCAACCCGGTATGCCGGCAAGTGCATGGAATCCCACTTTTGTGTTCGTAATTTCCTGCTCCGAGCGTGGTAGAGAGATGTAGTCGTCTGCGTGCTTCAGGAGGGCATCGAGCACTTGCAATAGTGTCCGTGAGAACAGTGGCTGTGAAATGCCATGCAACTGTCCGACTGTGTGCTGGTAGGTGCCTGTGGCCAGGAAGTGGAGTACAGACACCACCTTCAGTAGGGGTGGGATGGCGGTTGGGCTATCTATCATGCTGACAAGGTCAGCCTGTGTCATGTCCACAATGGCGGTTATGGTGTCCCGGTCCAAACGGTAGAGGGTGTGGATCTGCTCATCAGTGAGGTTGAACGGATGTGATCGGAGGCGTGGGATTGCGGGCTGCCTGCGTGGTGGTAGTGGCTGTGCTGGCGGCCCTTGCTGGCCCTGCCTTGCCCTCCTCCTCCTCCTGCGTCTCCTCCGTGCGGCCGGTTGTAGTTGGTGTTCGTCTTCTTCTTGAAGTTGGAGTACCTGCAGTGCTATCAGGTCCCCCAGGGCCAACATAGCTAGTCCTGCCGGTAGCATTTCGGAGTGGTTGTGGGAGGAGACTGGGCGTGCAATTTATGTGTTTTCAGGCTGTATGGCCTCCACCTGTGGTGATTCATTCCACCTGTGCAAGCTGCTCTCCCCTTTGGGCGAGCACGTCCCGCACACAACGCTGCAATTCGACGAATGGCATCTTGCTATTACAATCATGTATTTGTACCCGATGGCAGTGTAACATTGGTTGATATGTTCATTCGGCTATGGTCCCATTGTTTCACATACTATCTTTGCAGTCGCGAACAGACTTGTGAAGGGTCAGTGGGACGTAGTACTCGAGTAACGGTGGACCCTCATGCATCACTGCACCGAGGTTCAACGACGGGCGGGGCGTCCCATTTGTGAGTGAAGGCAGTTGCCATTTTCACACACAGCCGCACTAGATGGATTAATTTGTGATTTCAAGCGGCCACAGATGCCTTTTCGACGTGATGTTGCAAATGAGGAATTCGAAGGGCGGCGCTTTCGGTTTTCAGCTAGCGGCGAGGAGATGCCCACAGGTCTGACTGCAAATATAACGTTCTATTGTTCAATGTCCTTGGGACAGGGGCCATGGCGAGGATGCAATGATTGATATGAATAGTTTGGGATGCGCAATGGCGAAGTGGACGATGAGGCCGGACGTTCCCAAATACATGTTACTTCACAACACTGGTATTACGGGCTGGGGCACAGTGGATTTTGCAGGCTGCATAACGCACAGACTCAATGGAAATTTCACATGTTATGTGAGTATGGAAACAGGCGTTCTCATTACGGGATGAGGGAATGATGTATGGATGCATGGACAGATGATTTAATTGAGAGTTTGCCATGTACATGGCTTTTTGGTATCTATCCCCTTCCCCTGCGCTATGTGATGCAGAGCTGCCATAGTGGGACCATCGTCTATCTGGCCTTGTTGAGCCCTCCCTGTCTCGACGCGCCTTCAGACACTTGTGTCTATGCACGTTACCAATCCCATCTGATGGATTCGGTTTTAACAGACGCATGCACAGGTACACTCGTTTGTGATGGTGTTTTCACCTCGATATAGATAGTTATGATTCGCAAGTGGTTTTTGGGTGGTGATGATCCTTTGGAGTGGGCTAGCATGCATATGGCTGTGGATTTGGTGTGATCATTGAAGTGAGTAATACTAATGAAGTTCTGATGGCCATACTGTTCTTTTTCATTTCATTTGGTTGACAGGTATCTCCTCCCCTTTTGCCACTGCCATCTGTATGCCACTCCTGCAGATGGATTTTACTCCCGACACCTGCTGCTTCGTGTTCATCAGTGGAGCAGCATTACGATCTTATGGGACGATCGCCAATGGGCCACATGCCCTTACGCAGTACTTGTGGCTAGGAGCAACATTTCGGCCTTTCAGCTGGACTAGTGCCTCCCTATTGGGACGGCCCTGCGGTTCTAGGCGCTTCCATGTTGCCTTTTCGTACGAGAATGTAGCCCCTGTGTACCATGAAGGAACAGGGCGTCACACAAGAAGTAGCTGGTCATTTATTGCGGATGCAGCCCACAATGGTGAAATGTGTTTTGGAGTTCATGGCCTAATGGCTGTATGGGCTTGGTGAATTTGTTGTGCATTAAATTTCTATTCTGATATGGACCGTGTAGCGTTCTTCTTTGCAAGTGATGTGGCATATTCCTGTTTGGGGAGCGATGTATTGTGAGGAGATCTGCATTGGGTTCCAGCTTCGGAGTATAGTTGCGTGGTACTGTGCTGGGCGCGTTTGCCTACGAAGCCCAGTGAGGTCAGGGATGAGGGCTGCCAATATGACTGTTTTAATGATGTCCTGCTCATGGGCGGGGGATTTGCTTTTGTGTAACAGATGCCGGTCAGCCAGGTGGATTGGTGGAATGATGTGATTTTCGGAATATTGCTGGTCACAGGTGCCTGTGTTTGCGTGCGTTTCTTGGTGGGAGACTGAGGTCATGTCCATTGGGATGGCTTCTGTATTCGTGCCATCTGTGCCCTGCAGCTCCCATTGGCCCCTCTTGAGATTCATTTGTTCGTTGGCAGGCATGGATGACTGGTACATTTCACTGGTTGCATTGTGTGACTTCATTGCACCTACGGGGAGTTGTACAATGTGGCCAGGGAGCGGTGTACAGGCACTCAGTGGGGCCGTTTACGGTTGATTCGCGATGCCGTACTTCTCACCATGGCGGAATGGTACTTTCCGCCGTGCTTGATGGCGTTAGGTGCATGTCCGCTAGGGTCAGAATTCGCGTACCGTTGCGCCATGGTGGTAATTACGGTTTGGCATGGTGCGCGCGCGCGTACTTGGTGCAGTTAGCGTTGGCGTTCACTACGGTGTCGCTAATGGCATCGTACTTTGCGGTGACGTGTCATAGTCGCACCGAGCGCTATTCGATGGCGGTATTGCATTTCCGCCATCGTTTTTCGGTTTCCGCCAGGGTCGTAATGAGGCCCACTGTGATTTATGAGCCAGCCGATCATGTGTAGTTTGTGACAGCTGGAACTCAAGTATCAACTATCTTTAGAATGCTAAGCTGGTGTTTCGTATTATAACCATTATAAGCAAAGTGAATGCCGTATGTGTGCGGTCATATAAACCTGCACCTCTCACTTCTTAATGCATATGGCAATCATTTCTGTGAACATACTAGCCACATTGATTGATACGATTTGTAAATGCGATACTTCTTACCCTGTTAGTATTCTTGCTGTGGCCATATTGTAATTATCACCATGGCTTAAGAACAATTTTTATTTCGTGTACTGCCATTGCTGTTATGGAAAGTGCTATTCATGGCAATCTGGAGTCTACTACTAGGGCGCGCCATATCGCGCTGCAGTCTGTAAAAATATAACTGACCGCGGGATTCTCAGCCTATTTGCCTTCCTGCTGTGGCCGTATTGTAATTATCGCCATGGCTTAAGAACAGTGCTAACTCCGTATACTGCCGTTGATATACTGCTGTTCATGACTATCTCGAGTGTACTCTTTGGGCGCGCCATACCGCGCTACAGTCTGTATACAAATACCTGACCGCGGGATTCTAAATGTTAAAACTTGTTGCTGCGTGATTGAAAAAAACGCTCTGGCTTACCTCTTGTGCTTGTTTAGGAGGAACGCAGCGTGTCAATTCTTGTGGCGTCCACTTGCCTATAGCTGAATAGCTGTGGGGAAGGGTAGCAGAAAAGGGACTAAATCTTTATTTGGGAGAGAGGCCTATCAATGACCGTAATTCACTGGTGACTTGAGAGTTAGTTAAATTTGCTTGTAGGCTAGATTTGAGATACCTGTATAGTGGGAGAGAGGCCTATCAATGCGGTTTGGAGATCCTCAGTGCAATTAGGGCACAGGGGTCCTGCTAAGTTTGGGACACCTGTATAGTGGGAGGGAGGCCTATCTATTCCGTTTTGGAGATCAGACAATGCAATTTGGGCACAGGGGCCCTGCTAAGTTTGAGACATCTGTATAGTGGGAGAGAGGCCTATCAATGCAATTTGGAGAACAGACAATGCAATTTGGCACAGCGGCCCTGCTAAGTTTGAGACACCTGTGTAGTGGGAGAGAGGCCTATCAATGCAGTTAGGAGAGCAGACAATGCAATGAGGGCACCGCGGCCCTGCTAGGTTTGAGACACCTGTGTAGTGGGAGAGAGGCCTATCAATGCAGTTTGGAGAACAGACAGTGTCATGATCCATCGATCACGCCCCTTTTGGTCCACCTGGTCCCTGACACGTCGGGAGTTACTCGCTGTAGTACACACAACATGGCTGTATTCGCAGAGCGCGGTCTATCGACCTTTACGTCCATGCAGCACGTTCCATAAATTAACCACGCCCCTGCGGCTCCGCGCTTCTCAACGCTATCGTTAGCTGAGGCTAGACGTGCGTCGCGTTGTGCTCCTGGAACTGAGTTGCTGCTCTAATTCCCGGACCTTCTCCTTCTCCTTCCCTTTCCTTGTACCTGTTCTTTCCGCGGTCCACGCACACCTCCCCCGTGTGCACTCTTTCTTCCTGGAGTTTCCTTGATCCCGGACGAAGAAGCTGAACGAATCCTGGAATCCGACGACGGCCGAGCGGGCTTATACAAGACCCGAACAGCACGCAAGAAAACCCCGGCGAAGGATCCCGCAAGGCAACATAAACAGGTGAGAAAACACGAAACCTGTGACAGACAGTGCAATTTGGGCAAAGCAGCCCTGCTAAGTTTGAGAAACCAGTGTAGTGGGAGAGAGGCCTATCAATGCAGTTAGGAGAGCAGACAATGCAATGAGGGCACCGCGGCCCTGCTAGGTTTGAGACACCTGTGTAGTGGGAGAGAGGCCTATCAATGCAGTTTGGAGAACAGACAGTGCAATTAGGGCACAGCGGCCCTGCTATCAATGCAGTTTGGAGAACAGACAGTGTCATGATCCATCGATCACGCCCCTTTTGGTCCACCTGGTCCCTGACACGTCGGGAGTTACTCGCTGTAGTACACACAACATGGCTGTATTCGCAGAGCGCGGTCTATCGACCTTTACGTCCATGCAGCACGTTCCATAAATTAACCACGCCCCTGCGGCTCCGCGCTTCTCAACGCTATCGTTAGCTGAGGCTAGACGTGCGTCGCGTTGTGCTCCTGGAACTGAGTTGCTGCTCTAATTCCCGGACCCTCTCCTTCTCCTTCCCTTTCCTTGTACCTGTTCCTTCCGCGGTCCACGCACACCTCCCCCGTGTGCACTCTTTCTTCCTGGAGTTTCCTTGATCCCGGACGAAGAAGCTGAACGAATCCTGGAATCCGACGACGGCCGAGCGGGCTTATACAAGACCCGAACAGCACGCAAGAAAACCCCGGCGAAGGATCCCGCAAGGCAACATAAACAGGTGAGAAAACACGAAACCTGTGACAGACAGTGCAATTTGGGCAAAGCAGCCCTGCTAAGTTTGAGAAACCTGTGTAGTGGGAGAGAGGCCTATCAATGCAGTTTGGAGAACAGACAGTGTCATGATCCATCGATCACGCCCCTTTTGGTCCTCCTGGTCCCTGGCACATCGGGAGTTACTCGCTGTAGTACACCCAACATGGCCGTATTCGCTGAACGCGGTCTATCGACCTTTACGTCCATGCAGCACGTTCCATAAATTAACCACGCCCCTGCGGCTCCGCGCGTCTCAACGCTATCGTTAGCTGAGGCAAAGCAGCCCTGCTAAGTTTGAGACACCTGTGTAGTGGGAGAGAGGCCTATCAATGCAGTTAGGAGAGCAGACAATGCAATTTGGGCACAGCAGCCCTGCTAAGTTTGAGACACCTGTATAGTGGGGGATAGGCCTAGCAATGCAGTTAGGAGAGCAGACAATGCAATTTGGGCACAGCGGCCCTACTATCAATGCAGTTGGGAGAGCAGACAATGCAATTTGGGCACAGCGGCCCTGCTAAGTTTGAGACACCTGTATAGTGGGGGAGAGGCCTATCAATGCAGTTGGGAGAGCAGACAATGCAATTTGGGCACAGCGGCCCTGCTAAGTTTGAGACACCTGTGTAATGGGAGAGAGGCCTATCAATGCAGTTAGGAGAGCAGACAATGCAATTTGGGCACAGTGGCCCTGCTAAGTTTGAGACACCTGTGTAGTGTGAGAGAGGCCTATTAATGCAGTTTGGAGAACAGACAATGCAATTAGGGCTCAGTGGCCCTGCTAAGTTTGAGACACCTGTGTAGTGGGAAAGAGGCCTATCAATGCAGTTAGGAGAGCAGACAATGCAATTTGGGCACAGTGGCCCTGCTAAGTTTGAGACACCTATGTAGTGGGAGAGAGGCCTATCAATGCAGTTTGGAGAACAGACAGTGCAATTAGGGCTCAGTGGCCCTGCTAAGTTTGAGACACCTGTGTAGTGGGAGAGAGGCCTATCAATGCCGTTTGGGGCAACGGGGGGTGATCATATTGGCAGACATTGGTTTAGCCTAGTGGCCAGGTATCTAGGGTAGAGATGTACGTCTCCCCGATCCGAGCCACCCTACCTTACTGGTCCTTGTAGTTGCTGGTTGAGGCTGGCCACTGGCTTGACTTCCCCTGCGGACACCTGCTGACACTTCCTGGAGCCGCCTCTGTTGGAGTCGCCCTTGGCCTTGGGGCCCTTAGCCGCAGGGCTGCACGGGCAGAGGGCTGCCCTGGGAGGACCAGTGATGAAGTGTGGGTGGACCAATGAGAGTGGGCCTGGGCGGGTCGGGAGACGGGAGGGATCAGGGATTGAGGACGGTGCGGGAAGGGGGAGAGGCGGCTGGAGGGGCGCTGCAGGGCCTAGGGCCCGCTTTGGATGGGCAAATAGGCGCTTTAGAGGGGGAGCTGTGCCAGGCAAAACACTCCTCACTCACCTGGCGTCCTTGGTGGGAAAGAGGCGCTGGTGATCTCGGGTCAATGGACCCAGGAAGCACGGGCAGAAGTGCCCAATCAGAGCAGGGGGGGCGGGTCGGGAGGCGGGAGGGATTTGGAATGGAGGACAGTGCGGGAAGGGGGAGAGGCGGCTGGAGGGGCGCTGTAGGGCCTAGGGCCCGCTTTGAATGGGCAAATAGGCGCTTTAGAGGGGGAGCTGGGCCAGGCAAAACACTCCTCACTCACCTGCCGTCCTCGGTGGGAAAGAGGCGCCGGTGATCTCGGGTCAATGGACCCAGGAAGCACGGGCAGAAGTGCCCAATCAGAGCAGGGGGGCCGGGTCGGGAGGCGGGAGGGATCGGGGATGGAGGACGGTGCGGGAAGGGGGAGAGGCAGCTGGAGGGGCGCTGCAGGGCCTAGGGCCCGCTTTGGATGGGCAAATAGGTGCTTTAGAGGGGGAGCTGGGCCAGGCAAAACACTCCTCACTCACCAGGAGTCCTCGGTGGGAAAGAGGCGCCGGTGACCTCGGGTCAATGGACCCAGGAAGCACGGGCAGAAGTGCCCAATCAGAGCAGGGGGGGCGGGTCGGGAGGCGGGAGGAATCGGGGATGGAGGACGGTGCGGGAAGGGGGAGAGGCGGCTGGAGGGGCGCTGCAGGGCCTAGGGCCCGCTTTGGATGGGCAAATAGGTACTTTAGAGGGGGAGCTAGGCCAGGCAAAACACTCCTCACTCACCTGGCGTCCTCGGTGGGAAAGAGGCGCCGGTGATCTCGGGTCAATGGACCCAGGAAGCACAGGCAGAAGTGCCCAATTAGAGCAGGGGGGCGGGTCGGGAGGCGGGAGGGATCGGGGATGGAGGACGGTGCGGGAAGGGGGAGAGGCAGCTGGAGGGGCGCTGCAGGGCCTAGGGCCCGCTTTGGATGGGCAAATAGGCGATTTAGAGGGGGAGCTGGGCCAGGCAAAACACTCCTCACTCACCTGGCGTCCTCGGTGGGAAAGAGGCGCCAGTGATCTCGGGTCAATGGATCCAGGAAGCACGGGCAGAAGTGCCCAACCAGAGCAGGGGGGGGCGGGTCGGGAGGCGGGAGGGATCGGGGATGGAGGACGGTGCGGGAAGGGGGAGAGGCAGCTGGAGGGGTGCTGCAGGGCTTAGGGCCCGCTTTGGATGGGCAAATAGGCGCTTTAGAGGGGGAGCTGGGCCAGGCAAAACACTCCTCACTCACCTGGCGTCCTCGGTGGGAAAGAGGCGCCGGTGATCTCGGGTCAATGGACCCAGGAAGCACGGGCAGAAGTGCCCAATCAGAGCAGGGGGGGGGCGGGTCGGGAGGCGGGAGAGATCGGGGATGGAGGACGGTGCGGGAAGGGGGAGAGGCGGCTGGAGGGGCGTTGCAGGACCTAGGGCCCGCTTTGGATGGGCAAATAGGCGCTTTAGAGGGGGAGCTGGGCCAGGCAAAACACTCCTCACTCACCCGGCGTCCTCGGTGGGAAAGAGGCGCCGGTGATCTCGGATCAATGGACCCAGGAAGCACGGGCAGAAGTGCCCAATCAGAGCAGGAGGGGGTGCTGGTCGGGAGGCGGGAGGAATCGGGGATGGAGGACGGTGCGGGAAGGGGGAGAGGCGGCTGGAGGGGCGCTGCAGGGCCTAGGGCCCGCTTTGGATGGGCAAATAGGTGCTTTAGAGGGGGAGCTGGGCCAGGCAAAACACTCCTCACTCACCTGGCGTCCTTGGTGGGAAAGAGGCGCTGGTGATCTCGGGTCAATGGACCCAGGAAGCACGGGCAGAAGTGCCCAATCAGAGCAGGGGGGGCGGGTCGGGAGGCGGGAGGGATCAGGGATGGAGAACGGTGCGGGAAGGGGGAGAGGCGGCTGGAGGGGCGCTGCAGGGCCTAGGGCCTGCTTTGGATGGGCAAATAGGCGCTTTAGAGGGGGAGCTGGGCCAGGCAAAACACTCCTCACTCACCTGGCATCCTTGTTGGGAAAGAGGCGCCGGTGATCTTGGTTCAATGGATCCAGAAAGCACGGGCAGAAGTACCCAATCAGAGCAGGGGGACGGGTCGAGAGGCGGGAGGGATCGGGGATGGAGGACGGTGCGGGAAGGGGGAGAGGCGGCTGGAGGGGCGCTGCAGGGCCTAGGGCCTGCTTTGGATGGGCAAATAGGCGCTTTAGAGGGGGAGCTGGGCCAGGCAAAACACTCCTCACTCACCTGGCGTCCTCAGGGGGGAAAGAGGCGCCAGTGATCTCGGGTCAATGGAACCAGGAAGCACGGGCAGAAGTGCCCAATCAGAGCAGGGGGGGGGCGGGTCAGGAGGCGGGAGGGATCGGGGATGGAGGACGGTGCGGGAAGGGGAAGAGGCGGCTGGAGGGGCGCTGCAGGGCCTAGGGCCCGCTTTGGATGGGCAAATAGGTGCTTTAAAGGGGGAGCTGGGCCAGGCAAAACACTCCTCACACACCTGGCGTCCTCAGTGGGAAAGAAGCGCCAGTGATCTCGGGTCAATGGACCCAGGAAGCACGGGCAGAAGTGCCCAATCAGAGCAGGGGGGGCGGGTCGGGAGGCGGGAGGGATTGGGGATGGAGGACGGTGCGGGAAGGGGGAGAGGCGGCTGGAGGGGCGCTGCAGGGCCTAGGGCCTGCTTTGGATGGGCAAATAGGCGATTTAGAGGGGGAGCTGGGACAGACAAAACACTCCTCACTCACCTGGCGTCCTCTGTGGGAAAGAGGCGCCGGTGATCTCGGGTCAATGGACCCAGGAAGCACGGGCAGAAGTGCCCAATCAGAGCAGGGGGGGCGGGTCGGGAGGCGGGAGGGATTGGGGATGGAGGACGGTGCGGGAAGGGGGAGAGGCGGCTGGAGGGGCGCTGCAGGGCCTAGGGCCTGCTTTGGATGGGCAAATAGGCGATTTAGAGGGGGAGCTGGGACAGACAAAACACTCCTCACTCACCTGGCGTCCTCTGTGGGAAAGAGGCGCCGGTGATCTCGGGTCAATGGACCCAGGAAGCACGGGCAGAAGAGCCCAATTAGAGCAGGGGGGGCGGGTCGGGAGGCGGGAGGGATCGGGGATGGAGGACGGTGCGGGAAGGGGGAGAGGCGTCTGGAGGGGCGCTGCTGGGCCTAGGGCCCGCTTTGGATTGGCAAATAGGCGATTTAGAGGGGGAGCTGGGCCAGGCAAAACACTCCTCACTCACCTGGCGTCCTAGGTGGGAAAGAGGCGACAGTGATCTCGGGTCAATGGACCCAGGAAGCACGGGCAGAAGTGCCCAATCAGAGCAGGGGGGCGGGTCGGGAGGCGGGAGGGATCGGGGATGGAGGACGGTGCGGGAAGGGGGAGAGGCGGCTGGAGGGGCGCTGCAGGGCCTAGGGCCCACTTTGGATGGGCAAATAGGCGCTTTAGAGGGGGAGCTGGGCCAGGCAAAACATTCCTCACTCACCCGGCGTCCTCGGTGGGAAAGAGGCGCTGGTGATCTCGGATCAATGGACCCAGGAAGCACGGGCAGAAGTGCCCAATCAGAGCGGGGGGGCTGGTCGGGAGGCGGGAGGAATCGGGGATGGAGGACGGTGCGGGAAGGGGGAGAGGCGGCTGGAGGGGCGCTGCAGGGCCTAGGGCCCGCTTTGGATGGGCAAATAGGCGCTTTAGAGGGGGAGCTGGGCCAGGCAAAACACTCCTCACTCACCTGGCGTCCTCGGTGGGAAAGAGGCGCCGGTGACCTCGGGTCAATGGACCCAGGAAGCACGGGCAGAAGTGCCCAATCAGAGCAGGGGGGGCGGGTCGGGAGGCGGGAGGGATCAGGGATGGAGAACGGTGCGGGAAGGGGGAGAGGCGGCTGGAGGGGCGCTGCAGGGCCTAGGGCCTGCTTTGGATGGGCAAATAGGCACTTTAGAGGGGGAGCTGGGCCAGGCAAAACACTCCTCACTCACCTGGCGTCCTTGTTGGGAAAGAGGGTCCGGTGATCTCGGTTCAATGGATCCAGAAAGCACGGGCAGAAGTGCCCAATCAGAGCAGGGGGGACGGGTTGGGAGGCAGGAGGGATCGGGGATGGAGGACGGTGCGGGAAGGGGGAGAGGCGGCTGGAGGGGCGCTGCAGGGCCTAGGGCCCACTTTGGATGGGCAAATAGGCGCTTTAGAGGGGGAGCTGGGCCAGGCAAAACACTCCTCACTCACCTGGCGTCCTCGGGGGGGAAAGAGGCGCCAGTGATCCCGGGTCAATGGACCCAGGAAGCACGGGCAGAAGTGTCCAATCAGAGCAGGGGGGGCGGGTCGGGAGGCGGGAGGGATCGGGGATGGAGGACGGTGTGGGAAGGGGGAGAGGCGGCTGGAGGGGCGCTGCAGGGCCTAGGGCCCGCTTTGGATTGGCAAATAGGCGCTTTAGGGGGGAAGTTGGGCCAGGCAAAACACTCCTCACACACCTGGCGTCCTCGGTGGGAAAGAGGCGCCGGTGATCTCGGGTCAATGTCAATGGACCCAGGAAGCACGGGCAGAAGTGCCCAATCAGAGCAGGGGGGGGCGGGTCGGGAGGCGGGAGGGATCGGGGATGGAGGACGGTGCGGGAAGGGGGAGAGGCGGCTGGAGGGGCGCTGCAGGACCTAGGGCCCGCTTTGGATGGGCAAATAGGCGCTTTAGAGGGGGAGCTGGGCCAGGCAAAACACTCCTCACTCACCTGGCGTCCTCGGTGGAAAAGAGGCGCCGGTGATCTCGGGTCAATGTCAATGGACCCAGGAAGCACGGGCAGAAGTGCCCAATCAGAGCAGGGGGGGGCGGGTCGGGAGGCGGGAGGGATCGGGGATGGAGGACGGTGCAGGAAGGGGGAGAGGCGGCTGGAGGGGCGCTGCAGGACCTAGGGCCCGCTTTGGATGGGCAAATAGGCGCTTTAGAGGGGGAGCTGGGCCAGGCAAAACACTCCTCACTCACCTGGCGTCCTCGGTGGGAAAGAGGCGCCGGTGACCTCGGGTCAATGGACCCAGGAAGCCAGGGCAGAAGGCCCAATCAGAGCAGGGGGGGCGGGTCGGGAGGCGGGAGTTATCAGGGATGGAGAACGGTGCGGGAAGGGGGAGAGGCGGAGGGGCGCTGCAGGGCCTAGGGCCTGCTTTGGATGGGCAAATAGGCGCTTTAGAGGGAGATCTGGGCCAGGCAAAACACTCCTCACTCACCTGGCGTCCTTGTTGGGAAAGAGGCGCCGGTGATCTCGGTTCAATGGATCCAGAAAGCACGGGCAGAAGTGCCCAATCAGAGCAGGGGGGACGGGTCGGGAGGCGGGAGGGATCGGGGATGGAGGACGGTGCGGGAAGGGGGAGAGGCGGCTGGAGGGGCGCTGCAGGGCCTAGGGCCCGCTTTGGATGGGCAAATAGGCGCTTTAGAGGGGGAGCTGGGCCAGGCAAAACACTCCTCACTCACCTGGCGTCTTCGGGGGGGAAAGAGGCGCCAGTGATCCCGGGTCAATGGACCCAGGAAGCACGGGCAGAAGTGCCCAATCAGAGCAGGGGGGGCGGGTCGGGAGGCCGGAGGGATCGGGGATGGAGGACGGTGTGGGAAGGGGGAGAGGCGGCTGGAGGGGCGCTGCAGGGCCTAGGGCCCGCTTTGGATGGGCAAATAGGCGCTTTAGAGGGGGAGCTGGGCCAGGCAAAACACTCCTCACTCACCTGGCCTCTTCGGTGGGAAAGAGGCGCCGGTGATCTCGGGTCAATGTCAATGGACCCAGGAAGCACGGGCAGAAGTGCCCAATCAGAGCAGGGGGGGCTGTAACGCTCACCTGATTCCCACGGAGGCGCGGGTCTTGGCAGGAAGGTGTCTGTGACTCGAAAAGTGATGTGCAGGACTCGATTGGCTTCTGGGGTCGAACCTCTTCGCACTGTGTGTCGAACTCGAAGAGTGAGGTTTCTGCAGGTGAAAGAATATGGGTGTTAATGGTCTGGGTTGTTGAATGTCCCTCTCTCTCTCTCTCTTCCCAGCTTTTTCGTAGAGCCCCCAGGTCAACGTGCTCACCTTAGATAGGTGAATGCTGGGCTCTCCATCTGCGTCTGATGCAGGGTGCCGTTGCCAGTTCCTTCACTGGTGAAACATACGCCTCTTTACTTCAGAGGATGGTTACCGTCGTTATCTGCACGAGCGGTGAGTTTCTGGACACCTTTTGTCTTTATAGTCTTTAAATGCGTGGCACGTTAATATTAAAGACTCTGTATAATGCTTTTCCCTTATGTATTGCAGGACTCTTGAGATGGAAGATGGAGTGAAGCGCCTGGAAATTCGTAACTATGGCAAGCGCTCTAACTGTCTCTTTCCTTGCAGCTTAGTTTGTGTTAAAGAGACGCCGGAGTATTCGCAGGCGTTTTATGGCGACGAGCGTGATGGGCGTAAGTAAATACCTGCTTAATGTCTTTTCTTTTGTCTTTCAGATGTTGGTTTGCAGCACCGGAGTCCGCGGAATGCCAGTAAGTTGTAACAATACTTTGTCTTCACAGGCGGCGATGCAGAATGAAGAAATCCGGAATTCACGGCGTGCCGGTAAGTATAACAATGCTTTTATCTTTGCAGGCGGAGGTGCAGCGTGAAGACACGGCCGCTGCCGATGGATCAGGTGAGTAAGCACTGCGTGTAAAGGTTGCCTTGCTAACCTGTTGTTTCTTGTCTTTTGCAGGTGCTGATGATGACTGGATACAGGAAAGGTAAGTATAATTCTTGCAGGTTCAGGATCGAAAGAAGAAAGGCTGGAACAGACTCGGTGAGCGTTCTGCTGCAGATGCAGAATAACGCAAGCACGTTTCATCTATCGGGTGTGGTTTAAATAGCCTTGGAGTGATGAGGCGTCTTCTTCCACGGCCCCGCCTAGGTAAGAAAAGAGTTCCAGTTTCCAGAAGAGTTCCAGTGCTGTATCCAGGGAGTGGAGCTGCCCCACCCAGGTAAGAAAGTAGTTCCTGTTCACAGTGGGCTTCTAAGTGGCTGGTAAGTAAGCAGCATGGTCTGCTGCAGGTAAGTCCACCCAAGCACTTTCACACCAATTATGAGCCCGGCGCTTCCAGTGCCGGGACCGATGGTTTTGATGAGCCTGGTGCCACCGGCGCCAGGACAAGGTCCAAAAGGTCCCAGTAGGGACCGCCTGGTGCCTAGGATTATGGTTAGGGGCCTGCTTCCAAGGACGTTGGGCTGGTCCTGGCTCCTTGGAAGCAGTGATCATGACAGCACCCCCCCTCAAGGCCCCTCCTAAGCGTGTCTTCTCCGGGGGTTTTGGCTTGTTGGGGTGATTCAGATGGAATTTCTTGACCAGACGAGGTGCGTGGACATAGTCTGAGGGTTCCCAAGACCTTTCCTGGGGGCCGTATCCTTTCCAATCAACCAGATAATATAACTTAGATTTTGAGATTTTGGAGTCTAGGATGTTCTTTACTTCGAATTCAAGTTCTCCATCTACTAAAACCGGTTCTGGGAGTTCAGTCAATCGGGTTTCTGGTTGTACTGGTTTTAATAAGGAGACATGGAATACTGGATGTATTTTCATATGCGTAGGTAATTCCAATTTGACAGCCACCGGATTAATTATGGCAGATATGAGATAGGGTCCAAGGTATCTCGGGATGAAGGTGCGGGGTCCTTTTAGAGGCAGGTGCTTAGTGGATAACCAGACCTGATCTCCTACAGCGTAGTGAGGGGCCTCTTTTCGGTGTCGATCTGCTCCCTTTTTGAATTGAGCTTTAGCTCTTTGCAGATGGGCAGTGGCTTCCTTAAAAGCCCGGGTGATCTCCGAGTGCAAGTGATCCACAGCAGGTGCTTCAAATTCTTGGGGAGGATCCAGGTTAGAGGTTCTAGGATGGTGTCCGTATAATAGGAAAAAAGGAGTCTTCCCGGTTCCAGAATGAGTTGAATTGTTGTAAGCGTATTCAGCGATCCAAAGGATATCCTTCCAAGGGTTTTCAGTTTGTTGGAGCATGCAACGTAGATATTGCTCTAGTGTCTGATTTGTCCTTTCGGTTTGTCCGTCAGTTTGGGGATGGTGACTGGTCGAAAGTCTTACATCAATTTGGGCTAGACGACAGCAACTGCGCCAGAAGTGGGAGACAAATTGACTTCCCCTATCGGAGATTAAAACTGAGTGAAAACCGTGTAACCGAACAATGTTTTCTAGGAATTCTCGGGCCAATACTGAGGCTGAAGGTAGACCCTTCAGGGGAATGAAGTGAGCCATCTTGGAGAATAGATCCACGACTACTAAAATGGTAGTATACCCCGAGCATGGAGGTAAGTCCGTGATGAAATCCATGGACAGGGTATGCCATGGACAGGGAGGGATGTCTAGTGGCTGCAATAGGCCGGCTGGTTTCTGCTTCTGACTTTTATTCTGGGCACACACACCGCAGGAGAGTACAAAGTCTCTAATATCCTTTTTCCATGATGGCCACCAGAAATGTCTTTTAATCTTTTCCATTGTTTTGGTAATGCCAGGGTGACCCTCCATTAGAGAGTCGTGATAACAGGAGATTACTTGTTTTTGTATTTTCTCACAGGGCAAGTGCAATCGTCCTCGGATTTATGGTAGATCTTGATCCACTGAGAATTTTTTTCCCTTTAATTGCCAGTCCTGCAAATCGGCCTGAGTTAGGAGTGATTTAACCGTGGTCTTGATGTCTTCAAAAGATTGAGTGCTGACCAAACCCAAAATCCTTTGTTCTGGGATTATGGGTATTGGTTCTGGATTGGTCAAACGTTCATCTACTCCCATCCGGGAGAGGGCATCTGCTTTTCCGTTCTTACTGCCTGGTCGATAAGTAATTATAAAGTCAAATTCAGCCAGAGACAGAGCCCAGCGAAGCTGTCTGGAAGACTGAGCTTTGGCCGTCTTTAGATATTGTAAATTGCGGTGATCAGTCATTACGGTGACTGTGTGTCTGGCTCCTAAAAGATAATGCCGCCATGCTTTAAAGGCCGATCTGATAGCTAAAAGTTCCTTGTCTGTAATTGAATAGTTGATCTCGGGAGCCGAAAACTTGCGGGACCAAAAGGCTACAGGGTGTAACTGGTGTGTGACCGGATCTCTTTGTGATAAAACTGCCCCCATAGCAAGACTAGAAGCATCCGTTTCCACGATGTAGGGGAGTTCTGGGCGAGGATGTTTTAGAACAGGTGCAGAAATGAATTTAGCTTTTAAGTCCTGAAAAGCTTGTTCTGCTTCAGAAGACCACTCAAAATGTTTGTTCTTTTCTAACAGAGCGGTGATGGGCTGGACTATCCGAGAAAATTCAGGAATGAATCTGCGGTAAAAGTTAGCGAAGCCTAACATGCTTTGAACTCCTTTTACAGAGGTTGGTGATGGCCACTTGATGATTGCATCAACTTTCTTTGAATCCATATGGACTCCATTAGGTGACAATATGAATCCCAGGAACTCGACTTCAGTTACGTTGAAAACGCATTTTTCAAGCTTAGCAAACAGATTATGTTGACGCAATCTCTCGAGAACCTCTTTAACGTGTCTCTGGTGTTCCTCTTCGGATGATGAATAGACGAGGATGTCGTCAATGTAGACAACAACACACACGTCTATGAGTTCTCTAAGGACATCGTTCATAAAATATTGGAAAGCGGCAGGAGCGTTACAAAGTCCAAAGGGCATCACTTGATATTCGAATAGCCCGTACTTGGTGCGGAAGGCCGTTTTCCATTCATCGCCCTCTTTTATCCGTACCAAGTGGTAGGCTCCTCTGAGATCCAATTTTGTATATATACATGCGTCTTTGACTTGGTCCAGGAGTTCAGGGATCAAAGGTAACGGGTATCTGTTTTTAACGGTGATTTGATTTAGGGCGCGATAATCTATGCAAGTCCTAAGGTCTCCTTCCTTTTTCGGAACGAAGAACAAAGCCGATGAAGCTGGAGATTTTGAAGGACGGATAAACCCGTTAGCTAAGTATTGGTCCAGATATTGTCTGAGGTGAAGATTCTCTGGCTCGGTGAGGGCATAGATCCTGCTGCAAGGAGGAGTTGTTCCGGGTATCAAATCTATTTGACAGTCGTAAGATCTATGAGGAGGCAGGGTGTTAGCTTGATCCTTCCGGAAGACGTCTTGGAATTCCTGGTATTCGGGAGGTAACTTGGGAACCTCCTCAGAAGAGATTGCCGCCAATGAAACATCAGGCCTAGGATAACAAGTGGTAAAACATTCTGGAAACTGAACCGTCTTTGCTCGCCAATCGATCTGAGGATTGTGCTTCTCTAACCAAGGGATTCCCAGAATGATCTGGAACTGAGGAGCCTTGATCACATCAAACACGATTCTCTCCCGGTGTCCATCTTGACTCACTAGCGTCACTTCTTGGGTGGCATGTGTTACTGGTCCGGAGGCTATCTCCGTGCCATCCACAGTAGTAATGACGTCTTTTACAGCCTTAGGGACAAGGGGTAGATTCATCCTTGATACCATTTCACGGTCCACATAATTACCGATTGCTCCGCTGTCGATGTAAGCTTCAATTGCATGCAAACGATCCGGACGTTCAGGACTAATGAGGACCATGGGTACCATGAAATGCAAGGTCACGGGACAGATCTTAACGCTCGGCAAGAGGACCTCTACTCTTGTCGGGCTTGGTCGTTTCCCTGCTCAGACTTTGTGGTACAGGTATCCGCGGCTCCTACAGCCTTCTTAGCTGGTTTCACTGGACAGTCCCGAAGAAAGTGTCCTGAGTTTCCGCAATAGAGGCATAACTGCAGCTGCCTTCTTCTTTCCCGCTCTTTCTGGGTTAAAGGTCCTTTCATGCCCCCTATTTGCATGGGTTCCACGGTGTCAGCTCCCCTAGTAGAGCTCTGTGGTTTAGAAAACACTCGGGTATCAAATTTGGAACGATCTGCCTTCCTGTTCTGTAGTCTGTGGTCCAATTGGACAACTAAGTCAATATAGTCTGAGCATTCTTGTGGAGGATTCACGACTTGAGCTAACACATCCTTGAGCTCTCCACGCAGGCCTCTGTAGAAAAGCGTTATTCTCTTATCCTCGGGCCATTGAGTTTCCACTATAAGTCTGTTGAATGAGGCTATATAAGTCAAGAGGTCTTGATTACCCTGTCGTAATGAAAGAAGTTCATTGTCCAAGGCCTGCCCTTGTGCATGTCTTGCGAACAGTTTCTCCATGCTGGACTGGAAGGCCTGGAAATCATGTAAAACCGGATCATCCTGGGTGACTAAAGGGATCGACCAATCTGCGGCGCTGCCACTGAGATAAGAAAGCACGAAAGCCACCTTGGTCTGGTCTGTTGGGAATGCAGCTGGTCGACATAAGAAGTGTAGGCGGCACTGGTTGATGAACACCGCGAATTTCTTTGGATCACCAGAAAAGCGTTCGGGCGGAGCCAAGGGCACATTACCGGGCAGATTAATTTGCACTGGATTTAAAGATGATACAGAAGGATAACTTCCTCCAGGAGCGGGAAAGGTGTCTGTCCTGCCTGCGTTTGTAGCAACTGTCTAGCGAGGTCTTCAGTTCGCTCCTTGGAAATTATCAGTTCTCTTCTTAGAGAGTTCGTTTCCTGACGAGCTGCATGTACTTCTGCTCTTAATTCCCCGAGCAACTGGGCTAGTTGATCAGTGTCTGAGGTTTCCATTGCGCCTAGGTAGGAGTTTTGTGGTGGGCTTCGCGTTCTGTAACGCTCACCTGATTCCCACGGAGGCGCGGGTCTTGGCAGGAAGGTGTCTGTGACTCGAAAAGTGATGTGCAGGACTCGATTGGCTTCTGGGGTCGAACCTCTTCGCACTGTGTGTCGAACTCGAAGAGTGAGGTTTCTGCAGGTGAAAGAATATGGGTGTTAATGGTCTGGGTTGTTGAATGTCCCTCTCTCTCTCTCTCTCTCTCTTCCCAGCTTTTTCGTAGAGCCCCCAGGTCAACGTGCTCACCTTAGATAGGTGAATGCTGGGCTCTCCATCTGCGTCTGATGCAGGGTGCCGTTGCCAGTTCCTTCACTGGTGAAACATACGCCTCTTGACTTCAGAGGATGGTTACTGTCGTTATCTGCACGAGCGGTGAGTTTCTGGACACCTTTTGTCTTTATAGTCTTTAAATGCGTGGCACGTTAATATTGAAGACTCTGTATAATGCTTTTCCCTTATGTATTGCAGGACTCTTGAGATGGAAGATGGAGTGAAGCGCCTGGAAATTCGTAAGTATGGCAAGCGCTCTAACTGTCTCTTTCCTTGCAGCTTAGTTCGTGTTAAAGAGACGCCGGAGTATTCACAGGCGTTTTATGGCGACGAGCGTGATGGGCGTAAGTAAATACCTGCCTAATGTCTTTTCTTTTGTCTTTCAGATGTTGGTTTGCAGCACCGGAGTCCGCGTAATGCCAGTAAGTTGTAACAATACTTTGTCTTCACAGGCGGCGATGCAGAATGAAGAAATCCGGAATTCACGGCGTGCCGGTAAGTATAACAATGCTTTTATCTTTGCAGGCGGAGGTGCAGCATGAAGACACGGCCGCTGCCGATGGATCAGGTAAGTAAGCACTGCGTGTAAAGGTTGCCTTGCTAACCTGTTGTTTCTTGTCTTTTGCAGGTGCTGATGATGACTGGATACAGGAATGGTAAGTATAATTCTTGCAGGTTCAGGATCGAAAGAAGAAAGGCTGGAACAGACTCGGTGAGCGTTCTGCTGCAGATGCAGAATAACGCGAAGCACGTTTCATCTATCGGGTGTGGTTTAAATAGCCTTGGAGTGATGAGGCGTCTTCTTCCACGGCCCCGCCTAGGTAAGAAAAGAGTTCCAGTTTCCAGAAGAGTTCCAGTGCTGTATCCAGGGAGTGGAGCTGCCCCACCCAGGTAAGAAAGTAGTTCCTGTTCACAGAGGGCTTCTAAGTGGCTGGTAAGTAAGCAGCATGGTCTGCTGCAGGTAAGTCCACCCAAGCACTTTCACACCAATTATGAGCCCGGCGCTTCCAGTGCCGGGACCGATGGTTTTGATGAGCCTGGTGCCACCGGCGCCAGGACAAGGTCCAAAAGGTCCCAGTAGGGACCGGCTGGTGCCTAGGATTAGGGTTAGGGGCCTGCTTCCAAGGACGTTGGGCTGGTACCGCTAACATAACATAACATAACAGATCAATTGCAAGTTCCGAGTAGAGTTGCTCAAGACCTTCTTTGGTGGGCTTGCGAAGACAACATTCTCAAGGGAGAATCTGTTTGGCAACCGTGGCCGGAAATAATGTTAGTTATGGACGCCCTACTCACGGGGTGGGTAACCCACACCAACGATCTGACAACCAGCGGTCATTGGTCTCCATCTGAGTCAAAACTACACATCAAACTTTTGGAGCTGAGGGCAATCAGTCTAGCGCTGAAGGCCTTCCTGCCCTCTGTATGGGGAAAGAATATCCTGATAATGACGGACAACTCAGTGGCCATGTACTACCTCAACAAGAGAGACGGTGTAGGGTTACTACCACTGTGCAGAGAGGCAATGCAGCTCTGGTTCTGGGCAATACAAGAAGGAATCTCTCTGTCGGCAGTTCACCTAGCAGGGGAGCAGAACACGGCGGCGGACACTCTGAGCAGGCAGAGCACAGTCTCCCACGAGTGGGAACTAGCTCAGGAAGTCCTTCACCCTTTGGGGAACCCCTCAAGTGGATCTGTTCATGACGGGTGTCAACCGGAAGTGCGAACAGTACTGCTCAAGGGAATTTCCTCCAAGAGGAGCTCTAGGGGACGCGTTTGTGGTGGACTGTGAATATACGCTTCTGTACGCGCTTCCTCCAGTCCCCGTCATTCCTCACGTAATTGGGAGGTTGAGAAAATTCAGGAAATCGATGATCTTAATTGCCCCGGATTGGGCCAGGAGGACGCGGTACCCGGACCTTCTGGACTTGTCCATCTGCCCTCCAATACGTCTTCCACTAAGAGAGGATCTTCTCTCACAAGAGGAAGATCGGGTTCTCCATTCAGAGATCAAGACACTCAGCCTTCATGCATGGTGTTAGGCAGAATCCTGTGCAGTACCCTTAGGGACCACTACACAAGATTAAGCCTACAAGTGGTAGTACAATTTCACCTTTGGTACAAGCCTGTACTACACAGAAAAAGTGGTATCAGTGGCTGAGCAGCCAGACTTATCTCAACAGCAAATGAGCAGTAGTGGAGATTACACAAAGGACTACAATTAGTGTGACTCAAGCAAACACTGACTCAAGTTTTCTGGTTAAAAAGTAAAAGTGCATTTATTTTTAGACCATCTGTTCACAAAACACTTCACTTTTATTGAATTAAAACCACACTTCACATACACTACACACAACCAATTCCCCTTGTGCAGAACAATTTAAGGTAAGTACCTTTATATTTGACAGACCGGTATTGTGAAACAAAGCCGTTACTGTGGGTTATTACGTGATCACTTTTTGACAGTAATGACAGTTCGGTCTTACGAAAGAAAGGCGTACCCGCGAGAAGAAATGTTACCGTAGTCAAACACACTTAGCACATGAATTAACACAAGAGAGTTGGGGATAAAAATCATAGGCAATACTTTTGTCAAGGCAGATAGAATCAAGAGACACTTTCTAAAACGTAGATAAAACTGAATAGGCCTGCACCAGTGTCAAATGGGGCAGGGCCCTGTTGTCGAGGATCACAAGGTTAGAACAGTTCACGATTCAAGATTGCCAGGAGTACTTAGATATTGTCAAAAGGGAAGCAAAAGTTATAAGAGGGAAGGAAGACAAGGGCAAGCCTTGGGTGAGGAAAAAGGGTTCTCCCCAATTCCTCGAAGCTGGACACAGTACCTTATTCGTATGAAGAAAAGCTGGTGCTACGGCAGTTGTTCCTGGTAGTTCCTGCAGACGCACGGTTCCTGGGGCTTCAGTCATGGGGACAAGGAGGACGTCTGGAGCGATCTGCATTACCCAGGGATGAAGCCAGCAGCAGCAAAGCAACGGTGAATAAAAGGTGCACTCCTTTAAAACAGGAGAGGCTCTTCAGATGGCTATCTGGACCACTACAGCTATTTGCAGCTATTTTGACCAAGAAGAGGATCCTCTGGCTGTGGAAGGTGAGCTGGTTGATCCCACCAGGCTCAAGGGAAGAAGACTCTGGACTGGATCTTCTCTTGTCGTTGAAGGGTAGATAGTTTAGAACTGCAGCAGGGCTTCACCGGGACTCGGGAGTTGCAGCAGCCGTCTTCTTCTCTGCTTCTCTTTGGTTCTTTGCAGTTCCAGTGGTGACTCTGACTTCCAGCCCAAGAGACCTGCCTCTTATGCCAAAATCCCCCATTCACACAGCCTGGCTGTCAATCACAAAGCAGGGGGGTTGTCCGGCCCGGTCAACCACCTCAGCCAATCGACACAAAGTGCGACTTGGGTCTCCAAGAAGACCCTGTGCAGGGGGTGACTAAACCCCTCCCTCACATTCAGCTCACCTAGACACCCAGACGCCAAAGGAGGGCTTCTGGACAGAAGCCTGCCAAAGGTCGCCGAACAAAGGAGGCAAAACTGGTTTGACGCGCAAAGTAAAACACAAGAAGGACTTTAACAAAAAGAAATGGCGATAAAACCCAACCGGAGCCAAAATAAAAAGTATTTGGACATGCAGGTTTAAGTTCGAGGCTAATATAATAGCCTAAAACAGTACCACGTTTATATAGTATAATCGCGGTAGAAAAGATAGGCTAGATACCACTGCCACCAGCCAAGTCTTAGTGTTAAGAGAGCAAAATAAAGCTCAGAGAGACATAGACAAAAAGGGGTAGGAACTAACCCTTTCCAATACTCCATGTAAGATGGGGTGTACTGGGTCCGTAGTTTAAAGTGACTAGGGATCTTCTCTCGCAAGAGGAAGGTCGGGTTCTCCATCCACAGGTCAAGACACTCAGGCTTCATGCATGGTTTCTGAGAGGCTAAGATATAAGGATTGGGACCTCCCGAACACTTTATTGGAGAAGGCCAGCAACCAAATCCTTGTACCCGTGTCGTTGGGATAAATTCAGTAACTGGTGCAAGGACAAGAATGTGGACCCTTTTCAATGTGGCCCTCCTATGGTGCTTTCTTTTCTGTTGCATTTGGCTAATCTGGGGCTCCAGATTGGAACCATAAAAGGATACCTGGCAGTGCTTCCATTTGTAAGTGCTCCTCTGAAGAGGTCTCCTATTTCAAAATACATTTAATTGTTCAATTTCTGAAGGGACTCACTAACGTGCACCCTCCAGTCCCATTGCATGTCCCTCCTTGGGATTTAAACCTTGTGTTAAAATGTCTAACTTGTATCCCTTTCGAGCCTTTCCATTCCTGCCCGTTAAGGCTCTTAACTCTGCAAACTGCACTTCTTGTGGCATTAACATCAGCCCGCAGGGTAAGTGAGTTGCAGGCTCCTTCATGCAAGCCTCCTCATACTACGTTTCATAAGGATAAGGATAAGGAAGTACTCAAAGTAAAACCATCATTCCTGCCAAAAGTAGTCTCTGACTTCCATTTGTCACAGAAGATAACACTGCCAACTTTCTACCCTCCTCCTCATTTGGGCAAGGGGGAGGCGAGGCTGCATAGGCTGGAACCAAAAAGGGCTCTGAGCTTTTACAATGCAAGAATGGCAATATTTCGCCGTGATAATCGACTGTTTGTGGGATATACCGGCCCTAAACCTGGCCTGGCAGTAACTAACAAACCATATACCGGTGGATCACACAGGTTATTGGAGAGTGCTACAGACTTGTGGGAAAGGACCCGTCGGCAGGGCTTCAAGCTCATTCCACGAGGGGTATGGCAACTTCTGCGGCTCTTCAAAGGGGTGTCCCTATAATTGACATCTGCTCAGCAGGAACTTGGGCGTCCATTTATACTTTTGTTAAGCATTATTGCTTCGACTCCTTTTCCACTCAAGGAGGTATTTTTGCTAAGGCAGTCCTTCATTCCATTCACAATTAATTTAAATAGTACTCCCTACTCCAAAAAGGCTATCAAAGATGAGGAATAGGTGGGAGGACACAATCCATTCAAAGAAGAAGTTACTTGCCCCTGGTAACGTTCTTTCAACTGGATGTTACACACCTCCTCGCCCCTGCCAGCCTACCCCACCCTACAATTTACATGAATTACACTCTGAGTTTCCTGAGAGCTTGCGGTCTGGGGTACGTCTGGTTAAGTCCTCGATTGATAAAACGAAAAAGCAGAACTGAACCCAAC
Organism: Ambystoma mexicanum; assembly: GCF_040938575.1. Taxonomy (NCBI): domain Eukaryota; kingdom Metazoa; phylum Chordata; class Amphibia; order Caudata; family Ambystomatidae; genus Ambystoma; species Ambystoma mexicanum. The sequence goes on from NC_090928.1 coordinate 1,262,485,748, forward strand.
GGGTGCGGCACAAACTATTTATACTGCTGATGACGTTGACGCTCGACGGAGGCCCTCAAGGGACATGAACGCCACAACATTGTGCACAGCGCCCTCTGCTGGGAAATTGTTTTTCCGAAGCAGCAAAGCTGGCGAGATACGAATATCAAAGATGAGGAAAACGTGGGAGGAATATCCAGACGAAAGAACGTTACCAGGGGTAAGTAACTTGTTCTTCTTCAATGACAATGTAGCCTGTTTTTCAAGCTCTGCCTAGCGCTCAAGTGCAGTAAAGTGTAATAAAACTGATAACCGTCCTTTTAAACATAGCACCCGATGCATTAATGGGGCTCTATCACTTGTCCAGATTTCCTTGACAATTGTCTCAGTAATGTTATTATAAATATTCCCTACACTACTAAAATACAAAAGGACAGAGCTAAGTGAAAATGTTCTGTTTTGAATGTCTTACCCAGTTCTAGGTGACAGGATTAATTTGGGAATGACAAAGGAAGATTAAGACAGAATCTCATACCCAAGTAATTGAAGCTGTCCACCCCGGTATGTACTAGTTCCCAGTTTTAAAACGTAGTCGGCATGTAACTGCACTCTCAAAAAACCTATAACCGCAGATTTGCCTGCTTTAACCTTTAGACCTCGGAAGCTCATATAGTTGCTACATGCATCTAATCGTTTTTGAAGTGAGTTAGGAGTTCTGATGATTAGGACTCCACCATCGGCAAAAAACAGGATGGGGATTGAAATACCGTCTGCCTTATAACTATCTGCCCAACAGTTGCATAAGATCAAAGATTAAAGGGTAGCGGCTGGTACCTACCCTTGCCGAACACAGCACCGTACTTGCAAGGCCCCCATAACTCTTCCCTCTTGGCCATAGCGCACAGTCGTGGAATTGTGAGCTATATGTGCTACAATTACTCCGGGTCACCTGCCTTTCTTAGAATTAGCCAAAGCTTCGCTCTTTTCGCAGAGTCAAATGCTGTGGACACCTGCATAAATGAAGCATAGAGTGGTTCTTGTCTAATAAAAAGCGACTTGCTCATTTGTAAATCAAAATGAAGTGCTTGAGGTTGGGTGCCCGCCCCGTTAAAAAAAAAAGAAAAAAGAAAAACCACATACCTGCACAGGAGGGAAAATGTCATTACACTCAACCATTGGTTTTGCTTATTCCAAGTATCTTTCTCAAACATTTTAAATTAACATTCTGAAGGGACTGTAGAGTGATAGTTTCCGGGGCATACACTGTCACGGTTTTTGTAAATTGGAGAAATACCTACTTTCCCCAGGATGCAGTAAAGTGTTAAAACCCTTATCTTTAGGTCAGACATTTTAACTACTGGCCCTCGTACCAATCAATAGTTTATTCTTTTTTTTATGAAGTGTAACATAGTTAAAAATAACTTTACACACTATATAAATAAGTCATATGACAGAATACATTTCATTACAATTCTCATATAGAAAGCGAAAAGGACCAAAATGTGTTACTCATAAAAGGATGCATCGTCCTAATCTCCATACGTTATTTTGAATTAATTATCGAATCCTTTTTTTCTAAAGGTGCTTAAGTCAGTACCGTGGGATGGCCAGAATTACAGAAGCCCCAGAATGGTCTGTTGGACACCATAACTGGTTGACAGCGGTATTCCTCAGGTAATTACATCGTGTCTCAAAAGGTTTGCTGCATTCCATTATTAAGTGCCTTGTACTTTCTGAAGTATCAGAATTTCTGCAGGTTCTACAGAAACCTACATCGTGCCCCCGTGATTCCAATCTTAGCAACATTAAGAATCTCCGTGCCTTGGGTGAAGGCCACATCTGTACATACCTTTGGGGGTATAACAATGGGAACATCTGTAGGGCAAATTCAGAAAACATCTTAGTGTTGGACAGATGTTCAACATTTTTTGACCAATCCCTCAGTCTCATCCTTAAGTTATTTTGTCATAACATATCCTTGATAACATTCTCGTGCCCATTCAGTGTTACTGAAGGTATTACAGCGATCAGAGAACATGTTTAGGCTGGTGCAGCTGTTGCCGCGTAACACTGAACCCGTCATGGCCAGCAGAGAAGGATCGTTTGTGGTATAAATGAGCGTAAATAGCAAACATTTACATAGCTCCGCCAAGGCAGTGATTGGCATAAGACCTAGCTCCAATCGGATACATAAAATGGGGTTCCAGTACTCCCCCTCCCCTCCTGTCTATCCAGCCAGGTCTGCATTTAAGGCATGAAGCAAGTTTCCAGGCCATGCGTTGCTAATGGCATGATTTGATGCTAGTACATTTGTATCATGCCATTTGTAGAGGAGCTAACATTAACTGAATCAAGCACACATAATGAGTGAATCATGTGCCAAAGGGCTAATACAAAAGAATGGTTCAGAGAACTACTATCCTTGGAAGGGAGTAACTTAAGAACCAAACATGATGTGCTAGAACCTTTGCTGTGCTTCATGTCCGTATGTGGACCCAGCTCTGTGGTCATGGACTCATGATCCCAAGTGTCCTCTTTCAAGGGTATGTCTCCTTGGGTAATGGAGCATTCCCCAGCCCCTGGGACTGCCCTTCTACCCATGCCTCCATCTTAGGGTCCTCGGATGGTTTATTCAGTGTGGGCTCCTCACTGAATATGCAGCATGCATTTAGGTTATCGGTTATCGTAAAGTCCCCCAAGGGTACCTGGTATTCCTAATCCACTGTGCTTGGTTTAGTCAATCAATTGTCCAAACAAGCCATGGCTTCCATCCATTCCAGGATTTCTGGATTTTTTTTGGTTTGTTCTGCCAGAATCTACGTTACTGAATACAACAAAGTCTCCACTCTGGGGTCTGTAATCCACTGGGGCAAAGTCAGTTGGAACTAATTTATATGTGCCGATCTTAAAAGCTCCCTCCTAGCACTGCCGCTCTAATCCAGCTCAGGTGTAAGAGAGAAGCCATCCCTTGGCGTTTGAACCTTTGCACCTACTAGATTGGACAGTAGGCTGTCTCCATGAATGCCTCTGTAGGCGTGTTAATGTCATTGGTTACCCGCTGGAGGCTGTAGCATAGTTTAAGTAAGGACTTGTTATCAGTTGGAGTTGCTTTGCTTACATCTTGCCTCACCGCCCCCATGTTATGTCAGTTTAAATAATTTCTCTTGCTTTATTGGAGCCAATCAATCATATCACTGTTACGACATGCAATGGCCTCATCTTTCAGAAGCATTATGTGGTCTCGAATCGTTATCAGACAAGGGGAAGAAAGCCATGATCTATCCCCTAGGGAATTTCTTAGCCGTGTATTCCTATTTGCTGTGGGCGCCATGACTCCCTGGGCTGGGGATGCCTACGTGGCAGCGCAGATTGTGTGCCATGTTCGTATAGCAGTCTAGATTATAGCTCGAGGCACTTAGCCCTGTTGAATTTCACACCCCAAGGCCAGGAGAAAAAGCCCAGGCTGCAAGCTGCCGAGTGCAGACCAGCCCCACACTTAGCCTGCGTTTCACGCCTGTGCTATCGGGCGGCCAGCCCGGCTGTACTGAGTGGGGGCCCATAGCACGCGTTTGTTGTGCAGTGTTGTACAGCGTCTCAAGCAGCAGGAAGGAAAGCAACTGAGGCAACAGCGTCTAGCTGCAGACTGGCTTTGCGCCCCTGCTATCGTGTGGCGCATCCAGCTGTATGGTGCAGGGGGAAGAGTCAATAGTGAGCGTTTGTTGTGCAGCGTTGTACAGTGTGTCGAGCAGCAGCAGGCAGTGGAACTGATCCAAGCAGTTTAGGCGTAACATCTGAGCTGAGTCTCTGATTATTTTTTAATATCTTAATAGCTTAAAATATTTCATTTAGATTAAAACAGCACATATTTTCAATTTGTGAAATATACCTGCATGGGGAAAGGAAAATAACTGCAACATTAGCCTCAATATCCCCCTCTGTGTATAACAATACACCATGAGCCCTCCAGGTCTCCCCTGCAAATGTATTCTCTAATCTCTTATTTAATGCCCTTCTTGGGCCGTGAGCAACCAAATACCAGAAACACTGACTATTCGGCTCAGCTGTAGGGAGACTATGGCCCTCATTCCGAGTAGGGCGGTAAGGGATACCGGGCACCGGTAAGGAGACCGGTGCCGGTAATCCCTTACCGCCCTACTACGAGGTCCCTTAGCGGGTCCCTTCCTTAACATCTGGTCTAACCAGGTGTTAAGGATGGGATCCGTTAAGGGACCTGGGCGCAAATAACGCCTATCGGAGCTCAAAAGGGAATGGGGAATGGTTTGGTAAATGGGGATTTACCGGTCCCTCCAAGGTCGGAATGGACCGGTAAGCCCCCATTGAACCAAACCGGAGTCAGTACCGGTATGGGAGGCCGTCATGGCGCAAATAGCGCCATGACTACCACCATACTCGGAATGAGGGCCTATCTCTTACCGTACACTCGCAGCTAGAGCCTTCCACCAAATCTAAATCTTAAGCTTTACATACATTTTGTTTAACTGTAATAGGAGGCCTGGAGAATTTAGCACACTAAAGAGCTCTGAGCAGGTCTGGCTTTGCAAGCTTGCAGGATTTGTCTAGCCACATCATTGTGCAGACGGCTAAAGGTTTAACCTCCATGGACCGATTCTCACCAGCATTCCTTAAAAAATTAAGCCAGAAAATCCAATATCAAGTGGTTATTCCACCCTGTAGACACATGTTAAACCAATGAGAATTATTCTTTTATGTGTCTGTTGTTTTTACTGAAGCTCCTTCTTTGGCCTATGACTAAGTCTCCATTGCATCTCTGATTTCTAGGATTGCCATCCCATAGGCTTAGTGGCCATAAAGAAAGTTTTAACATTGCATGGTCACTATCTGTATTAGTTACAGCCTTCATATTTTTTATCCAATGCCATGGAAATAAAAGTATTATCAATGGTGGTGACCCTCCTGGACCTGAAAAGGTGCGGATCCCAGGGGTATGCAATTTTAACACAATTTTTCATATCTCAATTGACACATGAGCTCCATTTCCTATGGCTATATATCAGATTGACTATTTAACTTTGCAGTTCAAAGTGGGACTGTTGGAGGCTGATTAACGAGTCTCTGTAATAACTACCAAGCACAGCATTCATTCATGAGTTGCAATGAGCATAAATAATGAACATGCTATCACGTGTTAAGTAGACTGCCTAATAAACAATATTTTTTGTGATGCAATATTTTGAGACTGCAATGGAAACAACCAGACATGTACTTAGAATTGGAGAAGAGTGCTTTTATGTCCAAAATTCAGTTAGAGTAAATGGACCTCCCAACTGTCTCCCATTAATAAGATCCTGCATATTGCTCTGGGATAAACGGATTGATGGACAAGGCGAAGAGCCTGTGCACAGATTGATTGGGGTGGGGGCGGGACTATTTCCACTCATGCGCCAAACTCGTGTTTTCTTTAATTTACAGTACTGTTTCACATTGTGCTTCATTCCCATCCCATGAAGGAGTGGTTCTATAACTATGGAGGGATGGGGAGTTACTTGCCCTCCTAACCCCATATGATTCTGTGTACTGCATTATAGAATGACAGAAAATACATGAGGAGTAGAGGGAAGGCAGCACAAAAGTCGACGGTATCTACAACTGTGCATGCACATTTACCACCCATTTGCTTGCTAAAGAATGTCACAATTACACTTGGATTTCGGTAAAAATCTGATTTAATCTGATGTCTGCCCCCAAAACATAATTTCCCCTTTATGTGGTTTATAAGAACATGTCCAGTAGATGACACTACTGACCTTGCTACTCATGGATTCCTGCATTAAGTAAAAACACAAAAAAAAAGAAAAATTAAGTAAAAATTGAAAGTTAGGTCAGTACATTGGAAATATACAGTCATACCGAATATGATTTAAACTGACCACCAACACCATGCAAATAAAATGCACGCAAGCCACTGAAAACAAGGATGTAAAGAGTAATTTTTTCAAGCCCAAGGTATCCGGGTACAAACAAGTTCAAATCCTAACACGAGATGTGGGCAACACCTAACCTACCCGTGACCTCGCAGCTAGCTAGCCCAATTGCACCAGAAATCCTCAAGTGCAGTGCAAGTTGATTCAAAGCCTAGTGCCGACACGTCTCTACATATGATATATTCCGTTTAGTAATTTGCCTAGCCGATGCATTTTTAAAAGGTAGCATTTAGAGTTCATTATTGGATTTCCAAAGCCTCAGGGCTGAAAAACCTCAGTTAGCAACTTATCAGAGAACATCCAAATGGAATATTGATCAAGATTAATGATCCTCCATCAAACACTATTCTCTTTAAGTTCTGTTGGGGAAATTAGCCAAGATGAGGGCACTTCTATTCCCATAATGCAAAGTTTTTAGCAAAACGTGATTGTACAGTTCAGTTGAAGAGTAGCAGAGTTATGTCTGTCTGTGGTATGTAATCCGTAATTCCTAGTGAATTAAATACCCAGCTCTTTTTTGGAATGGTTCCAGAATCTATTTAACCATTCACTTAGTAAACATGCAAACCTAATATTTTTACCACAGGGTTTATTGAAATGTGTGTAAATCAAGATTAGTCCTCCAAGTGTTGTTTCTTTAAAGGTTGGCCAGTTCTTTTTTCTGCATGCCGCTCTGGAAATGAATACACTGAGAACCCTACCTCAGCCCCTCATGCACCTTCCCCTTTTTCTCTTTTACACCATGATTTATATTAACTTTGGGCAGAGCCGGAGTTAGGGTTTAATACAAAGTTAATTTAATCTTGTATGTTGCCCCCTGTCAGGCAACTTGAGTCCTTCAAGTCCTTATTTGATTCTCTGCATTTTTGTATGTGTAGTTTTCCTTTTGCATTATAAATTCAGGACCAAAAGTCCATGAATGCAAAGAAATGGCAAGGGCTGCATCACCTTGATACTCATGCATCAATAAAAGATACAGTGTTGTCAGCACTGGGAAAATACAGTTGTCTGCCATTTGTTTGAGCGAAACAATAAGTAAACACTGACTTTGAAAAGAATTAAAAAACCTGGAAAAACACCAACATAATCAGCAAAACATAATAACTGAAAACAGGAAACCCCAGTTCTAATTCACTCCCATGCATCCATGGAGACACCATGGGTATGTGGAACTAATGACTGAGTGCATTGCAGTCTGCATGATCTCTCCAATTGTCTGCTCCTGCTTCCATAGGAGGAGTGATGCGCCTGTGGTGCGTAGAATGTGCAGGCATGCATCAGGGGACCAGGCAAAGCGGAGTTCTATTAGGAAAATTGCAGCTTAATAACACCAAGGTTGTCCAGAATCAACGGCACAGTGAGAAACAACGACAGCGATAAAGCTGGTTCTTGCCATGCCAGAACCTGAGTTGCACAAAAGATTGCTCTGGTGGGCACTGCCCAGGGCCAGATTCAGCTGGCAATGGTGGTGGCAGTGGTACCTGCAGCAATGGGTACCACTGAGGAAGCTCCTGATGCTTGGGGCCATGTAAGTACCTGACCATAAGGCACCATGGACCTCAGATAACACTAGTTTCAGGTATCTTGGGCAGCCTGGTTATTTGTGACTCTCCCCACTTTGATGATTCAACTAAGCAGGCCCTGCGCTGAACATAGATGTTCCCCTTTCTTTGTGGTTGCCACTTTGCCACGCCTCACACACCCCTTTCCCACCAACCAGGATGTGATTGTCGATCACAGGACTCCCGTGAGAGATGCACGATTGAGGCTAACCCCCGACTCTCTACATAATCCACGATACATGCTGACCATAATAACAATGGACCATCCTGTAATACTGTAACTATTACGTATTTAATCAACCTTGATTAGTTCTCGAGTGCCAATAATATACAGATAATTCAGTCTGACAGCGGTTCCTACCTTGTCTTCGTCGAGACAGGTGCAAGGGTGGATGGCACCGTTCCCGGATGAGAAAGAGGATTCACCTGGAACTCCCTGCGCGGAAAGCACCAGAAGGCTATCCCCCGAAGAGAACCCCAGGGAAACCCTCAAGTGAGAAAAACCCTGTGCTGAGCTGCTAGGGAGCGTTGATAAATGCCTTCCTTCTCACGGAACCAGCCGGGTGTTCTTGCTTTCAGGTGAAGGAGTAACTGCGTGTTCTATTTCGCCCAGCTGCACAATAGGTTAAAGAACAATCATTAGCTACACACTGTCACGAAGAAGGATAACTGATGCTACGAAGAGTCTCCCTGCCCCTTACCAAATATGATATATGAACTAGAATCTCAATGACGGGTGTAGAGGAGGAACTTCCCTAAGCCTGCGAATGCTAAGATACAAAGCAGAGGTTGTAAAATAGATTGATAACAGAATGCTCTATACTGTCGAGCAAAATGAGAAAGAAAGCCTATCCACCTGCTCGGAGAAGAAGCCGCGCCTCCTTGTATGAAAGAGAAGGAGTGTGAATGGAGTCCGGAAACGGATTCTGGGAATGGTAGTCCCGGAGCTGGTAAATGCGATTCCTGTGACAATTGCTGTTTCCTAGAGGGCGAGGAAGAAAACAGGATTCGGATACTGTCTCACCCACAGTGGAGGTAGATAAGACTAACTAGTATGCCCCTAAAGGCGTGCCTACCGGTATGTAGAAATGCGGAGCTGAAAACAGAAGCTGATTTGTATTTGTATTTGTATTTGTTTATTTATAACGCGCAGACCATCAGGCCCGGGGGCATCAGGGCGCAATTTGTACAACAGTTGCAAGGACAAACATACAGGCAAGGAGGTTACATCACAAAAATTTAAACAATACCAGTAAATAACAATCATATTAATTACATATATTACATAGTTTACAATGCACTAGGATTAACTGAGGAGGTATCCTAGTGTGAGCAAAATCGTTAGCAGAATTAGCAGGCCAGAAATGGAGTCAAGGGGGGCAGGCCAGGGAAAATAAGACAGAGGTGTTGGGCATGTCTTAATGCTGGTCAAAGAGCCAGGATTTGGTTTTAGTGTTGAAGGAATCTTCGGCTCTGATAGTAGCAGGGAGGGTGTTCCAGAGTTTAGAGGCTAGGACAGGGAAGCTGGTGCCTCCCGCTTTCTGAAGCTTAAACCTGGGGATGGTTAGGCAGTGAGTCTGAGCAGTTCTTAGAGGTCGGGTAGTAGAGTGGCGCGAAAGCCGACTACATAGATAGATCGGGGCTTTGTTGGCTAAGCATTTGTGCGTGAGGGCAAGCGTTTTTAGGGAAATTCTCTGCTTCACCGGTAGCCACTTTAGGCTGGTTCTGGCGTCTGAGATGTGATGGTTGCGAGGGATGTTCAGGGCCACTCGAATGGCATTGTTCTGGGTAGTTTGGAGTTTGGAAAGGTTCTCTTGGCTGGTGCCTAAGTAAAGAGCACTGCAGTAATCAATTTTTGCCATGATAAGTGTTCTGGCTAGTGTGACACTGTTGGGGGTAGTAAGAAATGGTCTGCAGGCAGAAATAAGTTTGCACGTGTAGGCGGAGGTAGACCTAACTGCATTTGTTTGTCTCGATAGGGATAGGGTCGAGTCTAGGTAAAAGCCTAAAGTTTTGGTGTCTTTCGAGACACATATGGTATTGCCGTCTATGGTGAACGACTGATAAGACGGCTCGAGTTTGCTCAGGCGTTGTGAGGTACCCAAGATAAGGAGCTCCGTCTTATCGTCGTTCAGACATAGCTGGTGCTGGGCCATCCAAGCTTGGATAACCAGGTAGATGTCATTGAGGGCCTTGGTGTCTGCCAGATAATCACCTGAGATGGGAATGAGTATCTGGGTGTCGTCCGCATAATTGGTGTAGGAGACACCCAGATAATCAAGCACATCAAAGAGTGGTTTCGTAAAGATATTGTAAATTGTCGGTGACACGCAGGAACCCTGAGGTACGCCGCAATGAATAGGGGAAGGATCCGCCGCTGCAGAGGGTGCAAAGACCCTCATGGATCTGTTGCTCAAGAAGGATTTGATCCAGGCCGCAGCGGACGTTGAGAAGTTGGCAGCCGAGTGGAGGTGTCTGCAAAGGATTTGGTGGTTAACCAAATCAAATGCGGCAGAGAGGTCGAGGAGTAAAAGCATAGCAAGTTTGCCATTGTCCTTTAGTACTTCGATCTGAGTTTTTAGGTCTAGTAGAGCTGTTTCAGTCCCATGTCTGGGCCGAAATCCGAATTGTCGTAGGCCCAACAGAGTGTTTGATTCGAGGTAGTTTTGGATCTGCAGGTAAGCTGCGCGGTCCAATATCTTAAGCAGAAATGGTACTGTAGTGATAGGTCGGAAGTTTGTGGGTATATTTGGGTCTAGAGAAGGTTTTTTTAGTAGCGGGATCACCCAGGCGTCCTTAAGGTTGTCCGGGACAATACCTGTTTTAAAGGAGGAGTTGATGAAGGCTGTGAAGAATGGAGCTAAATCATGGGCAGAATCCTTAATGATAGGAGCAGGGCACGGGTCACCTTGGCAGTTAGACGGTTTAATCCTCAGGATAATGTTTTCTACCTCAGTGACAGTAAGCGGTGAGAAGGTGAAGGGTTTGGTGATAGCAGTGTTGGAGGGGGTGGGCCTAGTAGGGGAGGGCGAGCGGTTCTCGCGCTTCAGGCTGTCTTGCTTTTCTTTTATTTTGGATTGAAGCATAGAGATTTTGTTAAGTAGTGCTGCTTGAATGTTAGCACACCAGTTGCTGTCTTTCGTGAATGTGTCAGGAGGGGAGACTGGGGTTTCGAGCTCTTTTAGGATTCTAAAAAGTTCCTTGGAGTTAGAGTCAGCTTGTAGGATACGGTTGTTGAGCGATTCTTTTTTAGCAGTGATGTTGGCATCTTTATGAGTAAGGGAGGCGAGGAGGAAGCCATCTTTGTGTTCATCAGATGGGTGGCTTTTCCAGCGATTTTCCGCACAGCATTTAGCTTTGCGGAGGATTCTTAGCTGAGGAGTGAACCATGAGTTAAGATGTGCTCGCGGTTTGGCCTTCCTAGGTTTGATTGGTGCTATAGTGTCAATAGCCAAGAGCATAGTTTGGTTATAGGTATCTGCTAGGGAGGTGGGATCAGAACAAGAGTTAGTTGCCGCATTAAGGGATGGGAGTAACAGAGGGAGGAGTTGTTCCTTTGTTATATTTTTTGTTGTTGCGGGTGGGGAGTGCTGGGGCTATTGGCGTTTGAGCTCGCGGGGTAGCTTCGATGTTAAACATTATGATGTGATGGTCAGACCATAAGCATGGGGAGTTGTTGAGGATCTGGATGTTACAGTTGGCGCCGGCTAACCAATCAATGGTCCTGCCTTTGATATGAGTTGGTTCTTGGATGTACAAGGTAAGGCCTAGTTCTGTGAGAGCATTTTCCAGATCAGTTGCTACAAGATCTTTGGGGTTGCCACGACCTAGATTAAGGTCGCCTGGGATGATTGTTTGCGAGTTGTTTTTCATTTTGTCTAGGAGGAGAGTGGAAATTTCACTGACAAAGGTGGGTGCTGGGCCTGGTGGCCTGTAGATAAGGTGAAGGGTGGCCGTTTGGTTGGGTGTTAGTGCTATTTTGATTGACAACAGTTCAGCTGATTCAAGTTTGGAATCAGCTACCACTCTTAGGTCAAGGGAATTTTTATGGATGAAGGCCACGCCGCCACCTCTTGTTTGTGCAGAGGAGCGGTCGCAGCGCGTGATGCCATAGTCAGGCGGTAATGCCAGGGCTAGAGAGGGGCCAGATGCGGCATGAAGCCAGGTTTCGGATATGGCAATGAAGTCAAGGTCAGCAGTGGTGATAAGGTCGGCTATGTCAAGAGCATGTGCTGTGAGAGATCTAGCATTAATGAGGGCAGTTCAACCCCTGTGGTCTTGATTTTGCAGGTAGCGGTGGGCGAGGGTGGAATGTGTGGGGCTTGCTTAGGGGTGTTAGTGCGGGAAGGACGAATGCGGAATCTGGTACCTAGTCTCTTATTCCTGAGAATGAGAGGGCAAGGTTGGTTAGGAGTGGGTTTCCTGGCAAAGTGCTCTAGCCAGAGAGCTGGGTCATTAAGGTATTGGTTAATCTGGTTGCTCAGGTGGTGAGCGCCTGCGATAGTTGCTGAGGGGCTCGTTATGGGGGTCATAGTCATGGTTGGTGAGGCTGGGTGGTGTGGGTTTGGGCAGGCCAAATTATCGATCTCAAGGGTGGGGATGGTTGCCTTGGGTAATTGAATGATTAATGCAACGTGTGTGGCTAGGATGTAATGCAGTAGAGGGCGCACACTGACGTGCATGATGGAGGTGCTAGTTGCTTGGATAGTACCTGTGAGCTAGTTGGCACGGACAGGGTTGGATCTCCTGAGTGGGACAGGAGTGACAATGTCAATGGCAATAAGTGCAGATGCTATCGTATGACTAGGAGGCTGGGAACGGCATTCCAAGATACAGCAACTAAAGGGGATAACACAGATCAGGTGTGGTCTACGCGCTAATCTATAAGGCATGAACTGGCAGGAGCAAATTGGGCTAAGCATATTTGCTAGGCCAGTGACAAATGTGGGCAAACAATAACAATTTCAATGTGAGGCACAACAAAAGTTAGGCTGAACAAATAACCTGAGGTTAGTATGAGGTGTAGGCCTAGCAGGTGAAGGGCAGCACAGCGTATGCATATATAGTTCAATAACAATTTCAGAGTGAGGCACAGCAGGCTGAACAGATGTGCAAGGCAAGTGGCAAATGTGGGCAGACAATAACACTTTCAAAGTGAGGCACAACAAAAATTAGGCTGAGCAAATAACCTGAGGTTAGTATCAGATATAGGCATGACAGGTAAGGGGCAGCATAGCGTATGCATGTATAGTTCAAGGAGTGTATTGTATCATACTGGGCATTGCACAATAAGTATAAAGATGGGTAAAGCAGAGTACAGCAGTACAGCAGATTGGAATATGGGCGCGTAGTGTAAGGACACTACCGAGGGTAAAGTGGCTGATTTACGTGTCACGCTGTCTGTGGGCCGGCATAACAGGGGAGCATCACAGGTGGGCAGAGTCATAGAGTATTCATAAGTCAATAGTGCAGGTTGGTGGTGGTGCAGGAGGCAGGTATATCTTGCATTGCGAATGGGCACGTACCGCTGGTAGATGGGCAGAAGGCCAATGGGAGCGTGATGAAGTTGCACCAATTTGAGCATAGGGTCATCGCCTAGCGCCGGTAGCGCTCGTCAGCTCAGTCAGCTGTTGGCCTTCTTCCTAGGCCTTACTCCGCCCGCCGGCTCCCGCCTGACGGTGATTGGGCATGAGTAATGTGGATGGCCCCAACCAATGGGGTATTCCTGGATGCCTGGAGCCTTGGGGACAAGGTCAGGCAGATCCGGGCATCACGGCGGCGGCCCTCTTGGATTTTCATTCGGGAATCGTACGCTGAACGGAACGGCCCGCAATCAGTGAGGGGTTGAGAGGGACAAAGTGGCCCTTGTAGATCCGGAAGCTGGTGGTGGTGGTGGGTAGGCAGTGGGTATAGAGGGGCTGTGTGGCTGCACGTGTGGTGCCTGGCCTTACCTCTACCTCCCAGACCTTTCTGCTATGGATCCTGCTGGTGGGCACCTGCAACACGATGGAATAGAATGGAGGGCGGATCGCACGCGTCCGCCGAAGCAAGTCCTTGACCCTTGAATAAGGCAGTAAAGAAAGGTGTGTAAGCTTACAAAGGCTGACAGAATCCTAAACAGATCAACACCAGAATTAAACTTTCGGATTAGCCCTGATGCGTACTCACGGAGCGTCTCGCAGTCTCTAGCAGAGTAGTGACGCGACGTGCAGTCCGCGTTCTCCTCTTTTAACGTGTCTACGTTGCTCACTGGGGGGGTGTCGGCGGTTTCCCTTCGACGCTCTCCTTCCGGTAGATGCGTAGAGGATGCATTAACCACTAGACCGGCAATGTCGGGATCTGCCTGAACTGCCGTAGACCAAGTAAAGTCCCGTTTGCCATGCACATTCTGAGGTGTAAGGGTGGAAACCATTACAGTATGCCCCTTTCTAGGGAGAACCCCCCCCAGGTTTGTCGGGATGACATTTAGGAAATGACCGAACCAGTCGCGGAGCATGAATATGTTCCGCTCTTTCCCATGATCTCTCTGCTGGGGAATACCCTTCCAAGTCTATTAGATACTGAAGCTTCCCGTAATGAAGTCGTGAATCACAGATCTTCCCTGCTTCAAATTCAGGACCAGTGGATGTTAGTAGAGGAGGAGGATTGACAGTGGTTTTAGGATGAAATTTACTTCTGCTGTCCGGTTTTAATTGTGAAATGTGAAAAACTGGATGTATCCGTGACCAGGATGTAGGAAGACGTAAACAAAAGGCTGCTTGTCCAATCTTGGAAAGGACACGAAAGGGTCCAAAATATCGAGGTGACAATTTTGATGGTACCAGATGCTCAGGTAAAAATCTTGCAGACAACCATACATAATGACCTGTCTTAATATCCGGTGCGAAAAAGCGATGGCGATCAGCATATTTCTTGACCCGCACTTGGGATTCTTGAAGCGTCTTCCGAGCTTCAGTACGATACTTGCTCAGCTGATTGACAAGGTGTCATGAATCGCAGGGTGCGCCCCTTTTGGGCCTCATGGTCCTTGTCACATCGGACTTATACTCATTAATACCTCCAATATAGCCGTCCAATGCATTCCCTTCTCCCTCCATGCGTTGGACGTAACCTTCTCTATTTGTAGACCACGCCTTCCGCAGCTCCGCGCGTCTCAATGCTATAGCAATTAGCGACCAGACGTGTGCTCCGTAGCTCGCGGTTCTTCTTCTTTCTACTCCGCTATCCCTTCCTCGAACCCCCCCCCTTCTTCTTCCTCCTGGATTCTAGTTCTAGCGAACTTACCTTGCCTCCTGGATTCCTGGATTCGACCTCCTGGGAAAACTGAACGCATTCTGGATTCGGCAGGGACACGGGCCGCCTTCTTCAAAACCCGATCCATCCGAAAGAAGGCAGCCTCCAAGGACACCGGTAAAGAATGGATTCAGGTGAGAAGGGGGGAACTCTTTGACAGTTTGAGACACCACCCAATCGAAAGCGATATCGACATGGAGGCTGCCGTGCAGGACTTGATGCGTCGTATGCAGGAACTATCAACCGAGGTACAGAATCTGAAAGCGGAGAACGCCGCTCTCAAACAATTGGTCCTATCCCAGGATTCTGCTACAAAAGAGACTGTTATACTGGGCGGAGTCGTGGATAAATACGACGGCTCAGCAAAGACCCTTCGTGCATTCCTGGATTCGTGCTTGGTTCAGTTCACCTTCAAGCCTTACTATTTTGCGACCCCCAGGGCCAAGGTGGGTTTTATAATCTCTCACCTTTCCGGGAATGCCTTGACTTGGGCCACTCCCCTCGTTAACTCTAGTGATGCCCTCCTGGACGATTATGATGGGTTTATACGGGCCCTAAAAGACATGTTTGACCACCCTGAGCAGGTCTAAAGCGCACAAGAACGCTTGTTAGACTTTCAGCAAGGGACCCAGGATATGCTCACGTATGTGACCCGATTTAAACAACTAGCAAAGGAAGCCGACTGGTCCACTGAGGCGAGTTTTACCCTGTTCAGGAGAGGCTTGAACGAAGAAATTAAGGATGAGCTGGCCAGAGTGGCATGACCAAGCTCATTCCAGGCATTAATGGATCTTGCCATCAGATTGACTTCCGTATCCAGGAAAGGAAGTCAGAAAAGAAGAAATCCAGGGGAACTCCTTCCAAGGTATCATTTGAGGGCACCCCCAGACCGGAAATCAACCCAAGCCCAGTTTCAGAATCCGAGCCCATGCAGATTGGGGCCTTTCGTGGACCCATATCTCCACAAGAGAGAATGAGGAGAATTCATACAGGCTTGTGCATGTACTGCGCCTCAGATAAGCATTTGGTTAGGGAGTGTCCTTTAGCACCCCCTTCGGCATTCGGGAAATGCCAGCTCCCGATCCTAGATGGAGCAGAGCTTCGGGAGAGAGATGTTTGCTCCACATCCATTCCATCCTTGAACTCTCCTGGACAAAACAATTTGGTGGTACTGCAGGCCTTTTTATTACCATCCAAGAATACAAACTATCCCATTTTGGCCCTGGTAGACTGCGGAGCTATGGGAATTTTCAACGATCATGAGTGGGTTGATAAACATCAGATTCCCTAAGAGTCACGAAGCACCATGCAGCCTGTGGAGGCTATCGACGGAAGACCCCTCACATCAGGACCCATAAGCTTTCAGACCAAGGAGATCCAGCTTTCAATAAATCACCATCGAGAGCTGATCACGTTTGACATTATTAAGTCAGCTCATTATCCCTTGGTATTGGGCATGCCCTGGCTACAGAAACACAACCCATATATCAACTGGTCTGCGTGATCCCTATTCCTAGGCTCGTAGTTTTGCATGTCTTATTGTCTATCCCTAGAACCTCCATTAACACACCCAAAGGAACCTACAAAGGAACAACAGACACCACTAATGGTATCCAATGTCATACAAGTTCCTGAAGTCTACCAAGCTTATGCTGATGTGTTTTCGACTGCCATTGTCCAGGCCTTACCCC
The DNA here is from genome assembly GCF_040938575.1 of Ambystoma mexicanum. NCBI lineage: Eukaryota > Metazoa > Chordata > Amphibia > Caudata > Ambystomatidae > Ambystoma > Ambystoma mexicanum. The sequence goes on from NC_090928.1 coordinate 1,262,502,236, forward strand.
CACACAGACCTGAAGACTGCGCAATAGATACGGAACCCTCTGCAGTGATTCCCTTCGGCAGGATGTTCATTCTTTCCGAACCCGAGAAGAAGGCCCTAAGAGAATACCTGGATACCAACCTTCAAAATGGCACCATAAGACTTTCGAAATCTCCTGCTGGTGCTTCTCTATTCTTTGTTCCCAAGAAGGATACCAAGGAACTCAGACCCTGCCTTGATTATCGTGGGCTAAATCAATGTACCCTCAAGGATCCGGTACCCATTACCCCTGATTTCGGATATCCTGGAAGCCTTGAGAGGCGCAGTGATATTCACCAAGTTGGATCTCAGGGGCGCCTATCATTTGATCCGTGTCAGGGAAGGAGACGAATGGAAGACCGCCTTCAGAACACCCTTTGGCCATTTTGAGTACCTAGTCATGCCCTTCGGATTGGCTAACGCTCCAGCAGTTTTCCAATGCTTTATGGATAGGGTGTTCTCTGACATGCTGTTTCTCTTTGTTATTGTATATCTGGATGACATACTGATCTTTTCCAAGGATCCTAAACAACATGAAGAGCACGTGAAGGCAGTGTTGCAGAGACTCCGAGATCACAAACTCCTGGCCAAACCTGAAAAATGTTTGTTTCATGTGACCTCCGTTCACTTCCTAGGGTTTATCCTTACCCCAGAAGGAATCGGTATGGACCCTTCAAAGGTAAAAGCCATATTGACCTGGTACACTCCTACTTCCGTGAAACAAATTCAATCTTTCCTGGGACTCGCCAATTTCTACCGGAAATTCATATCTAATTTCTCTGAGATAGTTCAACCGATTGTTGCTCTCCTGAAGAAAGACACTCCTTTCCTCTGGTCAACACCACAAGATATGGCGTTTAAAGACAGAGTTTACGCGAGCTCCTATCTTGGCTCAACCCGATACTAGCCGTCCTTTCCTGGTAGAAACGGACGCTTCAAATTATGCCATTGGCGCAGTCCTGAAACAAGAATTAGGAGATAAACTGGAACACCCAATTGCTTACCTCTCACGAACTTTGACTCCTAGTGAAACACATTATTCAGTCCTGGAAAAAGAATTGTTAGCCATCCGCCAAGCCTTCACTGAATGGCGACATCTACTTTTGGGAGCTAAACATCCAGTTCAGGTCCGTACTGACCACCGAAACCTCCAGATTCTACAGTCTTTGGAGTGTAGGAACAGTCGTCAGGCACGTTGGGCATACTTCTTTGCCCAGTACCAGTTCCATATCACTCACGTTCCTGGATCACAAAACCTGATCGCCGACGCCTTATCTCGAAGACCTGACTACGAGCCTATGGAAGACAAGGCATATCCTCAGATGTTTTCCCCCACGATCTTTGTGGCCCAGGCAGTCAACCTCCTCGAAGAAATCCAAGCCCAAACCCAATCTTCTGATCTGTGGAAGGACAAATCCAAAAGAAATCCTTGGAATGTAAAGGTCCGGGAAGGCTATTTGTTCAAAGATAATCTGTTGGTCATCTCTACAAAAAGACTACAACAGAGAATAATGAATCTCTGCCACGATATCCTACACTCCGGACATCGTGGTGTCACCAATACCCTCCGTCTGATACAAAGGCAATTCTGGTGGCCTAGGATGAGACCCGATGTACGGCAGTACATTCAATCCTGTGTTGTCTGCAGTCAAAATAAACACAATAACAAGAAACCAGCGGGCCTTCTACTACAACCTACATTGCCAACTAGGCCTTGGGAGATTATTGCTACGGACTTCATTGTGGAACTGCCACCATCCCGTGGGTATACCACCATCATGGTTACCATAGACCTGTTCACTCATATGGCTCATTTTACGCCCCTGCGTAAATTACCATCCTCTTCTGAACTAGCAGGAATCTTCCTGGAACACATAGTCCGTTTGCATAGACTCCCTTCTAAGATCATTTCGGATCGCGGACCTCAATACATCTCACAATTCTGGAAACATCTCTGTCAATGCTTAGGGATCCAACGTCCCCTTTCGTCAGGTTACCACCCTCAAACCAACGGAATCACAGAACGTGTCAACCAAACCCTGGAACAGTATCTTCGATGCTTCGCCACCAAGGTCCAGGATGACTGGTCGCTCCTGATACCCGTGGCTGAATTTGCTTACAATAATTCTGACCATTCGGCACTTAAGATCAGCCCCTTTTATTGCAGTCAAGGATTTCATCCGTCGGGCCTACCTTCTGTTATTCCCCAATCTACACCAGTACCAACAGTTGACTCCTGGATCGAAACCCTTGTCAACATAAATAAAGAAGCCAAGGAATTTTTGGAGAAGGCCAGGAAACAGACCAAGAAATATGCAGATTCCAGAAGAGGACCTGGCCCTTCTTATGCAGTCGGTGATCAGATCTGGTTGTCCTCCAAATTACTACCCTGACATCTACGCCCTAGTAAACTGGCCCCTTGGTACTATGGTGCATTTTCCATTAAAGAAATTATAAATCCTGTTTCTTATCGGATCGGGTTGCCTGAATCCTGGAAGAAGATACGCCCAGTATTTCACATATCTTTATTGAAAACCTACTATCCATCCTCCCAAAACCCTCCAGACCTTCTCCTATACTGGTCGATGACCAATTGGAATATGAGGTATCTCGGATTTGTGACTCCAGGTATAGAAGGGGCCAGCTTCAATACTGGTTGAATGGAAAGGATATCCTCCTAGCAAAAGAACCTGGGAACCTCTCTCAAACATCAAGGCCCCACGGCTGCTCAGAAGGTTCCACCTCATCCACCCGGGCAAACCAGGAGGGAAGGGCCTTCAGAGGAGGCATCTGTCATGAATCGCAGGGTGCGCCCCTTTTGGGCCTCATGGTCCTTGTCACAATGGACTTATACTCGTTAATACCTCCAATATGGCCGTCCAACGCATTCCCTTATCGCTCCATGCGTTGGACGTAACCTTCTCTATTTGTAGACCACGCCTTCTGCGGCTCCGAAGCGTCTCAATGCTATAGCGATTAGCGACCAGACGTGTGCTCCGTAGCTTGCGGTTCTTCTCCTTTCTACTCCGCTATCCCTTCCTCGAACCCCCCCCCCTTCTTCTTCCTCCTGGATTCTAGTTCTAGCGAACTTACCTTGCCTCCTGGATTCGACCGCCTGGGAAAACTGAACGCATTCTGGATTCGGCAGGGACACAGGCCACCTTCTTCAAAACCCCATCCATCCGAAAGAAGGCAGCCTCCAAGGACACCGGTAAAGAACGGATTCAGGTGAGAAGGGGGGTAACTCCTTGACACAAGGTGCTCCACATCAGGAAATTGTGAAGTGGAATGACTGGAAACTGGAAAGGAAACCGGGTGAAATCCATAAGTACAAAGGAATGGACTCATCCTGATTGAAGAGTAAAAAGAATTGTTATACGCATACTCTGCGATGGGTAATAATTCCTTCCAGTCATCCTGAGTAGCCGATATATAAGTCCTCAAATATCCTTCAAGGGTCTGATTTAAACGTTCAGTCTGACCATTTGTTTGTGGATGGTACCCTGAACTCATCGCTCTTGAAATGCTCAATTTAAGGCACACTTGCTTCCAATACTTTGAAGTGTACTGAGACCCTCGGTCAGACACTATCTTCTCGGGGAGACCATGGAGTGAAAATAGTCTCTCAATGAACCCTCTTGCCATTTCTGAGGCTGATGGAAGTTTGCGCAAGGGAATAAAATGTGCCAATTTTGAAAAGTAGTCTATGGTAACCATTATTGTAGAACATCCTCCGGAAGGTGGTAAATCTACAATAAAGTCCGTGGAGATCATTTGCCAGGGTCGAGAAGGTAGAGACAATTGGACTAATTTACCCACCGGGGCATTCCGTGGGGTCTTTACCTGTAGACAATGAGGACAAGAATTCACATATTCTATGATGTCTTTTTTCCAGGATGGCCACCAAAAATATCGGGCTACCAGCTCTTGAGTAGTCTTCGTCCCTCGGTGTCCAGCTACCTTAGCATCATGACATAATGTGAGGATTTCCCTTCGTAAGAGGTCTGTTGAGAGGAAGATCTGATGCCCTAAGTAGTAACATCCTACTTCTTTAACCATCTTCCACGAAGTGAGTTCTTCTCTTTGTTCCCTTGTCATCCGTTTGGTTTGTTCTTGTATCCGAGTTAAGAGATCCTTGATGATCACTTGGATTACTTGAATCTGAGGAAAAATCCATTCAGATCAAAACTGTTTTTGAGTTAAAATCTCTTTCCGTGAGAGAGCATCTGCCAGTAAATTATTGGTTCCTGGAATTAAGTTAAAATGAATTCTGAATGGAGAGAAAAAATGGGCCCAACGGGCCTGTCTACTGTTACAGGTCTGAGCATATTGAAGAGCTCTCAAATTATGATGGTCAGTTCTGACCTCAATTACCTGTTTGGCGCCTAGTAGTAAGTGCCTCTACTCTTCAAAAGCTCGTTTTATAGCCAATAGTTCCTTTTCCAAGACTGAATAGTTTAATTCCGCAGGAGATAACGTCTTGGATAGATATGCAATCGGACGTTCTTGATCATTTGAGTCTTTCTGAAGTAATACTGCTCCCAGCGCGTAATGGGAAGCGTCTGTTTCCACTATGAAGGAATTGTTTTGATCTGGATTCATTAATACCGGAGCAGATGTAAATCTTCTCTTCAATTCTTCGAATGCTCCTTGAGCAATGTTCGACCATAGAAAAGGAACTCCCTTCTTTAGAAGAGTAGTAAGAGGGTAAGTTAAAGTGGAAAAGTGGGGTATGAATCTCCGGTAAAAATTAGCGAATCCAATAAATCGTTGGATCTCTTTCACGGTGGTTGGAGCAGGCCATTTTTGAATGGCAGAGATTTTTGAAGGGTCCATAGCAATCCCTGTGTTAGATAAGATGTACCCCAAATAGGTCACCTGTGACTGATGAAATTCCCATTTGTCGATCTTGCAAAACAAATGGTTATGTTGTAATCTAGAAAGTACTTCTCTGACATGCCTCTGATGTTCCGGCAGAGATTTAGAAAATATGAGAATATCATCTAAATAAATGATGACATAATGAAGAAGAATATCGGCAAATAGATGGTCCATAAATCTTTGGAATATAGCAGGTGCGTTTGACAAACCAAAGGGCATAACCTGGTACTGATAATGACCAAATGATGTACGAAATGTGGTTTTCCACTCATCACCAGGTCTTATGCGGATGAGATGATAAGCCCCTTTTAGATCTAACTTCGTATATACCTTGGCACCTTTAACTGCTTCCAAAATATCGGGTATTAATGGCATGGGGTACTTGTCCGGGACTGTAATTTTATTGAGACCTCGGTAATCAATGCAAGGACGTAATTCCGTGATTAAACCATTCTTGAGGTTCGCCTGCAAATATTCCCGAAGAGCCTCCTTTTCAGAAGCTGAAAGGATGTACATTGTGCCAAAAGGTAACGGTTGGTCAGGAATCAGCTCGATGACACAATCATCTCTCCGATGGGGTGGTAGTTCGGAGTATTTTGACGGGGTAAATATAGGTTGGAATTCTTGATACTCCTCTGGTAAACCTGCTACTTGATTAAGGACGAGAACATTTGTCTGTGTCGGCTCAGCGGAGACCTTCCCAGTGGGTACGGCTGAATGAGTCTGGATAAAATTTTCTAAACAAAACTCAGAACCCAAAAAAAAGGATCTAGCCGACCAGTTAATAAACGGGTTGTGTCTTCTTAACCACGGTAACCCAAGAATAACTGGGTAATGGACAGCTCTGATAATATCCAACGTGAGTATCTCGGAATGGGACGAAATAACCATTTCAATTAGTCTGATCCTTGATAGGCCCTGAGACTAATGGACTACCGTCCACACTTTCAACTGGGATAGTCTATTTTTTGGCAGATCTAGGAATCCCTTGTTCCTGAGCCCAAAAATCGTCCACAAAGTTTCCTGCGGCCCCACAATCTATAAGGGCCGGGATATTTTGCACTTCCTTATTGCCAAATTTTAAGGAGACCTTCAAAACGATCATGCTGGTGTCTGAGACACCTGAGGATATAGTTACTGGAGGTAACAAAACATTTCATGAGGAACCGGTGTGCACCAATGGTTCCCGGACCGTGGTTCCTCTTACGGCCGGGCGCTGGCTTTTCCCGACTTCCTGAGGGGAGCAATGGGGCAATCTTGTACCGCGTGTGTGTTTGCCCCACAATGCATACATAGTCCCAGAGTACATCGGCGAGACCGTTCCTCTGGTGATAAGAGTCCCCTGGAGGCAGTTCCTAGTTGCATAGGTTCTTCGCCTGAAGATGAGGGTTTTGATGATGAAGCACTCTCCAAGGAAGGTCTATAGGTCGGTCCCGTCTTCCTTTCTTGTTGTCTTTCTTTAAGGCGGTAATCTATTTGTAACACCAAGGCTATAGATTCATCCACCGTCTGTGGCCGAGGTACTCGAGACAACTCATCTTTGAGGTCCTCGGAGAGTCCTCGGCGAAATATTGTGGTTAATGCTTCATCTGACCATCTTGTCTCTCCTGACATTTGTTTGAAACGAGTAATGTAGGACAGAATATCTTGATTCCCCTGTTTGAGATCTAGTAAATGTTCTTGTGCAGCAACTGTAAGTTCCTGCCGACCGAACATACTCTTTATGCTATTGCAAAATGCGGTGTAAGAATCCAGAATTGTATTAGTTGTGGTTACCAAAGGAGTGGCCCAGGCTAACGCAGGCCCCGTCATCTGGGAAATCATATACCCCACCTTATCCCGATCTGTATGAAAGTAAGCTCCTTTAAAAGCAAATTGAATGGAACAGGAGTCTAAAAACTCCTTTACCTTGTGAGGGTTCCCATCAAATTGCCCCCCGGGTAGGGGACCAGGTGGTACTTCCGAACATTGGGGGGTGCGGTTACCCTGCTGAATTTGCATCTGTTGCTGTCTTAATGCAGCTGTATCTTGTTGCTGTTGTTGGCGGAAATTAACATTCTCCTCCTTCAGCTGCTGAACTTCCGCTGTCAATGACTGAACTGCAGCAATAAATTACCGAATTTGTTAGGCTTGCTGCTGTTGGGGGTCCATTTTAGGAATAAACTCCTAAGAGAAATATCTAGATTCTATGGACATCACTAACTGTAATACTGTAACTATTACGTATTTAATCAACCTTGATTAGTTCTCGAGTGCCAACAATATACAGATAATTCCGTCTGACAGCGGTTCCTACCTTGTCTTCGTTGAGACAGGTGCAAGGGTGGATGGCACCGTTTCCGGACGAGAAAGAGGATTCACCTGGAACTCCCTGCGTGGAAAGCACCAGAAGGCTATCCCCCGAAGAGAACCCCAGGGAAACCCTCAAGGGGGGGAAAAAACCCTGTGCTGAGCTGCTAGGGAGCGTTGATAAACGCCTTCCTTCTCACGGAACCAGCCGGGTGTTCTTGCTTTCAGGTGAAGGAGTAACTGCGTGTTCTATTTCGCCCAGCTGCACAATAGGTTAAAGAAGAATAATTCACTACACACTGTCAAGAAGAAGGATAACTGATGCTACAAAGAGTCTCCCCGCCCCTTACCAAATATGCAATATGAACTGGAATCTCAATGACGGATGTATAGGAGGAACTTCCCTAAGCCTGCGAATGCTAAGATACAAAGCAGAGGTTGTAAAATAGATTGATAACAGAATGCTCTATACTGTCGACCAAAATGAGAAAGAAAGCCTATCCACCTGCTCGGAGAAGAAGCTGCGCCTCCTTGTATGAAAGAGATGGAGTGTGAATCGAGTCCGGAAAAGGATTCTGGGAATGGTAGTCCCGGAGCTGGTAAATGCGATTCCTGTGACAATTGCTGTTTCTTAGAGGGCGAGGAAGAAAACAGGAATCGGATACTGTCTCACCCACAGTGGAGGTAAATAAGACTAACTAGTATGCCCCTAAAGGCGTGCCTACTGGTATGTAGAAAACCAGAGCTGAAAACAGAAGCTGATGGAATAGAATGGAGGGCGGATCGCACGCGTCCACCGAAGCAAGTCCTTGACCCTTGAATAAGACAGTAAAGAAAGATGTTTAAGCTTACAAAGGCTGACAGAATCCTAAACAGATCAACACCAGAATTAAACTTTCGGATTATCCCTGATGCGTACTCACGGAGCGTCTTGCAGTCTGTAGCAGAGTAGTGACGCGACGTGCAGTCCGCGTTCTCCTCTTTTAACGTGTCTACATTGCTCACTGAGGGCGTGTCAGCGGTTTTCCTTCGACGCACTCCTTCCGGTAGATGCGTAGAGGACGCATTAACCACTAGACCAGCAATGTCGGGATCTGCCTGAACTGCCGTAGACCCAGTAAAGTCCCGTTTGCCATGCACATTCTGAGGTGTAAGGGTGGAAACCATTACACATCCTTTAACATCTCACCCACACCACTTTACCCCTCCTTGCAGATGCCCAGTTGTTTTTCTATGGATTGGTGGAGTTGGACTAGCACCCCACATTGTTTCTGGTCTTGGATCCCATGAAGCCTACATTAGTTTCCGTTCTTATTTCACACCATGGGCCTTCATTTATCTTTGGTCTGTTTTCCCGTTGTTACTATTACGCCTATTCTTTGGTGTTCTATCTTCTTTGTGTTCCTGTGAAATCCTTTGCATGATCGGTTAGAGTCCATATGTCTCTTCAGAGGTGAGCAAGTACTCTGTCAAACAATATATTAAATTCTTTATTGTAGTATAGCAAAACCAGGCAGTATTTTATAGATGATATTACCACAGTTAAAGCATCGCCCAGACATGTTTGGAAATATGTATTCTGACTTGACAAACCCTACTGTATATGGTAGTAGTGTGCCAGCCTTCTTCCCACCCTCTTTCAGTGACCTACCATCCTCATTGAAGAACTGAATGGCGAAATATTGTGGTCAAAGCAATTCTGCCATCACATGTAGAACTAGCCTTCTGGATAGTTGCAGGTTGCAAACACCCTTCTGACCCCACAATCCAAACATGTCTTGCTGGAGTTGTCGGGGCTGAACAGCCAGACTCAGACCCACCTCTTCAATTTAGATAAGTGAGTGTCAGCATCACAAAAGAAAGAGACTGTAGCAATCTGAGAAGATGATGATTTTCCAAGACAAGGTAAAGGAACAATGTGACTAGTTTTAGGATTGCAAAGAGAATTGATCTACTTCAAATGCTGCATCCAGTTGTCATGTTAGCTGGGAACAGTAATGTCAATTGCATCTACTCAATCAGGATTATATTTATTTGCAGTTGAGTGCATTGTATAATTATCAATCACAAGCAAGGCATTAAGGGTACCTGGCATCAGCTATTGGTGTATTACAATAGAAAAGAAATACACCTTTATCGTGGGCGAGCAGAGTGCCAAAGATAGCAAACACTAAGATCAATATTAGAGGTTTCCAAATCAAAACACTTGCTGAAGTGTCTGCTGGATACCAACAGTCCTTTTTTCGAAGACTTTGGCCCCATAACGTTTTGTCAAGGTTCTCGAATGTATTTGGTGCTTGCTTCTGTGGATAATTACCCAAATAAGTGACTCCTACAACTGGTCTTGCTGTGCATTTTCATATGCAATTCCCTCTAGAAGTTCATTCCTACAGGTTAGTTGCGTGTGACTTACCCTTGCTCTTCAACATCCTTTACTGTTTCTGGCAGGTGCACATTGAGTGTCTCTGGAAGGCAAAAGGCCATCAAGCCACAGAGAATGGCAACAAAGCAGTAGATAACTTGGGGCAGGGGCTGCCAAACGTCATCCAGTAGCAGGATCAGCGGGGCCACGGACACTGCTATGCGAGCAGAAAATGCGTTGTAGCCGATGCCATTCTGCCTGGAAGGATACAGTAAAAGAAAATTGAGTGGTCCATGTTATGCACCTCTTCATTTGACTAGGATTGAAATCCAGTTGACATATGCCACGGAATACTTATGTTCTGATCACCTTGAATTTAAAGAAGAAAGGAGGATACTGTAAACAGCAAAGCTGGAAACTAAGAAAACATAGCCCACAACTCTGAAATACAAGAGCCATCTTGCCACCCACAATGCCCTAATATACAGCACAACCAGCTTAGCTACTACCTAAGATTGAGGTCTTTTTCATGAGTGTGAGCCACTCTGCATTTCACAAAGCCTTCAAAGAGGGCATACCTAGTAAACCAAACACAGAGCCGGGTTCCACTGCTCCCTTATATTTCTTCATGGACAAGAGCCACCCTACCATTCTCAGACCTTACAAATCTGAGGTAGCACTGCTTCCTTATTCAGCCATTTACAAACCCCACCATGGTCCCAGATCTCAAGCAACACAGCTTCCTTCTTCGAATAAATGCACAAGAGTTGTCTTGCCTGCTACAAAGCCTCCAGGGTATAGGCCTGTGGCCAACAGCCCCCTTGTTTGTATTTCTATTTGATGTTCGAGGATGTGCTTTGTTATGGCACAGGTACACAAATGCACTACAACCTGTCACAATGCAGTGATCATGAGACGATTCAAAAATTGTACTACATTTCATGTTTCCTTTTATTTTGTAACAGGCGTTAGGTTTTACTAGGCCATATGGTGTGTACTTGTGTTTTCACAAACTAGATCCGTTTGTGTATTGTTCCTCTCTATCCTGGACCAGGACCACCTTCTTGGCAGCAATCAGTCACTCCTGTTCTCTGAAATGTATAGTGTCCCGCCTTAGTTTCTTGGCCTACACCAAGTTTTTCTTGATCGTTTCTGAAATTGTCTGTTTCTGGCATTGGTTTACTTAGACCAGTGGTATTAAAACTGTGGGGCGCGACCCACCAGGGGTCCGCGGGTGCATCCCTGGGGGGCCCTGAGAGCTCAGCATGAAATATTTAAAAAAAAGATTTTTCCTTTTTTTTTAGATTGGAAGAAATGGGCAGGGGTGGCTCACATGGTCGGGCTGAAGCATGAAACTGTCTCAGGCAACAATGAAAAAGTGGCCCGCAGTTGTAAATGGATCTTCATTCCTTTAGTCACAGACTGGGCCTCATTGCAACTATGGCGGTGAGTAGTCGTTGCAACCGTACCGCCATAGTTAGAGTTGTGCTCGCGGGTGCCTGACAGCCCGTCAGGTCTGACCTGGCAGGCCATGCGGCACCCGCGAGCACAGCTCGTCGGATGCACCGGCACCGTTACTAACGGTGCCGGTGCATTCGAGCTCCCCATTCCCATTTGAGCACTATTGGGCTCAAATGGGAATGGGGATCTACCGGTACCAGCACCCGCGAAAGGGCAATCATCAGGTCCGCCTAACTCGGCATGACCCGGTAGTTGCCCATTCACGGGTGCTGGACCCGGATGCAACTCCGGCGGCAGCCGTGCCGGTTTTACCAACACAGCTACCGCCAGGGTTGTAATGAGGCCCAGGGGGTGCTTTGTGTTAAAATGTAAGTAAATTGTGATATATTCAGCAACAATGGTCAAAATTACTAACTGCATAGTTAAGTAACTCATCAAACTGGTCCACATTGGCCAAAATGGTGGCCCATTTTGACTGGCCCACACTAGCATTTTACATTTTGGTGCAGGCATTGCCCTATAGGCCAGTCCCAGCCTGGTGGCTCATCCATAATGGCGAGGGGGTGCCCACCCAGGGGCCCCTCACCCATTATGGAGGAGCTAAGGAGCCAGCCCAGGGAAACAGTGAGCACTCCCTCAGCTGCTTTTTCTAGCGATAGAGTTTTCCTGGGCTGGCTGAACTGTCAAAGGGAAACATTGTTTCCCTTTGACAGTTCAGTTTAGTTCCCCAGCCCGACATGCTCACTGAGCCATGCAAGTGCTGGGGCGTTTTGCTTCGCCAGCATTGCATAGCTCATTGGAAATGCTGGCTGGGCCACTGCCAGTCTGTATATCCGAGGGGGAGCTCCTGCGCCTCCTCGCACATACAGACAGAGCAGCCTGGAGCAGGGCGTTTCAGCACCCACACGCAGGCCAATGCAGAAGGTACGTTTATGTTCATTGTTTTTATTTAAACATGTGTATGGATGCGTGTATGCTTATGTTATGAGTGAGTGTATGGTGATGGATGCTCGTGTGAATGATAGAGTGATTGCTCTATGAATGTGCAGCGCCTTGCATACACACATAATCATGTTGATTGCGTTAGGCCCAGTGGTGCTCAGGGGACAGGGAAGGTATCTTTTTACTGGACATCTATCATAGATGTCCAGTAAAAAATGTCATGCCTGCGCCCTGGGCCCCCCAGCACCAATTGCAAACTATTTGGCTATTTACCAGTTTTTTGTTAAAAATATGCTCTACAATGCAACATTTTAACCCATTATTAAAAAGAAAATCACAGGGGGAACCCCCCCCCCTCAGAGCCCCTCTTTATTGGTTCGGGCTCCCACACTATGCTCGGTCACTTTGGCATTTTTGGGGAAAATAGAAATGCCGCTCCACTTAAAAAAAATCACCAGCTGCCACTGACCCTCAGACTGTGTTGGGAACGAGATGGGGGGGAACCCAGGGACTATGGTGGGAGCACAATGGGCGGGAACCATGGGATAGTGGTGGGAGCAGAGTGGGGAGAGCCCAGGGTGTGTGAAGGGGTGGGGAGACACCAGGGACTGGGTAGGAGTGGGATGAGGGAGCCCAGCGACCGATGGGAGCAGGTGACGGCGCGCAATAGATACTGTCCATTTGGCATTTCTGGGGGGTTCCGACCTCACCAAATTTTGCTCGGGGGGGCCCCGGCCAAAAAGGTTTGAAGACCACTGACTTAGATTCTCCTATTGGGTACCCTGAACCCAGGAGTTATCAGGCTTCTCTGCTTGGTGGTTCAGAGTGACCTTTCCTGGTGGATCTTCAGGAACTTTATAGTTGATTTTCAAAGTCTTCCTCTATGAACAGCCACTTTGTGGTGCCACAAGTGGAAGGGGAGAGGGTGTAACGTATCTTCACAGCTTTGTCACATTCAGAGCAGATAAGCGGAGGGGGCCTGCAAGAGGATATGTGCAACGGCACAAGCAGGTACCTGCAGTACATCAAAAACACAATACAGAACAAATACAGCAAGCCAGGAGTGCACAGTGGCGGTTATTCAGAAAACTAGAAGTAAGTGCAGAAGGGACAAATACAAGATTACAAACAGGTGCCTCTGAAACAGAAACCGAGTAACCTCAGAACCTTGGGTAATGATAGAAGTGCACGAGGAGGTATAGCTCTGACTGAGGCAATCAAATGTGAGACGGGAGGGACCTAGAGAACGGAGGAACCATCAAGCTGATCTAAGGTGGGCTTGGTGAGGGCAAGTAGACCCACCCATAAGGATTAAAGACTTCCTTAAATAACAGGGTGTTTAGACATTTCCTGAAGCAACTTTGGCTTTCTTCTTTTTCTCTGAGGGATACGAAAATGTGCGAAGTAGTAAGGGCTATCCATGTAACCCCTGAGCAACACACTGTAACTCTGACAAAACCTATTTTCTTTTCTTGATGGATATGAGGTTCCTGCCTGAATGCTTTCTTTTTCTAGAATGCCATACAGCAAGAGACCTGGATGGACAGTACTTGGTCATCATGTGCAGGAGGCACGCTGGTCATTGCACCTCTTGCAGCAGTGACCCTTGGGCTGGCGATTGTAATTATCTGACTGCGAGTCAGAGGCGTTGCTGGGAGCGGCTGGGGGGGCTATGGCCCCGGGTCTTTTATTTGTAGCCCTGTATAGAAGCTCAGGGGCTACAACCAAAAGGCTAGCTAGCCCCGAGTCCCACCAGTCCAGAGATTAGCTCAGCCCCTGATCTTTTCCAGACCTAGCAACACCCCTGGCGCGAGTGGTTTGCTAGTGCCCTCGAATTGCATATGAACTGTGTGAACTAATGACTCTCTATCCGACAGATGTCTAGTAGACAACTCCTCTGCTCCGCTAGTTCAATTTACATAACATGTGTCTGCCGTCTTGGAATCATTCTGCCAGCGTTTCCTGGTTCTGCAGCAAACCACTACAGCTTATTTTATACACTTGTTATATGGCTTCATTCCTACATCGATTCCGACATTTGCAGAATCCCGCAACATGGTATACGTGTGGCCTACGCATGAGGCTACGGATGTGGCAGGGGAAGACACCTATATTTTCTTCCCAACTGAATTATAGAGCATGAAGCAGTCCCCAACCCCCACGGTTACCCCAGTTCCATCACCTAGCCTAAAGCTTACAACTATGTCACAGACCTCATTGACCACTGATGTTGTACAGGAGCAATTGTTGAACTAATGTGATGGTGTAACTCTTTCTTCACTATTCTGGATTTCCTGCATGTATAAGGTTCTTCGATGGTGATGGGGATGTGCAGTGGCACTGCACTTGCAGAAGGGTTTCAGAACCCCCAGTGGGTATATGTGGTGTGCCTGCACTTGAAGTAGTAAGGGCTATCCAAGTAACCCTTGCACCACACACAATAACTGACTCACAAACACTCTCACAAGAAATGGTGCTTCAAAATGTTCATTTCTTTTTTAAACCCTAAACAAATGGTGGTCTCAAAACTCTAGAAAAAATAAATATATCAATTAAGCTAATCAGTTTCTGTTCTCCAAATCCGTATAATACATTTTATAAAATGGTGCACAGTGCTAGTAGCTGTGACTAGTTTCTGAGGGCAGGCTCAGGCTGTTACAGGATATAGCTTCTTCATTCTTTGCCCAACGTCATCCATAATCCCAGCACATGCTTACATTACGGATTGTGGTACTAACATGACAATATTTATGCCTGCAGAGAGGCAGCTCTCCTGCTGCAGGGGCCACATGCAGGCTCACTAAAGGCATTCGGTGACCACCTGTTTATGCAGGGTTTACAGTAGTACACATTGCATTGGAGTTGGATCAGCTCTTCTGTTGCTTCCCTATCTCCTTTACCCTCCATCACTTACCCTCTTTGCCGCTTCTCACCCATCTGTTTTGTCTCTTTCCTTCGGCCTTCTACCATAGCTCTCTCATATCTGATCGTGGCATCATGTGAGTCTACCATGTGGGCAGATTCCAGGGGAGACATCTAGTTACGGAGTGGGGTCATAGAAAGAAGGACTCTGGTTAGAGAGCTGCTGCTTCATGTGTAACTTGAACATAAAGTTGGGGAAACGTATTATTATTTTTTTTTAAATGTATTTAACATTTTTTCACATTTTTTTTTACAAAATTTCTTACATCCTTCATGAAAATATCCATGATTGTATAGTCCCAAGTCATCCCAGCACCGGAAAGAAAAGGAGAGAACGAAAAATAGACAGAGTTGGAGAAGACAGAAAGAAGATATGATAAAGTCCACATCTATGCTTTCGTTAAGTCGATGTTCTGCAAGAATTGGGTCACTGCGATGGTCTTGTGCGTTTTCTCTCCCTCCATTAGGCGGTTCCATCAAAACTCCTCATCATAATGGGATATGCCCTCAGATAGGTGTAACATATGAGTTGATCTCTCTTTCCAGTCCTATGCAGTCCAATAGGAGATGTCTGATGGTTTCCTTTTCATCTCTCTTATCACAAAACCGACACAGGCTAGAGGTTGAGATCCCTCTGATTGCTCTAACTTCATTTGTGGAGATAATATTTAGCCGTGCTCTCATGAATGTTTGTCGCGATTGACGGTTTGGAAATGTCCTTAAGTATGGTCTTGAAACGTTCAATTTCCTGCTGATCAAAAGCAGGTGTGAGACTGATTTATATGCCACGGCTAAGTCCTGAGTTTTTATCCAGTCCCATGTTTCCAATTTCATGGTCACTTTTGTCGGGTTGTTTGCAAGTTCAAGTTCCGTAGATCCTATTTCTTTCAGAGTATCCTTAGCCCTCTGAGCCCATGGTTTCAGTAGGCTTGAGTTCGGATCGTGCAACTCGTTGTGAATAATGTCTACAAGTTTCGGCCGTGAAGAGATGATCAGTTTTCTGAAAAGACTCAAATGGTTTCAATCATGGATGGCGCCTAAGGATGAAATGCAAAGTTCCCTTCTGATCAGAACCATTGGTGTTGATGGCGGTAGGTTCAGCAGAGTACTCCAGAAATAGCTTTCGAGCTTCCGCCAGAGGTTATCCGGGAGAGACAGGAAAGCTTCTGTTCCATATAGGATCGAGGGCACAACTTTTGTTCTATAGAACACAATGATTGGTTGTAGTGAGAATTTACAGAATTCTCTTTCGATTCTTTTCGCCTGGGATGTTAAGCGTTTCGTCTTCTCCCACTGTTTTGATTGCATGTTCTTGTCCGTTGCGTTGTTACTTAAAGTGACCCCCAAGTATTTGAATTCTTCCACCGTTTGGATTTTTACGCCTTCCAAACACCATGAAAAATTGACCTTTGATTTTGATGATTTATGGAATGTCAGTATCTGTGTTTTAGAGGTGTTAATTTCCAAGTTATTTGTTCTTATATATTCGCTCAAGGTGTCTAGCTGTCTTTGAAGACCTATTGGAGTTTGGTCTACTTACGATTAAATCGTCCGCATATAGAAGACCTGAGATGGTCGAGCCGCCCAGTTTTGGTGGAAAGGATCCAACCTGAGACTCTGTGTATTTGAGATGCCATAAAAACGCACAGAATAAAGTTGGTGCCAAGGGGCAGCCCTGCTTCACTCCTCTTGAAGTAGAAATAGGTTTGGAAATAGTGCCTTGTTGGTTTAATCTTACAGATATTGATGTTTCCATATGTAGGGCTTGAACTTGTTCCAGAATGTAGACTGGGCACGTGTTTCCTTCCAGCTTTTTCCATAGAAGCTCCCCGTTGATCTGGTCAAAGGCCTGAACCAGGTTGACAAAAGCCACGTAAATTATTGACCCTCCCGCACTTGTTTTCTCCTTTAAGGTGTTGATTCGGAGAATATTTACTAAGGTTCCAAGGTTTTTGGCGAAACCCGCTTGAAAATGGTCAGAGACATTTGCTTCTTCAGCCCAAGATTGGAAAGCATCAAGTAACGTGGACCCATAAAGCTTGCCAATTACATCGAGCAAAGCTATCGGTCTGTAGTTCTTTGGGTTGTCTCTAGGGCCGCCTTGTAAATTGGAACAATTGTTGCATTTTTCCAGGATAATGGCACTGACTTCGTTTTTATAATTCTGTCAAAGACAGCTTTGATGAACACTGCCCATTGTTCCGGGCATGTTTCAAATGTCCATTTGTTAAGGCATCCGGCCCTGGCACTCTTGAGTATTTTAGTTTACGGATTTTCATTTCGATAGATGTTACATCGGTAGGTAAAAACCACTCTGTTTCTGAGTTAAGGTGAGGTTGTTGATACTCTGAGTTTGGATTTTGGAAAAGATCTGTGAAATGGGTCATCCATTTCTGTTCCCCTACACAGTTAATTAGTGTGTTTACCGTAGTGGTCGTTGATGATTTTATTTTTTGCCAAAAATCTCTTGAGTTCGACCGTTTAGCAGCCGGAAAAGCGCCTCGGCATCTGCTTGGTACATTGCCGCTTTGTGCGCCTTTAGCCAATTTTTGTAGCTCTTCTTTGCTAAGGCTGCGGCCTGTAAATCCTTAAGATATTTTGTTTTTTTCGCCAACCGGAGAAGTTTCCTCAGCTTTCTCCTTTCTTCGACCAGGGCCTTGTCATATGTATGTGTAAATCCAGCCAGATTGGGTTTAAAGTTCTTAACCGTGTGTCTGTATATGTTTAAATGTTGAGTAAAGTCTGGGGCGATATGTGTTTTGGATAGGCCCGCCTCATTAAATGTGTCCGTCAGGTTTTCCACGTCTTTGGCTTTAACTTTTAATTTTATCCTTCCCCCAGACTCTTCGATTCCTGCCTGCATTCGTGTTCGTGTTCGTGTCTCTTGAAACAATGTCACGTAAATTCTAGCAGATTGTGATCACTGTTTGTAGTCGGTATAACTCGAAAATTAGTGACGTAGGGGAGGAGATCACAATTGACAAAAATGTTGTCCAATATTGCAATTGAGGCGCCTTTTTCCCAGGTTGGAATAATGGGTTCCTCCTTCCCTCTTAGGGAGTGGAGATTTAGCATATCGTACACCATCATTATTTTTGCCCACTTTCTTCCTCTTTTGATTGCCAGAGTGTTGACGCAGCATGTTGTTATTGCTTCTTTGGCATCTGGGAATGATGAGTTTAAGTCTCCACATATTATCAAGTGGGCTTGCTCGTGTTCCCCAAAGATTTTCTGCAAGATGAGGTTCGCTTTATGTAAAAATTGCTCATCACTTTGAGCCAGCGGGTTCCAATAAGAGTTAAGGATTATAATCTCTGCTGTGGAGAGCCGGTCCTGGTGGTAAACACTCCCTTTCCACTTAATGAAATTTATCTGCAGTTACTTGGTCATTCTATGTGCTTGCTGAACTGTCCGACATGCAATACTGATGATCAGTCTGCCGCTCTCCAAAGAACACGCACACGGTACCAATGCATCAGTTTATCACGCTCCACATCTCTGACCTGCTTGATCCCAGGCTGCTGCGCGCAGGCCTTGCACCTTAATCTGGATGCAGAAAGCACACAGGTATGCAGTTTACCCTGAACAGAATCATTCTGCCATCTGCCTGCTCAGGCTGTTCTGTCTAACCCAAGCAAGCATCATCATTGCTAAGCATGAGACATTGCAGAAAGGAAAACCAGCACCCCTCTAGAAAATGCAAGACATTGCCAAAATAGGAAATGGTTGCTGAAACTCATGCTGTCTCACCAGCACCCCTCTAGAAAAGGCAAGACAACTCCACAATATGAAATGGTTGCTGAGACTCGTGCTGCCTCACCAGCACCCCTCTAGAAAAGACAAGACATCGCCTCAATATGAAATGGTTTCTGAGACTCGTGCTGCCTCACCAGCGCCCCTCTAGAAGAGGCAAGACATCGCCACAATATGAAATGGTTGCTGAGACTCGTGTTGAATCACCAGCACCCCTCTAGAAGAGGCAAGACATCGCCACAATATGAAATGGTTGCTGAGACTCGTGCTGCCTCACCAGCACCCCTCTAGAAAAGGCAAGACATCTCCACAATATGAAATGGTTGCTGAGACTCGTGCTGCCTCAATAGAACCCCTCTAGAAAAGGCAAGAAATCGCCACAATATGAAATGGTTGCTGAGACTCATGCTACCTCACCAGCACCCCTCTACAAAAGGCAAGACATCGCCACTATATGAAATGGTTGCTGAGACTCGTGCGGCCTCACCAGCACCCCTCTAGAAAAGGCAAGACATCTCCACAATATGAAATGGTTGCTGAGACTCGTGCTGCCTCACCAGCACCCCTCTAGAAAAGGTAAGACATCACCACAATATGAAATGGTTGCTGAGACTCGTGCTGCCTCACCAGCACCCCTCTAGAAAAGGCAAGACATCGCCACAATATGAAATGGTTGCTGAGACTCGTGCTGCCTCACCAGCACCCCTCTAGAAAAGGCAAGGCATCTCCACAATATGAAATGGTTGCTGAGACTCGTGCTGCCTCACCAGCACCCCTCTAGAAAAGGCAAGGCATCCCCACAATATGAAATGGTTGCTGAGACTCGTGCTGCCTCACTTCTCAGAGATGCTTCCAATGTTGAAACGTGGGGCACCTGGTGAGTAATGTGCAGAATGTGGCAAAAGGGTCCGATTGCAAGAGGTTGCCAATGGCAAGCAATCAGATATCTGATCAATGCACATAAGAAGATGAGGTGCATTCCGTCAGCGCAGTGAATGGCAATGCGAGAAGAAAGAAACCCAAACTGTTTTTGGAATCAATAGGGTTGGCACACAACTCCTGGGTGACAGTGGGGCCTATCACACACTAGTAAACAGCCAAGTCTGGAGTTCTATTCAAGTGATGCACGTCGCTGGAAACAGATAGGCGCAAGCAGACTCCCATGGAGAAGTTCCTATTGGCATTCCAGGGGAGTTCAAGACAACCATGGCTGCAAGGGTAATAGCATAATTTATGTGACAAGGAAGGGGGGACATTTGCTTTCATGGGACAATTAAGCAAATTTGGGAATAAGACTATATCCCAATAATGTGGAGGAAGTGCTCATGGTAAAACCTATCAGAGGAGCTTTTTGCTGCTGGCATAATGTCATTGATCTGAGACTGTTCAGAAAAGAGATGGAATATCTCACAGGTTTTGAGTGAAGCTTAATAAGAACACTGTCACTGTCTCTATGGTTGCTAAAGCAAGACAGACATCCTTGCCATGAAGAATGATATGGAAGTGTAACTGAAGAGACTGGAGATAGAAGGCTTCATTGGGGATCTGGACGCTTGTGAGGGGACTTGGACGCATGAGGATCTGCATAGATCTGAGACGCCTCAACACAAAAAGCATTTCGGGTCAATCTCCTGTACCCAAGGTTTCTGAACAGGTATCGCAACTTTCAAACATCACCTTGTTCTCACTGCTAGACATCAATGGGCATACCATCAAGCGCATCTACATCCCCGAGTCTCAAGAACGAACATCATTTATTTCACTCTGTAGGATGTTCAAATTGAAACTGATGTCATTGGGACTCATTTCGGCTGCAAGCATCTTCCAAACGATAATGTACAACCTGTTTGCAAATAACGCAGGTCTGCGATCCTAGCAAGATGACCTGTTGGTATGAGGGGAAAGATAAAAGATAACACAAAGTATGTCTCAAGAGTTAGAGCCTCGCATGATGTAGGTCTGACAATCATTCCTGACAAATGTGAATTTAGGCAGCACAGAGTGGACTATTCGGGCTATGAGCTGACTCCAGAATGGTTCAGACCAAATCCTGCTGCAGTCAAGGCAATAGTGGCCATGCCTGAAACAACCAGTAAGGCAGAGCTTGCATCATATCTAGGTTTGGTTGAGTTCTACTCTAAAATCAAAAAAATCTGTCAGCCAAAACCAAGGAAATTAGAAATCTCACTAAGAGGAATTCAATTCTTCCTGGACTGCAACAGGCAATTCACTCAGATCAAAAAAGGGAATTTCAAAAGACGTATTCTGTGCAACATTTGGCACCTGTGAGGCATGGTTGCAGCCATGCACACTCAAAGTGAAGATCAAGGAGTGTGCACTAGTCTTTCTTTGCAGGCTGCTGAGAATTGCTGCATGCAAATATTCTGTCATTGAGAGTGAAGCTCTTGCATGTGGGTGGGCCATGGGCAAATTCAAGACATAGTTGTGGGGAAGGAGATTCACAGTACACACGGATCACAAGCCACTGGTGGCCATATTTATCAAGGAAGGTATTGGAGTCTCCAGAAGGATTGCAAGATGGTTCACGCCAGTGTTCAATGACTCTATTTTGTGATGGACTGCATCATTGGGAGAAAGAGTATGGTCTTTGAGGACAAAGCATCTGCGACTACAGAGGAAGTAGAATGTGGAGAGTCTCATCAAGAATCTGACGTGAAACAGATATTTGAAGTGATGAAGTGTGCTCGGGAGAGTAATTGGGGGTCATGTTGCAGCCAGGATTCAATACTAAATAAGTGTGTGTGTAGGTGTTAGTGTGGGATGCCCTGTTGAAGTCTGACTGCTTGAGTTCACTTATAAAGCTCACACAACTTAAATTGGGCACATTGGTGCTGCATCCAGCTTGCATATTTATCTCCCCTTTTAGACCCACTCAACAAGAAAGCTACCCCACTGAAAAATGGAATGCAAATGAAGTCATGGATTTTGTTTGTAGTACATTTACGAAGTGCTCCAGATACATGCTGAAGGTGGTTGTAATGCTTTGGGGAGATTTATCACCATGGATCTCCACTTTTGCATGCGCACTTGGCTTTTGGTTCTACCTGGCATCCAACATAGCCCTGCTATGCTTTGTGCAACCCACTTTTGGTGAGATATGATTTCACAAGGAAACTGATGAAGCGTTCTTCCATCTGCCAAGATGACTCTTCCAGGAAGAAAGCAACATTAGCATCTGCACTTCATTCTCAAGCGACCATGTCCTGCTCTGCCAAAATGGAGGTAAGAATGCCACTGCAGGCTTCAGAGGACAAGACCAGTGTTACCTCCCTCCTTCCCAACAGAGTCAACAATGGACAAACCATGAGTTTCCCTTTCTTTTACACCTGCATACAGTTCTTTTAGATGTAGAAAGATCTCAAATGAACACAAACTGATGCATGTTCAATGTTATGCAAAGTTGACATACTTTCTGTTCCCTTAAATGTGTTTCTCTCAACTGTAAGGAAGGCATGGTATCGAAGTAAGACAGACACAAGTGACCACAGTTCAAGGGTGTTTATTGAACTTTCACAAGGGGGTGATAAACACCTATCCAATCCTAAATCTACAGATGGGGGCAAGCTATGACCATCAAATAATAATGAGGACCTAGTGGAGTCTTGTCAAAATAAAAGGACCTATACTAAAATACCTATTGCCAATCCTTACTGCTAATTTACAAATCGTGTGGGGGAATGTTCATGCAAATGAAACAAGTGTTCACAAAATAAGTCAGGATGTTCGTGCCGTTGGCCTCCCTTCCCCACGTTTTCAGCATGGGGCAAGGTGGTTCACTTGAGCCAAGCACACACTCTGGCTTCCTCGTCACAGGGATACAGTTTCAATTCCAGTATCAGAGTCTTCTGTGCCCAAATCTCTTTTCTCATCAAAGTCTCTTGATTCAAAGGTATCAGGTAATAATGTCCCTATACATTTTGTCCCCATACATAATGTCGCTGGGAAAAGCCGTTGACATTATATATGGTGACATTATGTATGGGGACAGGTTGCGTGGATGTCCTCTGGTCACCTTGTAACAAAATAGGGGGGTTGCGGGGGTGTCCCCTACATGTTCAATGTAATAATATCTTTGCAAAAACAGTGACATTTTTGTCAGGTGACATTTTTAGGGGACATTATTACATGGAACCAATTCAAAGGGCATGATATAAAAAACAAAAATAGAAAGTTCTTTTCTTCTTATAATTTTGTGATTTGGGTTTCTCTCCCTGGATCCCCCTCAGCCGGGCTCAGATCCCTATTCTATTATGGCGGCTACCCCTCTTCCAGGCTCAGATCCCTTTATTTTAAGGTTCCAAAAATATTCCTTCACGGGTGACTCACGTTCACCCCAGACTGCCCTCAGCCGGGATCAGATCATTTTGATACAAGGTTTGCGAAATAAGATATTCTTTCTCAGGAGACTCACGGTTTACCCCGGTACCCCCTAAGCCAGGCTCATATCCCTTCTTCACATTCATTTAGTCTCCCTCAGCTGGGCTCCGACCAATTGCAGTTCACTGTATACTTATCGAAGACTTTCGAACGCGCACAGGGGTTTGCTTGACCCGTCGCAGGACCACTTCGATAGAAAGTTCCCTTTTTACAATGCAGCTGCCATTCAGTTGCATACCTAACAGAGACCTTTGAGTGAGCACCCTTGTGGCGCCGGACGACTCTATACACAGTATCTAGGTTGGCTTTTTCAAAGTACATTCACTCTTTTAGTTTCCACTTGTTTGCGCCTCTCATCACATGCTCTCAAAGCACTGTCCTTTGTGGATTTCTTCATACAATGTTGCTGCTTGCAACCTTGTTTCAAACACAAGCTGATTTCGTATCAGTTTCTCCAACTCACCGGCTGTGCTGCTTTTACTGGCGCCACTTTCTTGGAGGAGCCAAGGACAGTCCAAAGGTGCCAATCGCTCCTCCCGGCCTGGGTTATCGACACAGCAGCATAGGTTTGTTCAGCATCAGCTTCCGGTCTTAGGCTTCTCACATTCCAAGGCTCGTGAAAATAACGGTTTCTAGAGGTCAAGTGTACTTCCCTCCTTGCAACCCTCTTTGATCTCACCGCCTTTCTCCTTGTGTTAAATCACCATCTTGGAACTGCTGCTTCCTCTTGTACTTTTCCTCGCTCAGAGTGCATTTTCATGCTACGCCTTTTATCCGTGTAGGGAAGTGTGATAGAAGTCAGGTGTGTTTAATGATCCGTAATTGCCTGACCTTGTCTGACCATGGTGTTGGGACATGTCAGGTATACAGCTCTGGTGTTAGTCTGTTGTCGCTCACGATGAACTGTCCATGAGAAAGTATTTGTGTCGGGAAAGGGGGTGGAGGGTAAGCTTCTAGGTATCCTACCTGATAGGATGAGGAAAATGTGTTACAGGAAATTGGATACCACGCCTCACCCTTCGGTGCCCACTTCCATTCCCGAAGACCCCTCATCCAGGTGATCCTCCCGCACTGGTCCACCACCAGGAACTGGATCCAATAGCGATGGCCGTGTCCTGGCCACCTGGATGGCAGATCCCCAGGGACTAGTAAGGGAGACACCTTCAGGTTTCTTACATACCCTTCCCTCTATGCGAGGTGGACATGATTGGTCTTTGTCCAGGTTCTTTATTGAAAGAACAGGGATGAAATATATCCAGGGTCTCTCGCATAATCCACTGATCTTTTTTTGACAGTAGAGGTGTGAAGGTTCTAACAATTTATCAATTCATAAGTATAAAATGTTTGTCAAAATAAAAACATATTCCATTAAAAGTTGAAGATAGATCATCACATTAATAAAGAAAAAGAAACAATGTATTTCCAAATCATACCACCTCACACAGGCCCAGAACATACAATTAAGTATTCTCTGCTTCTATCATACACTGCCCAGTTCTGTGGTATTTCAAAATCGAACTACTCCAACAATCTCTCCACCGGTCTCCAGAATCTATACAGAGCCAACAATGCAGTTGTCAAGAAAGAATTGAGACAGAATGTCCAGAACTCATCGCTCATCGCTCTTAATATAATCTAGATAACTTGCAGGCTTCAAATATTGATGAACCACCATCTCCACATATGGGTAGCATTTCAAGGTACTGAGATTATCATAATTACAAACCCAATCATATTTCTTGATTCTTCTTTTTAAGGCACCTTTCAGGGTCTCAAAATTGGAACAAAGTTTGTATTCAGAGAACCAATCAACTTGTTCAGAGTTCTTTGAATAATCCAGTATGACTAATACACTTACTTCCATCACTGTCCAATTTATAACAAGAGCCAAATACACTCAGTAATGGACCGATAGGAAAGGTCCTTGCTTTCAACAACAAACAGCCTCTACGTATTAGTAATTGGGCTCTGAGTGAAAATAGTCCTAATTCCAAACGAATGTACTCGACCGGAGTTGTCTTAGGTAACTGTAGGACCACTCTCCAAAATCTGGCCTCCACCCCATTTAGCCATTTTAGATCTTTCATGGCGAGAGCCTCCAGCCCGTATAATACCGCTGGGCATAACCATTGATTGTTGAGATATATTCCCTTGTGACAGCTACACTCAGCCGATAAGGGATTGCTTAATGTGCAAGATATAATTGCATGGCAGGACTGGGCAGATCCTTTTCAGTACGTGCTGCACAACAGTGGAATAAACTACTGCTTACTTTGTGGTTGGAAGAGAACTATCTAATTTTCAGGAAATGCCTGAAGACATTATTGTTCAAGTGATTTCACCCCACTCAGGACACAGCGAATCTGTAATGCTGCCTCTGGCTTGTCCCAATGTATGTCTAGTCTTGTTGCATGTTTTCAGCGCCCTGATGCCTGTGGGCTATCGGTGTGATACAAGCACATGTAACACAGCATAACATTGTAAGCATTAATACTCCCGACATAGTAAAACCGGAGTGGTCCCTTACAAACTTTCTACATACCCCTGTAATTTGTCTTGCTTTGGTAACCTTAGAATTAATAATATTAGCGTATCCTTTCTAGAGGAAACCAGCATCCCTTTGGTCTTATCAAGTTTAACCGTTAGTTTAAACTCTTTAGCATAATCAGTCATTTCCTCCAACATTGCCTTCAGCTTGGACACCAAATGGTCAAAGATGGCCAGGTCGACCGCGTATAACATGCCTCTGATCCTGATATTACCAATCTTAGGAGGGCATCCAGATTTTGCTAACAACATCATCAATAAATCTGCAATGTAGATGTTAAAAAGTAAGGGGGCCAGCATACCACCCTGCCTGACCCCCTTATTAATAAATATGTTATCAGAGAGAAGTCCGTGGTCATCTAATCTAATGTAAGCCGAATTACCTTCATCTAAAGCCCTGATGACCTCCAAAAGCCAACTGGGACATCCGAGTTGTCGTAATTTACTCCACAGAATGTACCGATCCACCTGGTCAAATGCGGAGCAGAAGTCAACAAAAACTATATACAAAGAGGGACCACCTGCTGCATAAACCCGAGAGATAAATGTATCCAGGACTCTAAGATTACGGACTGTACTAGACCCGGGTCTAAAGCCAATCTGACATGGGTGCAAGATCTCAGCATTAACCACCCAAGCCTGCAGATGCTCTAAAACATAAATTGAAAAAATCTTCCCAGTGACATCAAGTAGTGATAACAACCTCTAATTATCAGGGCATAAACGATCACCTGTCTTGAAAACCGGAACCAATATTGCCTCTTTCCAAGAATCGGGGATATTCTTACTCCTACATACCCTGGTAAACAATGGGTAAAGTGCATCTGCCCAAATAGAAGGTTCACTCTTTAATATTGCAGCCAAAATGCCATTAGGGCCTCGGGCTCTAGAATTTTTTAAGGCTCTTAAAAGCGGACTAATAATTTGTCTGGTAAAATGCAAGGGCCAATAGGGTTCAGACTGGATTCAGCGGAGGATATGCTTGCGACGCCAGAGACACAGAAACCCATAGGTGCAAAATCTGACACATCAATGAATGCAGCAGTTATTCCAACACATGTAAACTCAACAGTTTGCAAATAAAACGTTTGTATTGTGTGATGGTAAAGTTGGTGTGGTGACCCGAGACCACAGCCAATAGGTTTTTTCTCCACCTACCCTCGTCATTAAAATGGCATCTGGCTGAGGGATGCACCGTGCAAAAAGAACTGTGTTATTTTCAGCTGCTGTTGAAATGTGGGGATTTGACACGCCACATGAAACCTGTAAGAGGTGACAGCCAGCTTTTCTTGTTGAATGGGAAGATTGTCAGTGGAGGGTGTTAAATTCTCTCAGTGCTTTACTGTGCTTGTAAAGTTGCTTCTTTTAACACCCATTGACCTCATTTCTCAGCAGGGCTGCTTGATTACCAGACTTTCTCAGTATGACTGCTATACTGTACCACCAGTACTTCTGGGTGTAAGACAGCCATACTATTAATGGGTCAGAAGAACCAGCCCTTCTCAGTATGACTGCTATACTGTACTACCAGTAACTTCTGGGCGTAGGACAGACATACTATTAATGGGTCAGAGGAACCAGCCCTTCTCAGTATGACTGCTACTGTACCACCAGTACTTCCGGGCGTAGGACAGCCATACGTTTAATGGATCAGAAGAACCGGCCCTTATCAGCAGGGATGCTATGCTTTTTTATATGGCAATAAGGTATTCACTTGCACAGCTTCCCAGGTGGTCCTAGGCCAGATCAGGTGTGAGTACCTCTTTCTGTCCTGTTTTTTTCATTGTAGTCTGGGACATTTATAATCGAACGCTTGGAATATGAGAGTATCTCATATTTGGAAGTCTCTAGTGGGCAGAACTCACCTTTAAAGTTCCTATGATGTTAAAGTGGCTGTTCTGGCATTTCTCACTAGCGCTGTCATAATTTGAATGGGTTAATAGTACTTCTGAAACAGTTCCCTGGGAATGCCTGCATATTGAATATGGCTGTGGCTGCTGTATTAGCTGATCTGAATTGTTAACAAAAAAAGATAATGGAAACTCTACTTCTTAATGTTGCTGCAGGCTGTCCCTTTGAGGCAGCCCTAGGGAGACTGAATGTCACATGGGAAGTGACGTTCCGATACGAGGGAGGAAGGGGAGGAGTTTAGTTTGGTTACAGAGTTCGAATAAAGAAGACGTTTGTTGAACCCGCTGGCTCCTGCGTGTTTATTTATAACGGCCTCCGCTGCTAACAACTGGCGACGAGGGTCATACACGCCAGCGGTCCTCCTTACGGCGCGTTGGTGATCCCACCACACGGCCGCCGCACGGAAACAGTGATCACTGTCCCGCGGTCCTCCTTGCGCGTCGGTGATCCCACCATGCAGTTGGTTCCAGAACGCAGCGATCCTGCTGCCCAGCGGTCCTCCCTCCACAGCCTCCTCATCCAGCCTCCAGTAACTGCCTGCGGCTCTACCCGCGACCACCCACTAACCGCCGCGTGATCCTGCCACGGCCCCCATGCCCTGCAGGGGGCCGCCAAAAAAAATAAATTAAAAAAGTGTGCACGGTCCCACCAAGCACCCAACTCAAGGACACATGAAATAAACCCGCCGCACTAAGGAAACTATCCACCTGGACAGCAACCAGGGCAGGCACCTGCTTCAGCACGGTGCCCAACACATCACAGACTCCATAGCCAAGAACCAACGGCCTACAGGTGGGTCACACCTCCTATATAACGCCGCCAAGAGACTAGTGACTGTACAGAGCTTCACCTTCACAAGGGATCCAAGCAGTATACTCACCCAAGAACTCCAGGTCCTCACCAAAGGCCATCATGAACACATCAGCCGACGAAGCAGGCCAAAGCACACCACCAGTTGCACCAGCCACGAGGTCAACTGCGACAGCATGGCGCCTGCCCCCCCCTTTCTCCATGAACCCCCAGGCTGATAAAGGGGCAAGATGGGTGGAGTGGCTTGAAGATTTCAACAATTTTATAGATGCAGCAGGCGAAGAAACCTTCCCACGCCTGCGCAGCATGTTCATTAACACAGCGGGCACAGAAATAAAAACGCTAATCAATACCATTCCCCCATCAGAACTCACTGACTTTGCAAGCTTAATAGCCTTAAACAAACGGCTTGTCATTGCCCCCAACAGTGATTACGAAAGGTACATATTTAATCAGTGCACCCAACACACCGATGAAACAGTTGATGAGTTCATCACAAGACTCCGGATAAAAGGTGCACACTGTCAATTTGATGCGTTTTCACTGGATGAGGCCATCCGTTTGAGAGTAATTGAGAGGTATGTCTCGCCGGCATTGAAAAAACAGCTACTCAAGAAACCTATCACCATTGAGGAAGTGTGAGATGGCCCGGATACTCGAGAGAGTTGACAAGCAAGCCACGCAAATGTCCAACACTGCGGCCACCAAGCAAGACAGAAGTGACGTCATAGCAGCAGTCCAGGCAGGCAACGTCAGGAGCAGTGAAAGAACCAGCGGTTCAAGCGGCACATCCACCCCACGAATGCAGAGACAATGCTACAGGTGCGGGATGACGTTCCCCCACACTGGCCCATGTCCTTCCCTCACTCAAAAGTGTGGAAATTGTGGCAGGGAAGGACATTTTCAAGTTGTATGCAGGGAAGGGAGGCCTTTTCCCACACCTAGCATGACCACAACTCCATTAAACAGGTCATTCCAGCGGCCTGGACCTAATCAGCCATACCAAACTCGCCCATACCAACAGGAGGTACATGAGAGTGGTGGAAGAAGTATATCCAGAAGATGACTATCAACAATATGAGACTTCGGAACCCAACACACAGCTGCGTGATGCGTATGATGGTCCACCGCCACCCAGACAAGTCTTATACTCAGCGTCGCAAGGCTACCCAGACTACGAAGGAGACCGATATGACCCACACACTCAAGATGAGTTCGTAAATCTCATCATGGGTGAAGAAGTGGCACGTGAAGCACCCAGAATACAAGTGGATATCTGCAACCAACAGTTCTGCTTCCTAATTGACTCTGGGGCGACAGTAAACATCATGTGTGAGAAGGAATTCCAACTACTCCAAAGCAAACCTACACTAACTCCAACGACTTCCAAAATATATCAATGGCGTGCTGACGCCCCTCTATGTAGCGTAGGATTGTTCAAAAAATGCCTCACGTTCGGCGACAAATCTACTACCACCGTCATCCATGTTTTCAGAAGCCCCACCAAAGGGCGCTGTCTTCTGAGCTACAAAACCGCTTCACACCTAGGCCTGATAAGCATACTTGTGCAAGACGGCGACCTCATCAGCTCAGCCGAACCCCAAAACCTGAAGCATGCTCAAATAAACAACATGGACCAAAGATCCTCTGACACCTCCATCATCACAAAAGATGAAAAACTAAAAGAATTCCAGGATATTTGTCACGGCCTAGGCAGACTGAAAGGCCGACCAATCAAGCTGCACATAGACCCAGAAGTCCACCCGGTCCCACAACACCCACGCAGAGTCGGGTTTCACTTACAAGAAGCGGTCTCAAAGGAACTCAACCAACTCCTGTGCAATGACATTATTGAACCGGCCACAGGCCCTACACCATGGGTATCCCCGCTCGTAATTGTCTCGAAGGAAGGTGGGCACCTCAGACTGTGCGTAGATATGAGAGTAGCCAACACCGCCATACATACTTTTCTCAAAACTAGAGCTCAATCAGGGTTACCACCAGCTCATGCTTCACCCAGATTCCCGACCAATCACCATGTTTGCCTCCCATGAAGGGCTGTTCTGCTACAAAACGCTGAACTTTGGGATCTCCGCAGCTGCTGAAATATTTCACAAAACAATACGGCAAATTATACGGCCAATAAAAGGCACGCTAAATTATAGTGATGACATTCTTGTGTTTGGGAAGACTCGTCGCGAAGATGATGACGCCCTTCGAGCCGCCTGCACCGCGGTACAAGAGGCTGGACTAACTCTCAACATAGAGAAATGTCGGTTCAGCAAAGCTAAACTCAAGTTGTTTGGACACATCTTTTCGGCCGAAGGAATGACCCCTGAACCTGCCAAAGTCTCTACCATCCTCCATCTTGAGAAACCCAGTAAAGTGGCAGATATCAGATCTTTCCTGGGCATGGGGGGATACTGTGCCCGATACATACCGCAATTTGCGGCCATTACTGAACCCCTAAGACGCCTACTGCAAAAAGAAGTCCCATTCCAGTGGACTGACGAGTGCCAAGCTGCTTTTGACAGC
Organism: Ambystoma mexicanum; assembly: GCF_040938575.1. Lineage (NCBI taxonomy): Eukaryota > Metazoa > Chordata > Amphibia > Caudata > Ambystomatidae > Ambystoma > Ambystoma mexicanum. Next base: position 1,262,533,064 of record NC_090928.1, read on the forward strand.
ATCAAACACTCCGTTGCGGAAGCCAGGAAACTTGCATATTTTGACCCTAAATGGCACACCGAAATTGTCGTCGATGCCAGCCCTGTGGGCCTGGGAGCTATCCTCGCCCAAACCAGTGGACAAGACACGCATCCAAGACACGTGGTTGCCTATGCCAGTAGAGCCCTGGCTCCCCCGGAATCAGCTAACTCTCAGGCAGAGAAAGAAAGCCTAGCGGCCGTCTGGGCCTGTGAACACTTTCATCATTTTATCATTGGGAAAAAGTTCACTCTCATACCCGATCATCAAGCCCTCTTATCCCTCTTCGGAAACCCACGAACGAAGATGCCCCCAGAATTGAAAGATGGGGAATCCGTTTGCAAGAATACAACTTTGAGATCATCCACAGACCGGTGGATGAGAACAACCCGGCGGACTACCTATCGCACACTCGTTCGGCGTCCCCACTCCAAGGCCCGTTGACTCTGAATACATCAATTACGTCACTGCCAACGCTTTACCCCCTGCCATCTCCATCGAAACCGTTGCTGCTGCCTCAGTGGTGGACCCATCAATGGCCCTGGCTATCAGTCTGACGGAAAACAATAAATGGAAAGACTTTCGGAGGGCGGTCCAAAGACATCCAGGAGCAAGTCGAGGTGAACTCGAGAGACTCGCCAGAGTGCACACCGAGTTAGTGGTTCAGGACAACTCCATTCTGTTATGGGGTGAAAACTAGTCATTCCCACTACACTAAGGGCAGAGGTCAACAAAACCGCTCACGAAGGCCACAGAGGTGTGGAAAATACCAAAAGACAGTTACAGTGCCACGTCTGGTTCCCCTTCATGGACGATATGGTCGACCGATGGGTAAGGAACTGCACAGCCTGTCAATGCACGGCGAAACCAGAATCCCCAGTGCCACTCAGAGTGACCACAATCCCAGATCACCCGTGGGAACGAGTGGCGACAGACTTTTATGGACCACTAGAATCAGGAGACTACCTACTACTGCTTATTGATGAACACTCCAGGTTCCCTATCGTGAAACGAGTCAAGTCTACCGTGTTTGCTCATGTTGCAGCCACATTCGACGAGGTCATCAGTGAGTGGGGGATCCCAGGCACGATAAAGTCAGACAATGGTCCGCCTTTCAGAGGCCACGAATTTGGAGTGTTCGCAAAACACATGGGGTTCCGACACCAAAAAGTCACCCCAAGGTGGCCCCAGGCCAATGGCATGGCAGGAAGGTCCATGGCATCCATCAAAAAGACCATGCAAAGGGCATGTGTCGAAGGGACCGATCCACATCAAGCCTTATGCAGAATGTTGAGAGACTATCGAAACACACCCCACGAAGTAACCAATAAAACCCCAGCTGAGCTCATGGTGAGATATCAAGTCAGAACTAGGCTCGTAAACAACCCTGCATCAAGGCTTGAACCAGATCAAGAAGTCATCCGAAGAGACGAAGAAAGGAAAGGGAAGGCACGAGAACAGACTGACAAAAAGAGGAGAGCGCAAACAAAAGACTTCCAAATAGGAGATGAGGTGTGGGTGCAACAAGCCGTGCACAAATAAAACGAATCCCAATTCTCACCAGAGCCGCTTCAAGTCATTGCTGTAAAAGGGACAATGGTAACGGCAGCAAACAACGGAAAAGAATTGACACGGAACAGTTCACTGTTCAAGCATGTCACGAGAGGAGCGGACCCGGACTATGTTGATATTCATGATGAGGAATGGGTTCCCCTCGAACCGCAGGTTCTACGTCAGCCAAACCCCCCAAGAGAGGTTGACGTCGACCACATCCAAGGGTCGCGAGGACGGCCCCAAAGGACGATCAAGAAGCCTCCGAGTTTAGTAGAGGAATGCTAATCATTTGTTAAACAGTTAAGTTAAAGTGTTGTAAGGACATTTGGCCAGGGGTGTTGTTGCCTCAGGCTGTCCCTTTAAGGCAGCCCTAGGGAGACTGAATGTCACATGGGAAGTGACGTTCCGATACGAGGGAGGAAGGGGAGGAGTTTAGTTTGGTTACGGAGTTAAAGTGGTGGTGTTCTCGGATTCATTGAGTGGGTTGCAGGCGATTGTGGCAGGGGATGGTGATAGGAAGGATGTGATTTTGGACATTAGGATGAAGATTGATTGGTGTGTGCGCGGGGGTATGGATTTGGAGTTGGCGTGGGTTCCCAGTCACAGTGGCATTTTGGGAAATGAGTTGGTGGATCTGGCGGCGGGTGAGGGTATGAGGAGGGGAGCAGTTGATGTGAGGTTGCCTTTGAGTGTGGATGAGGTGAAGGCTGTGATGGTGAGACAGGTCCTGGATGAGTGGCAGGAGAGGTGGGTGAGTGGGGTGAAGGGCAGGTGGATGTTCGGTGTTCGTGGGAAAGTGTCGGTGAAGGTGGATGCAGGGAGTTCAGAATGGAGGAGGGGGAGGAGGTGATGCTGAATCGGTTGAGGATAGGTCATGTGGGGCTGAATGACTGTCTATTTTGAATAGGGAAGCGTGAATCAAGGGACTGTGCGGTGAGTGGGGTGCCTGAAACGGTGGGACATTTTTTGATTAGGTGTGAGAGACATGTTGCAGAGAGAGAATTGATGAGGGTTCAGTTGACTGCGTTGGGTGTGGCTGAGCTGAGCGGGAGGGCTTTGCTGGGAGGTGATGGGGAGAGAGGCAGGAGGAGGAGTAGTGTGATGTTGGATTTTGTGAGGCAGACGGGGAGGTGGGAGGAGTTGTGAGTTTAAATGGAGCTAAATAATAATTAGTGGGTACGGTGCACATCAACCTATAGGATGGGGAAGCGCCTGCGTGGGTCCGGCCACGCCTCCGATAATTAAGAAGAAGAAGACGACATTCGTAGAACCCACTGGCTCCTGCGTGTTTATTTATAGCGGCCTCTGCTGCTAACACTTAACATCACAAGTTATTCCAAAAATCAGAAACACAGTCACAGTCCACCTAAAAGTATATGCAAGTCCAAAAAAACAAGTATGACAGCACTTTAAAAAGCTACCAATACGGAGACCACCAGGGGGTGCAGACGACATGGCAGCGTAAGCCACCGTCTCCCTCACAGAGCAAGCAGACACGGCGCAAAAGATTGCTGCAACAAAACAAAGGAACTAAGCAGACTCAGAACCTAGGACCGCCCACCGTCCCCGACAACAGGCGGGCCAAGTCTTAGGAGCATTGCAGCTGTCCATCGGCCGAACGCTGCCCGCACAGAACTGGAGCATCCACTCGGAGTCGGGAGAAAAATAAAGGGGGGAAAAACATGTCAGATGTGATGGAGTAGCGACCAGGAAGAGGTCACCCTCCAGCTGGCAACAAGGCCCGGAAAATGGCAAGTGCCTTGAGAAGGCCCCTGCCCCCCCCCCCTCGCCCTATCTAGCCAGAGGAGCAAGTGGTAAGGTGTAGCAGCGGCACGGTGCGCCTTGCTCCCACAGCTGATCAGAGGGACTCCCACCAGCCGGGCCTCTAGACCAGTGCGAAGCGCACGTCGGTCCCAACGCGCTATTGAACCAGTGCCCAGTGAAGAGCGTAGGGTGAGGGAAATAGTAGTATACTAGCAGCCCGGGGGAGCGGGAGACAAAGCAAGGCGCATATATGACCAAGGCTTGACCATATAGCAGAACGGAACCTGTCCCCTGCCCCACCCGGCGAGGCACGGAGGGAGAAGTGATAAGCCAGGAGCCCGGGGGAGCGAGAACGCAGCAAAGTGTGCCCAACACTACCGTGGCTCACACAGTCCCGTGAATGAGAAACAGCAAAGGCGCCTGCTAACAAACACATGGAAGCAAAGCTGCGTGAAAGGCCCCAAATATAAACTGTCTCAGCTATGCTGGGGTAACCAGGAAAGAGGGCGAACCCACAACATCCAGCACATACCGCCCCGGCCTAAAGCAATAAATGGCAAGCAGCAGCTGGCGGCCAGTCATACTCAGGAAAGTGTTAATAGAAGAAAACTCTGCAGCTCCCGCTCAATGAGACACTATCCGCGCACGGCATACCATACGGGCGCAGCCAGGGGCGCTTGCAAACCAACCGCCACACCCTGGATCAGTGCACCAGGACCAGGTTGCACACCTTTAGCTAACCACCAGCAGACACTGAAACAAGCAGGATGGACGATCAGACCACGACAGCTCAACCAAAGCAGACATTCGCCTCCTACTGGGGGAGATTCGGTCTATCAAGGCCTCCCTGATGAACAGGTCACAGATCTGCAGTTTAGAATGCGGAAAGTGGAGGATCGCATAGAAGCACTCGAAAACAATCAGTTATCCGGCAACCTCACAGTAATGAACAATGAAGCCCATTTCAGGACTTACAACAAAGAGAAAGAGATCTAGTGCTGAAGCTGGAAGATAGGATAGGTTATTTATAATGCGCTTAATACCCAGAGGGTTCTAAGCATGGACCCGGGGATAGAACCTCTGTTGCTCCGTGTTGTCGTGCTTCCAAGGCAAGCACGTTGCCCCTAACCTTTCCTCCCGATATGGAAAACAGGGAAAGGCAAACGAATATCCACATTGGAGGCCTCCAAGAAAGGCCAGGTGAGTCATCATCCTCTCTCCAAAGCCAAGTGAAAGTTCTGATATCATCTCTGTTTGATCCCGGAGCACCTTCGGACTTTGAGTTTGACAGGATACACAGAGCCGATGCCCGCCAAATAGTCCCAGATCTGTCCTGGCCAAATGCCATTACTACAAACAAGAAGTGGACATTCTCCAAAAAGAAAGGGAGAGCAAGCCCATCACTTTTGAAGGATAGGCTGTATAAATCTTCCAGGATCTTTCTGCACTTACACTCCTTAAAAGGAAAGGCTGCCGACCGCTCACGGCCTGGTTACAGGAACGAGATGTCCGCTACAGGTGGGGATTCCCCTTTTCACTTAACTTTGAGCGCAGAGGTGAGTTCTACTGCGACCCCTCCGAAGAAGAAGTGCAGGGAGTTCTACAAGTTCTGCGGATGAGCGCCCAGTAGACAGGACAAGACACTCGGAAGATCAGAGGCCCAGTGGACAAAACAACCATGACCTCCCCTCGCAGAGGACGCCCGCAAAGCACAACGAAATATAAGCGCTTTAACACCCCATGAAAGCCTGTGCAGCGAGGACTTTGCAATAGACTAAATGGTAGGCTACTCACAACTATTGGCAAGCCTGAAATGGGCATTCCTCGCACTCCGCAAGACGGGATAAAACTGGCAAGGGGGACACATAGAGGAGTCCGATTTTTACCATGAAAACTCTATACACTATAGCCCTGCAAGTTAAGGTCGATACATAAGTTTGCATTGATTCAGTTGGTTAGTTCAAGATTCAACATGTTCATAGCCATGCAAAACAAGGGGGGTCTGGCAATCTCTCTACCAGCAAGAACACAGCCCCATGACCTGTTCTTGGGTGAATAACCCCTGGGAGAGACTCTACCAAGTCTTTAGCTCACTGTCCTTTTCACAGAGAAGACGTTTCCCCACATATCAGTCTTTGTCCTGCCCTGGGGCAGTCCAGCACTGAAATGCTAGGCAATTCTCCTCTGAACAAGAGTACCAACAGCAACCCCATACACGTGTTTCAGCCTTGTTGGGCATCATCAGTGAGGTGAATCTGTGCCTCTCTAAGAACAGTGAGCAAGGGGTCCCCGTCTGGATCACCCTGGTAACTTAGGGTGAGACCCAAAGTTAATTTATGCAAAACAAAGGGGGGTCTGTTCATAGCCATGGTCTGTTCACATTGGCATGAGTCCTGTTTGGACAACAGTTGTTTTATCTCAGTGAGGAGCCCCTGTAGTGTGGCCCTTATTGCTTTGAGGGCGTCTCCAACCAAGAGAGAAGTGCCCATGGAAGCACCTTTCAGAGGGAGGTGGATGAGGGTTGGGGTATTGCACATCAGACAAGAGAAAAGGGTTCACTAGCAGTCTCGGGAGGATAGCACAGGGGCGATGTGCTCGCCTTGGAAGTAAGACGACACAGAGCGACACAGGTCCGCGCTTAGAAACCTCTGGGTATTAAGCACATTTTAAATAACCTATCATATCATATATCAGTCACCAAACTGCAACAACGTAGGCGGAGCAAGCGCTGTCCACATGGAACAAGTTGGTCAGTTGGGGGAAACAACCGGCTGACAGCCCTATGGTCAAAGGTAATAGGAAGACATCTGATACAAGATCATGGCACAAGCTAACGGGATTTGGTTTGGGTCACCTAATGTAAAAGGTCTGAATTCCCCACAAAAACGCTCCTTGTTGGTTAGAGAATTTAAACTTTCCAAACTAGATGTGTTGTTTGTTGAAGTAACTAAACTTGCAAGAGGGAAAGAATTCAAGGTGGGGGGAAGGGTATAGGAGGGGTGCTGTGGACATCAGGAGAGCACAAAAAGGGATGGGTGGGTATTGTCTTTAGGAAATAGCTAGAACTGCATATCACGCAGGTTCACAGGGAGAAGGAGGGGAGACATGTAGCAATTAATGGGAAAGTGAGGACACGTAGAATCACCCTTTGCGCTGCATACGTGCCAAGTCAGAAGCAACTAGCCTTCAGTAAAGACCTCTTTGCCTTCTTTGACAACTGGAAGACGGGAGCACTGATATGTGGGGGGGGATTTTAATGTAATAGCAGACCATGCCATGGAATGGGATTCCATGAGGCAGGGGGCGACCCCTCCCCACAATCCAGCCAGCCAACCATTCCTTGATCTCCTAAAGACCAGCTACCTGGTAGATACGTGGAGAGAGGTACCCACAGAAAAGAGCATTCACGTACTACTCTCCCCTACACCTCACGTACACACAAAATGATTATTTACTTATAGAAATGGCAAACGCTTATGCAATACAACTAGCTGCTATTGAGCTTGATCTGGGACCCTCTTTGCAAACGGATCGCAGATTGATCTGTAACGATATGCCCTATAAAGACCCAATATTTAGGGAAACCCTGGTCGGGGAAATAAAGGGCTACTTCTCAAGCAATGACAAAGGGGAGATAGCATTAAACACACTATGGGAGGTGGCCAAAGCCATGCTACGGGGTGTCCTGATCTCAGAGTGAGCATTCAGAAACAGAACCAGGCTGTTGTGAGAGAATGAAATAAAAAGGTAAATCAGAAAGGAGCAAGCCGTCCTCCAGACCCAGACAGCTCGTAGGCAAGACACAGTAACAAAACTTGAAACGCTCCGCAAAGAACTGGGCGAATGATGGCATAAAAAGCGCTAATTCAACTTAGGTACTTAACGCAAAGATTCTACGAGAAAGACGACAAGGCCCACACCATGCTGGCCGCGCCCCTACGAGCCCAGAGGGCAGATAGAGCAGTCCACAAACGGAACGTCAAAAAAGGGGGGAGGTAACGGACCCGGGAGAGAAAACGAATGACACACTGTACACCACGGAAAGGCAGTGGCTCAGCAGAAGAAATAGTCCAGTACTTTAAAAACACCCCCTGAAACCAATTGTCAGACGAGACCTTAACCTTCCCCATAACCATCGAGGAAGTCCAAGGCGCCATATCCAACCTTAAAGCATGTTTGGTGCCAAGGCAAGGTGGATTCACCTCGGCTTTTTATAAAACCCAGAGTAGTTCCCTAACCCCCTTCTTGGTAAAACTCTTTAACAACAAAGGAATAGGTCCCTGTCCTACCCTTATAACAGCTCTCATGGAATACGGGGGACTTTCAGAATTCTGCATCAGCCTAAGCACGACAGTGGCCCTCCCCCTAAAGCAGTCTACCACTATACCACTCTCCCAAGTCACTATGTTGCGGAAGGGGGATTCCAGCTACAAACAGAGCAAATAAAATATCTGGAAATAGAAATTACCAGAGATCTATTGAATCTGTTCAGTGCGAATTTCACTCCCCTATCGGACACAATCAAAGCAGACCTGCAGAGGTGGGCAAAAATGACACTGTCCTAGGCGGTGCCCTTTACATCAATAAAAAGGAATGTACTCCCTAGATTAGCTATCGATCACTCTCGGTAGTAATCCCGGAATCATTCCATACAGATGTCAAGCTATCCCTGCTCAAGTACTTGTGGCCGGATCAGAAGCCGAGAATATCGTACATGACCCTGGTGACGGCCAAGGATAAGGGAGACATGAATTTCCCAGACCTGTTCGAATAATATAGGGCATCCCAACTGCGGGTGCTGGTGGACCACCTAAGGATAAATAATTAAAAATAGTGAGTGGGCCTCGAAAATGATTTATTCACCCCGATAATCCTGAGTGAATGGCTTTGGGTCCCCGCTAGCTCATTGCTACGCAGAATTCGTGAACACCCTGTGCTCAAAACACTGTGGTCCATATGACATCTATCCCCAAGGATGCAAGGGGTGACCTGGCCCTCACCACTAAGCTGCATTTGGGCACCCCAATAAGAGACCTGCTGGTGGACCTAAGCAGCTTTGAATCCCAGTATGAGGGAAGCCTGATAAGGGCAGGACAGATGTGGAAGGAGGGCTCATTCATGACAAAGCAGGAACTGGAAACAGCATTTGCAGGGCACTACCATCTCCCCACTGCGCTACCTGCAGCTCAGAAGCACGCTGCGAGATGCACGCTGGGCCGACACTCTCAGTAGACTGTTAACCTTGTTAGAAAAAGTCCTCAACGAAAGCCAAACTCCCAAAGGGATAATCTCGTGATTGTATTCCTTGCTTATCAACAGAGGTCACCTCCCTACAACAAGCACACAAGGTAAATGGGACACAGAGCTGGGCTTGTACGAAAACAAGGCAGCTTGGGTAGCAATATATAGAATCAGGTCTTCCTCAATCTCGATGCAATATAAGATGCACAACGGGAGGCTACTGTAACGATGGCATCTGTCCCCACAAAGACTAGCCAAAATATACTAGGGGGTAGCGCCACATTGTTGAGAGGATGTCCCGAGGTTAGTGACTACTGGCACCAGTGGTGGAGCTGTCAGAGTGTTCAAACATACTGGAAAGAAGCCCTAGGGTGGGTGCAGGCCATCAAAGGGATACACAGAAACATATCCCCACTGCTACTATTACTCAGGGTAGAAACGGATATGGGGGCGGAATACACAGTGTTGTCACACATGCCCAGAAATCTCTTCTTGGCAGCAAGAGTCTGCCTGACGATCTGATGGAAATGCAGCACATTGCCCCCGAAAAAGGAGTGGCTGGCCAAAGCACATGAGATATACCAAATGGAGAGTATTACAGCCACACTGTTGGAAACACACTCCCACATAGACACAACCTGGCTGCCCTTCATTGAATATTATGCAGAGCATAGAAACACATAAACATACAAAGCGCCATACCCGAGTCAAGGTTACCCATCACCCAACAGAACCCGAAATGTGACAGATGTCAAGATCCAGGGCTAATTAGAACAGATTGATAACAAAAAGTTTCCCAATACCACGCGGCTCAGCCCGCAAAGAGGCTCCACAGACCAACAAGACAGACAGCGCTTGACCAAGAACCCATATTATTTAGTAGTGTTCTCTGATGTGAGAAGTGGAAGAAGGAGGGGGCAAGGGGAGGGAGTAGGAGAAAGGGAAGGGAATCATGCTATTAAGGTTTTGGTTGTGATGAACAGTACAGATACATAGAGCACATCTTGCAAAAACAATCCCATTGCGCAACTTCTGTAATTGATATTGATAATTTATTTCTATCGCGCTCATACACAAGTGTTTCAGAGCGCGACAAGGCAAGGGAGCGGAACAGTGGAGAACAAAACAGCGATGTTACTAGGCCCAGTGACATTGAGAACGCGCAAGTTCATGGGAGAGGGGGAGGGGAAACGTTCATGGAAGGGGGGAGAAGTGGAAAGTGCGAAGCAGAGGAGAAACAGATAAATACTAATAAATAAATAAATAAATAATAAAGGCAACAAACAGTGGTTGTGCAGCCAGCAATTTGCAAGTGCTAGTTTAAGGCAGCAGACAGGGTAGGTCTGCTAAGTGCAGGAAGAAAAAGGGGGGGCTTTATGGGTACAGATACAGACCCTAGTGCACGGGGTGGTCCGGAGGCAGTGCGGGAGGGTGGCAGGGTGAACAGGTACCTGGGCCCGGAGGACAGAGGGTGGCCAGGGGCACGGTGCCACGAGAGAACAGATCTGCAGGGGGGAGGGCGAGTGAAGGCAGAAGAAAAGAAGAAGGTATTGAGGTGCTTCTGGAACCGGAGATGGTTCTCCTCAAGTTTTAGAGTGACAGGGAGGCTGTTCCAGAAGGAGGCCCCAGCCGAAGACAGGGATCTACCCCCAGCTCCTTTCTTTGAAAAACGACTGACCCTGAGGAAGTTAGAGGTAGAGGAACGAAGAGCGCGAGAGGGGAGGTATTTGCAGAGGGATAGCTGAAGGTATTTTGGACCCAGGCCCCAGAAAGCCTTGTGGACAATGCAGAGGGTTTTGAATTTAATCCTTGCATCCACTGGGAGCCAATGGAGAGATTTCAGAGCTGGAGAGATATACGATCCCAGGACTTGAGGCCAAGGACAAGTCTTGCAGTCCTGTTCTGGATTAGTTGCAGAGGGCGGAGTCCAATCTAGAAAGAACCAGAACCTGGGATACCATGAGCTTCTGGGGGAAGGAGAGGAAAGGCAGAGTACCTCTGAGGAGGTGCAGTAGGAAGTTTGACTTTTTAGAGACCTCAGAGATGTGGGCGGAGAAGGAAAGGGTAGAGTTCAAGATGACCCCGGGGTTCTTAGCCTCGCAGGTGGGGATAGGAGGAGGGTTAAGGGAAGCCGGCCAGAGAGTGAGGGGAAAGGATGGTGAAGGTGTGCCGATGAGGAGGATCTCCGTCTTGCTGGCCTTCAGACAAAGATAATTGGCGTCCCACCAATCTTGAATGGCAGTTAGGCAATCAGAGATGAGAGAGGGAGAGGAGGTGGCCGAGGGCAGCCTGAAAATGAGTTGAGTGTCGTCAGCGTAGCACTGAAAATTTGAGCAGAAAATGGCAATGCAGTGGGCAAGAGTTGCCAGGTATTGGTTGAAAAGCCAGGGTACGAGGTTAGACCACTGGGGAACACCACAGGTAGAGAGGAAGATAGATGATAGAAAGCACCCAAGTTGGAACTGGGAGGGTCGATCAGAGAGGAAAGAGGTCAGCCAGGCCAGAGCCTGATCAGTGATACCCAGGTTTTCACAGAGACGGTTGAGCAGGATGGTATGGTTGACCGTGTCGAAGGCAGAAGAGAGATCGAGGAGGATGAGGACAGAGGGAATGTTAGAGTCAAGGTTGGAGAGCAGATCTTCACGGATGTTCAAGAGAGGAGTTTCCGTGCTTATGGCAGCTCTGAAGTCAGACTGGTGGTCATGGAGACAGCCAACAGAATTTGAATGAAGGTTAAGCTGAGAGATGGCCAACTTTTCCAGGAGTTTGCCCAGAAAGGAAGTAATGGAAATTGGGCGATAGTTAGCTGGACAAGAAGGATCAGCTGTGGGTTTCTTGAGAAGAGGATGCACTCTCGTAACTGTCTTCATAATGTACAGAAACAAGATGCCAAATCGGTAATGATTACATCAATGCATTTTTCTCTAACTTTGTTCATGTTGTTTCCCCGAACTTTGTTGTAAAACAAATTCAATAAAATCTAATTTGAAGAAAAAAAAGCTACCAATACTGAAAGTGGCTTTGTCACAGGGTACTCAGTTTATTGTTATCTGATTCTGTTTGTGTTGTAAGCAAGTATTACATTATTCAATTAATGCATACTACACACCAATGTCCTGCAGTCTGAGAAATAAAGTATAATGTTTGTGTGTTAATCCTTTTAGTAGCAGCTATATTCAATACAACTTGATTTAAAATACACTATTGCATACATCAGAATCTTTCATCATTAGTACCTGAAACCTAACACTTTTGTGAAGTTGTTATGTAAATTGTACATTTTGGACTCCATTTTTCCAAACTTTTTACCAGCGGGGTGCCTTCTGACTACATTGTGGGGTTCAGACTTGTACATTGTGCGTGTTCTCGCCGGGGAATTCAGGGGCCGCCATTTACGACCCACCCCTTTACAATGTCACCAGCTGACACTGGTGAGTAGCATAGTTTGGAGAGACAGTACAGTAATTAGGAATCTAGGGGTACTCACATTTGGAGGTGTATGCAAATAGTTGTTTCAGTGGAGTTTTGGAGTTAAATTTGAATGCTGTTTGTGTGATGTATGCATGGCTTTTTTGTGGCAATCTGTGGCAAACCGGGGCTGGCAGGGAACACATAATGAAATAGAGAACGCTATAGCAGCAACCCTCAGCTCTGTCTTCCCTTACAGGAGCTAACGGGGAACATATAATGAAATAGAGAAGGCTATAGCAGCAACCCTTTGCTCTGTCTTCCGTTACAGGGGCTTAACGGGAACATATATTGAAATAGAGAAGGCTATAGCAGCAACCCTCAGCTCTGTCTTCCCTTACCGGGGTCTAACAGGGAACACAATGACATAGAGAAGGCTATAGCAGCAACCCTCAGCTCTGTCTTCCCTTACAGGAGCTAACGGGGAACACATAATGACATAGAGAAGGCTATAGAGAAGGCTATAGCAGCAACCATCTCCGGTTCCAGAAGCACCTCAAAACCCTCCTCTTTGCCTCCGCTTTCTCTCCTTCTCTCCCCTGCTGAACTCCTGGTTGAAACTGCACTGGTTTACCTGGCCACCCCTTCTGTTCTTGGGCCCAGGCCCTACCAGCTGCACACCTGCACTGCCTCCCTGGCAACCCCTTGGGCTGTTTTCTGCATCCCTACAGGCCTCCTACCAGCACTTATGTCTGCACTTACCCCACACTTGCCACCAGCTGGCCGTTTTATTATCGTATTTATTCTACTATCCTTGTACTGCACTTTCCCCTCTGCCCTTCCCCACGCACTTTCCATCTCCCTCCTTCCCTGCACTTGCGTGATTTTAATGACACCTGGCCTAGTAAGATCATTGTCTGTCCTCCCTTGTTCCCCTTCCCTTGCCTCGTCGCGCCTTGAAACACTTGTGTATAGGTGCGTTATAAATGCCATTCCATATCATAACCGTTCGCTCCATCTTCCCTTACAGGGGCTAACAGGGAACACAGGATGAAATAGAGAAAGCTATAGCAGCAACCCTTAGCTCTGCCTTCCCTTACAGGGGCTAACGGGGAACACATAATAAAATATAGAAGACTATAGCAGCAACCCTTCGCTCTGTCTTCCCTTACCGGGGCTAACGGGGAACACATAATGAAATAGAGAAGGCTATAGCAGCAACCCTTCACCCTGTCTTCCCTTACAGGGGCTAACGGGGAACACATAATGAAATAGAGAAGGCTATAGCAGCAACCCTCAGCTCTGTATTCCCTTACAGGGGCTAACAGGGAACACATAATGACAAAGAGAAGGCTACAGCAGCAACACTCAGCTCTGTCTTCCCTTACAGGGGCTAACGGGGAACACATAATGAAATAGAGAAGGCTATAGCAGCAACCCTTTGCTCTGTCTTCCCTTACAGGGGCTAACGGGGAACACAGAATGAAATAGAGAAGGCTATAGCAGCAACCCTTAGCTCTGCCTTCCCTTACAGGGGCTAACAGGGAACACATAATGAAATAGAGAAGGCTATAGCAGCAACCCTTTGCTCTGTCTTCCCTTACAGGGGCTAACAGGGAACACAGGATGAAATAGAGAAGGCTATAGCAGCAACCACTAGCTCTGCCTTCCCTTACAGGGGCTAACAGGGAACACATAATGAAATAGAGAAGGCTATAGCAGCAACCCTTTGCTCTGTCTTCCCTTACAGGGGCTAACGGGGAGCACAGAATGAAATAGAGAAGGCTATAGCAGCAACCCTTTGCTCTGTCTTCCCTTACAGGGGCTTAACAGGAACACATAATGAAATAGAGAAGGCTACAGCAGCAACACTCAGCTCTGTCTTCCCTTACAGGGGCTAACGGGGAACACATAATGAAATAGAGAAGGCTATAGCAGCAACCCTTTGCTCTGTCTTCCCTTACAGGGGCTAACGGGGAACACAGAATGAAAAAGAGAAGGCTATAGCAGCAACCCTTAGCTCTGCCTTCCCTTACAGGGGCTAACAGGGAACACATAATGAAATAGAGAAGGCTATAGCAGCAACCCTTTGCTCTGTCTTCCCTTACAGGGGCTAACAGGGAACACAGGATGAAATAGAGAAGGCTATAGCAGCAACCACTAGCTCTGCCTTCCCTTACAGGGGCTAACAGGGAACACATAATGAAATAGAGAAGGCTATAGCAGCAACCCTTTGCTCTGTCTTCCCTTACAGGGGCTAACGGGGAGCACAGAATGAAATAGAGAAGGCTATAGCAGCAACCCTTTGCTCTGTCTTCCCTTACAGGGGCTTAACAGGAACACATAATGAAATAGAGAAGGCTATAGCAGCAACCCTCAGCTCTGTCTTCCCTTACCGGGGTCTAACAGGGAACACATAATGACAAAGAGAAGGCTACAGCAGCAACCCTCAGCTCTGTCTTCCCTTACAGGGGCTAACGGGGAACACAGAATGAAATAGAGAAGGCTATAGCAGCAACCCTCAGCTCTGTCTTCCCTTACAGGGGCTAACGGGGAACACAGAATGAAATAGAGAAGGCTATAGCAGCAACCCTTTGCTCTGTCTTCCCTTACAGGGGCTAACGGGGAACACAGAATGAAATAGAGAAGGCTATAGCAGCAACCCTTAGCTCTGCCTTCCCTTACAGGGGCTAACAGGGAACACATAATGAAATAGAGAAGGCTATAGCAGCAACCCTTAGCTCTGCCTTCCCTTACAGGGGCTAACGGGGAACACATAATGAAATAGAGAAGGCTATAGCAGCAACCCTTTGCTCTGTCTTCCCTTACAGGGGCTAACGGGGAGCACAGAATGAAATAGAGAAGGCTATAGCAGCAACCCTCAGCTCTGTCTTCCCTTACAGGGGCTAACGGGGAACACATAATGACAAAGAGAAGGCTATAGCAGCAATCCTTTGCATCCGTAGCTCTGTATTCCCTTACAGGGGCTAATGGGGAACACATAATGAAATAGAGAAGACTATAGCAACAACCCATAGCTCTGTCTTACCTTTGCTCTGGTTGCCCGGGCAATTGGACAGTGCTTATATACCCAAAGTAACCCGGAAGTAACTTTGTCAGAGGTCACATGGGCAGTCCCTAGATCGATCCCAGATGCTTCTTTTGGTTCTCCTGAACTCTGCAGGCAGCCGCAGGCAGCCTCAGGCAGATGGAAAGAGGGCTTTGGTTGCTGTTGGGGTGAGCTCCACGTTGCTCTCAGCCCAGTTGTGATAGCATAGCATGCATAGTTCTCTTTATTCAGGTTGAAGGCTATAGGATTTAAACAGGCATACTCCTTCCTCACTAGCTCTCTCACTCTAACCTCTGTCAGATGGAAATATCCCAGTACACTGGAAATGTTTCCCTACCAGGGCTCCTGGAGTGCCGAGGCAGGGGAATGAAGGGTGAGCCATCCAACACATTTGTTTTCTATTTCCAGTTTTCTGCACACAACCTTTTTGGTTGTAAACGATGTGTTCTTCTTTTTCCATGCACATCCTTGCCCTTGGTATTTAAGAATGATCTCTAGGCATGTCATGTTTAGGGGCCCATGGCATTCTAGTGGTTTAGAATAGGCTAGTATAGACACACCTGGAGCAAAGAGCAGCCAAGCAGTAGCTGCCTTACTGTCACAGGAGCTGCTTCCCAAGAGCTGTCAGAACCTACACATGGGGTTTTTTATTCTTTTTATCATATTCTTCACGTAAGTACAATTATGGCATAAACATTTTGAATGTGCAACCTCTTTAAGAAAAGTATTGAAAAAGGCATTCATTATCTGCATAGATTGAAGGCTGCTGACACCCATCGCTGTGAGGCTGGAATAACAGAGGAAACACAAGCAGCAACACACATCATGCACATTGTCTTAACCACTTCTTTCCCCCAACAACAATATTGAGAATCCAACAGCATGGTCCAGCATTGACTTCTCTCAGCGGCTGTCTGCATAACACACTTATTGAGTGGATAGGCCATGTCCTCACGCAAGAATATAACTGGTGCAATGGGTATAACATGCCTACCTGAGAACGGTGGGATAGAGCTCTGCTGTGTACAGGTAAATGCAGGCGAAGGAGGCCTCAGAGAAAGCCTTTCCCAGGATGGCAATTGTTGTCCTCAGTTGGCTTACAGCTGTAATTCAGAAAAAAAAGCCATCAATGACGTGCACTTTGTCTGTAGGGTGCCACCAATCCCCTAGTTATAGAGCTATATTAGCTATAGGAAACTATATTCCCACAGAGAGGAAGAACAGTGTAAATCACTTGGCAGGATCAGGGGTCAATTACTGTCTGACAGTCTGCCAACACTGTTAGTATTAGGTTTACTGATGGCCAATCAAAATCTCTAAACTACAGCAACAATAGATTTGGGTATCTACTCGATGTGTGGAAGGAAAAGAAATCTATAGCACCTTATCCAGTTATGTTACTAAGATATTCCAGGAATTCATGAAATCTACTTATCCAGTTATGTTACTAAGATATTCCAGGAATGCATGAATTCTACTTATCCAGTTATGTTACTAAGATATTCCAGGAATGCATGAAATCTACTTATCCAGCTATGTTACTAAGATATTCCAGGAATGCATGAAATCTACTTATCCAGTTATGTTACTAAGATATTCCAGGAATGCATGAATTCTACTTATCCAGTTATGTTACTAAGATATTCCAGGAATGCATGAAATCTACTTATCCAGTTATGTTACTAGGATATTCCAGGAATGCATGAAATCTACTTATCCAGCTATGTTACTAAGATATTCCAGGAATGCATGAATTCTACTTATCCAGTTATGTTACTAAGATATTCCAGGAATTCATGAAATCTAGTTATCCAGTTATGTTACTAAGATATTCCAGGAATGCATGAATTCTACTTATCCAGTTATGTTACTAGGATATTCCAGGAATGCATGAAATCTACTTATCCAGTTATGTTACCAAGATATTCCAGGAATTCATGAAATCTACTTATCCAGTTATGTTACTAAGATATTCCAGGAATGCATGAATTCTGCGTATCCAGTTATGTTACTAAGATATTCCAGGAATGCATGAAATCTACTTATCCAGTTATGTTACTAAGATATTCCAGGAATGCATGAAATCTACTTATCCAGTTATGTTACTAAGATATTCCAGGAATGCATGAAATCTAAATTGTGTCTCACAATTATCCTTATGGGTTCTTGGGGTCTCTCCATTTCGCTTAGTCTCTGTGAAGTAACCCTCTCAAATTCATGATACTGAGAAGTCTTTAGATAGCTTGAACATGGTGGGGAGTAAACTTCCCATGGTCTAAGACCAGAGGGGTGGTTGTCTGCTGGATCTGTGTTGGTTCTTCAAAAAGGCCATAGCTGTAGGCAAGCAGGAGGCAACGCCAAAGCTCCCTCTGTCTTCTTAATAGACTTCTCACAACCTCCCCTTACTCAGGTTCCTGACTCTATGGCACACCTGCCCACTCTCTCCTCAACATTCTGCCACTTGCTCACATCCGTCATATTTTCTGGTATTCCTTTCTTCCCTTGTGCTCCACCTAAATCTTTTAGTGCTTCACCACCCACTGATCCCTCCACCCAACCTAGTCTCCGCTTGTCAGCCTCAGGACCTGCCCCTCCGCTTTCCCCAAAGCTAATGGGGTCTTCTCCGCTTTGTTCACCCTACTCTTCTCAGTCTCCTCATCTCTCCAGATCTTGATGTTCCCCCTTTCCTCTTATTCTCTTTCATCAATCTCTTCCTCCTCTCTCCAATCCCTCTCATTACACTCCTTCTCCTCTCCCCTCATCCTCCTTCATCTAACTCTAAATGTTCCACCTCTGCTTTACTCAGCTCTTGTCAGCCTTTTCCTCTTCTCTGAAACTCCTAAAGTTCCACCTCTTCTGTCTTCTCACTCTCCTCTCACCCGAATCTTGGCCTCTGGTTCTGTCTGCTCTCTCCTCCTCCCCAAACTCCGTCCCAAAAAACACCCACACTGCCGTTATTCGGTTTTCCCCTTGTATAGTTCAGAATGCCTGGTAAATGACAACCTAATGCAAATAGTATTTGCACGTTTGGGGCCTTTGGTTTGGCTAAGTGAGGGTGTGCTACCTCATTCCCCCAGGTGTGGGTAGCCCCACAGACCTCTGCATTGCCGGACCATGGTGTGAAGAATGAAGTGTGGTGGCGGTCAACATCTTGAGTTCACTCTCCGGAGATCACCCTGCAGAGTAGTTATTTTGCTGCTGCTCTGCCATGTCGCGTTCCCCACACATCTCTAGCACTGATGTGGAAACTAGGCTTCATTCTTCACCTGTCCGCATCCTGCGATGTTACATCGTCAGTGGGAGCTTGCACTCGCTTGTGTTTTTTTCCTGCCTTCACCCTGTTGACAGTTTTGCTGACCTTATTACAAGATGGCATGTGTGCTGGTAAGTTGACATTCTGATTGCTTTTGAAAATGGTTTTTCATAGGAACAGATGGGCAGACTTTCTACAGGGCTTACACTCAGGTCCCTTAATGGGACAGTGAACAAAAGGGCGCTCCTGAGGTGATAGCCTACATCCTTACTTATATACCCCATGTCCCCTTCTCCTCCACTTTTTTAAGGATGCCTCACATGTGACAGGACTGGAGACTTTTGCATTGTAAATATAAGCACTTCTCCTTTAATTTACAAGCACTCAAGGGGCTATCTGCGGTTGTGACCATGCCCCATTAGTCCCTACCCCCGGAGCCCCACAGGTGTCCTTTTCTCTACGTGGACGGGATCAGACTTGTACAGTGCTAGCTCACATTCTTTCTGTACATTCTTTCCTGTTTCATATCTTTCTCTACCCTGGCCTTCAGTGCACCCACTACCCCAGGTAGGTCTGCACGAGCGGCTTTAGTCAGTGTGTGTCCTGCGAGGGCTCTTTCCATGCTATTAACACCCCACTCATTCTTCCTAAAGTGTTTGGGGTGTGACTACTGGTGTACTGTGTGCGCCTCGCCGACTCTGAGGACATTAATGAAATGGCTTTCTAGGTGGCACTAAACTGTCTCCATGCCTCCTCCAGAGCATTTGAAGGCCTTTGACTACTGGAAGGCCAAATCTGACAAGGGAAGTGTACTGTTATTTCTCCAGCATTGGATCTTTCATAGATTCAGATGCTTGTATATTCCCCGTCGTCAGACCGGGAATCCTCAGTGATTTAAATAATTATTTTTAAAAAAATGAAATATATATACTTTATTTTTTTTATTTGGTTCAGCTGAGAAATCAACTTTACAAATTTCTTTTTATTAACGATTATATAAAACAATAAAAATCCTGTATCATCAAAATTCACATTATTACATCCAATAAATATCACATTATTACAACCAATTCTTCTATCACTTACTAAATAATCAATTTCCCTTATAATACACGTAATCTTCATGTATGGGTGTTAGTTTCAATACATACAGATAGTTTAAAACTGTAATTCGTACTGTTAGTTTCGGACCTAAAAACATTTTTTCCATAGTTCTTTTCTCGTTAATGTATACCGATTCTCAAATAGCTTCTTAATATGTAAAATACATAGCTCCATGAGCATTGGACAATCAACCAATAAATGCTTCAACGTTTCTTTAAATTCTGCGAGCTTACAGAAGCAACAAAAGTTCTCACACTCCTTAATGATTTTGCGCCTACTTTGGATCTCTTTAGTGAGCCATAGGTCAAACCTAAATCTCATAAAATCATTCCGATGTTTAACTGATGGTGACTTTTGCAGATAATTTTCCACAGTGCCATATTTTTTAATTTGAAATGGAGTGGTATTATAGGTTTTATACTTCATACATTTCGCTCTGGTGGAGATCCAATCACTTTCAAACAATTTGGTCTTTACTCCACATGGATTTTCTAACAGGAGTTGTATAGTGAGTTCTATCTCACACAAAGTATGAATGAGCAAATCTCTCCATTTGCGGACAAAGCTCTGCAGGGAGCTAAACATATATTTGGCTATGATGCCCAGCAACATTTTGGAATCTGGTGCGAGTAAGCATTTTCTAAATAATGATATAAATTGCCATCTATATCTAGCATATAGTGATGTCAGACCACATTCATACCTTACTCACACTGTCGGCACACAATTAGGTAACTTTAGAATTCCATAGGAAATGAATGCAGATAGCCCTTAAGGCTTATGAACCACCCAATTGTGTAGTCACTCCACCTCAATTTTGTCCTTTATGGCCCCAACCAATGAGGTGACAAGGTTTAAGCTCTGCCCCAGGCAGCCATCTTCAGATTTTTCACTGAAGTCTAACAGACAGAGGGAATCCTCCAGCTCTCTGAGATTTTCGTTTTATTTTCTTGTTAACTTCGGTTATATTCTCTGAAAATAGCCTACCTTGATATACTGATCACGTTCTATTTGCTCTGTTTTTCTGGGCTCAGAAAACACTCTTTTTCACTGGAAATTCATCGAGTGAAAATCTCTTCACACCATGGTTGAACAACCAACTGCCAAAAAGCCTTCCCTGTTCAGGGACTGCATGAGGTGCAAGAAAAAACTGGTCTATATGAAAGACCCTCATGAGCAATTCATTTATTGCCTGTGTCCTCATGAAATCAATAAATGCAACATTTGCAGGGCTTTCTCCACCAAAACCCTACAGGACAGGCACAGAAGACTTCTTCTTCACCTAGAAGCTAAAGGACGTTCTTCGGATGAAGAATCTGTCAAGACAGCCCCTGTAACTTCTGTTAAACCATCTGAGAGGCAAACTTCAAAGAGAAGGGCTTCTTCAGTGGAAAGGAGTGCCTTGCCTTCACACAGAAAGAGGAAGTTGGAGTTAACCTCTCTAAAACCTCCTTTGGGCTCTGGAGACCACATTAAACAGCATTTGAGGAAAAAAGCACCTCCAAAGGTAATGAGGCGTCTTCAAAAAAACTCAGGGGGGCAATCGTCTACGAAAACACTGTCTACGAGCAGCACTAGTGGTAGAGGCCCATCGACGACCAAGCCGTCGACGACACATTCGTCCACGACAACACTTCAAACCTTGTTGTCGACGAGCAAATCATCGTCATCGAAATCGGCTTCCACGAAGCAATCGTCGATGAAGGAATCCCATCAATCGTCCACAAAGCTCTTGTCCACGAAATTATAGTTGACGGATAAAGACCACCACCCATCGACAAAGCCACTGTCGACAAAGCCACCGTCGACAAAGCCACCGTCGATGAAGCATGCAACTACACCGTCGAAAGCACTGTCAACTTCTTCGTCCACGGACAAAACCAAACACAGAACACCACCCGTGGACGCTGCTGTTTCACCACCCAATGAAAGCAGCCTTACAGTGCCAATGGGAACGGCTCCGTCCATTCCTGAAACCCATGAACCAATAGGAAGATGTCAGGGGCAGAATTGGCCATGGACAAAGAACCATTGGGGCTGTGGGACTTGAGCCCGTAAGGAAACCTTTGTTTAAGGGTTTACAGCCTTATAGAAGACTGCTTTTCCCTTACTGCAGGCTAAAAATGCTCCAAAACTACAAATCTCAGCAAAAGGCAAGCCAGGACTACAATACCCAGCATGCCTTGCGGGTCCGTGAGCCAATAGAAGGCCGTATTGGGTGTGGTACGCAGATGCGCATGCACAAGTCCCGAGGCACAGGGCTTGTGCTTGAGACACCGAAGAGACAGAACGTGCGCCCAGCAGCTCCAAGGAAATCAACGCGAGGGGCCCAGAGCCTCCGAAGCAGCGATCCGGCCCCTCGTCTTTATCAGATAAGTGCCGCATAGCCCAGGGAGTCTGTAGGAGTGAGGGGGAAAAGCGCAGGGGGCATTTACCAGCCCCTCCAGAGCCCCTGCACCGCCAAACAGAGCTAAGTGGGCGTGGTTTTCAGGGGAAAGCACTGCATTTGTTGCTTATTACAGTAGGGCTCAACGACCCCCAAGACTCCAATGCCACTGCCATACAAAAAGGACTAACTACCTTAGGGTTTGTCCAAGCCATCACTGAGCCCACCCACACTTAAGGTCGGACCCTTGACTGGGTTGCGCAACATAATTGCCCCATTCTCCAGTCCACCATATTCCCTATTCCTTGGTCAGACCATTCCTGTATTAACTTTCACATCGACATCTCTACAGAGTCGTCGAAACCCACTATCCGGCTTCCCGCGACACTATCCAGGAGCTCCAAGAAACTAACGAAAGATACCCTCCTCCCACACCTACAGGTTCTAGCCCTGCAACCACCTTTCCCCAATGATCGTGTAATATTAGCCAACACCTTCAACCATATCATACCCACTGCAGTAGATACTATTGCTCCCTTGACAGTCAAAAAAGCTAAGAAAACTAAGCATTCCAATGCCTGGTTCTCCCAAGCACTCATGGATCTTAGATCTAAAAAAAGGGCATCACTTGTCACATGGAAAAGAAACCCTACTGAACCGAACAAAACCGCCTTCAAGGCCATTGCCAGAGAATACAAAATTGCTATCACACAGGCCAAAGCTGAATCCTACAACACAAGAATTAATAATGCAGATTCCGGGACTAAAGAAATCTTTGCTATTTTCAGGGAACTTGAATCCCCTTCAACCCCACCACCCAGCATTGTCAAAGACGAGGCCTTGTGCAACCAAATTCAAAAAGCTATGCTCGACAAGCTCGACTCCCTCCACACCAAAATCCTAGCCCATCTAAAGGCTGTCTCCTCCTTACTAGCAGCCCAAACGACACACCCTACACTGGACACACTCAACCAGGTACCCAAATTTGATTTCTCTCCCATGAGCGAATCGGAAGTCATTGCCCTCATTAAGTCTGTTAAGCCGTCTAACTGTAAGGGAGATGCCTGCCTAGCTCACATCATTAAAGATTGTGTGCCAGTCATCGCCCCCTTTGTGACTGCTTTTATTAACTCCTCCTTCCAATCTTCCACTGTACCCAGCTCCCTTAAAGAAGCTTGGGTCCGATCTCTACTAAAAAAAACATCTCTCGACCCGCTGATACCTGGCAACTACAGACCAATTACTATGGTCCCATTCCTCTTAAAGATCTTGGACAAAGCAGCTTATCTGCAAGTTCAGAAATTCATTGAGGACAACCACCTTCTTGGCCTGCGCCAATCCGGATTTCACCCTCGTCATGGCACTGAAACGGCGCTACTTGATCTAAAAAATCAAATAGATAACATCAGAGATGCAGGCAAACCAGCCCTCCTTCTGCTCCTAGACCTCTCTGTGGCCTTTGACTTAGTAGAGCACAAAACCCTATGCCATCACCTCGCAACCACTGCAAACTTCAAAGGCTTGTGCTTGGATCAACTCGTTCCTGCAGGAGAGAGTAATGAAGGTTTTCTCAGAATCCTCTAACGCCACACCTAGCCTGATCAAATGTGGAGTCCCCCAGGGCTCCTGCATTGCCTCCACTCTATATAACCTCTACAACAGACCA
The DNA here is from genome assembly GCF_040938575.1 of Ambystoma mexicanum. Taxonomy (NCBI): domain Eukaryota; kingdom Metazoa; phylum Chordata; class Amphibia; order Caudata; family Ambystomatidae; genus Ambystoma; species Ambystoma mexicanum. Next base: position 1,262,556,528 of record NC_090928.1, read on the forward strand.
CTGTTCCGTATTCTGGACTCACTGGGCATCTCATATACAAACTATGCAGATGACACCCAGGTGCTCATACCCCTATCGGGGGACTATCTCACTGATACGGATACCCTCAACCTCATCTACTCCACCATTCAATCCTGGATGGCAGATAACTGGCTCTGTCTAAACAGTGAAAAAACCGAACTCCTGTTGATCGGGTCCCCCTTCACACTGAGCAAACTTGACAAGGAGTATCAGGCCTTCAATTAGACAACACCCCCATCGCAGTATCACAAACCATAAAGACACTGGGCGTATACCTAGAACCTAGCATGACCATGGATAGGCAGGTCAATGCTATTGCTTCCTCAGCAGCGTACCACTCCAAACTGATCAATGCTATCAGGCCATTCCTCACCCAACAGAACTGCATTACCATAGCCAGAACTATCATTGGCTCCAGACTTGACTATTGCAATGCCCTCTTCATCAGTACCTCCCAAAGAAACCTGGCTAAACTCCAGATTGCCCAGAACAATGCCTTAAGGGCTGCAACAGACATTTCACGCAGAGAACACATCTCATTGGTCAGGAGAGAGGCACACTGGCTACCCATCAAAGAAAGGGTGGTCTTCAAAACCCTTGACCTAACTCTTAAATGTCTTCACGGACTCGCACCCCCCTATCTTGAACAAAGGATCTACAAACAAACAGCGACCCGACCCTCCAGGGCCGCTTATGCCAACCGCATCCTGACTCCTCACACGCATAGAGTGCGTGCTGTGGGCTCGAGCTTCCCATCAATGGCAGCCTCTCTCTGGAACAACCTCCCAAATGAGATCAGATCAATCGAATCCCATGCTGCCTTCCGCAAGGCATTAAAAACTAGGCTTTTTGTCTAGAGGTCTTACCCACGTATGATCCCTGACATATGCTCCCTCACTGAATGTTTCACACCTTACATTGTATAATACTGTTCTGTAACTGTACCAACCTAAGCAAACGTTATATACTTGGGCCGCTTATTGTAACCCTCAAGCAAGCCTTCTTAAGTATCCTTGATAGCACCTCTATGCCCGTGGGCTGCAGTGCGCTTTACAAATGCAAAAATAAAATAAAAATAAAATAGATGATAGAAACCAAGACAGTTGTATGTTTGTGCAGAGTTCCGCATGCTTTCGCCTCGTGGATCGTTACGCCCAGAAGGCGCATGAGACAAAAGGGCGTTATTTATGTACAATCGGTCTGAGGAAAGACCGTCTTTGACAAACTGCTGATATTAGGTGTTATAAGCCACGTCCGGCAGCACACGCAATTGGAATCAGAGAACCTTAAGCATACCGAGTGCTGGTTGCGTGTTGAGTGTGTTATGAAGAGTGAGTGACCACCAAACTTGAAAGCATACTCTAATGCTTGTCTTTTGTTTTCTTTTAGTTTGAACCAGACCCTTAGACTTCAAGGACGTGGCACAGGACTCGACAGCCCTTGCAGGACAGGACTTAAAGACTGAAAAAGCTAAGTGTGCAAGTGGATCTTGACCACTCGTGTTAGCTCACACAGGATCATGCCTGTAATTGTTTGTTACTTGTGATATGGTTGTCTACTTCTATGTTAATGTAAACAGGCTCATGCCTGACTCTTTAGTAGTGAGCGAAGGGGAACACCTTTACATGTAACATGTAGTTACAACTGCTATTCTAATATGCAAGCCAAATTATTGGCCAAATAAAAGTGTGCAATCATCGGCCCTACCCTAAATTCCCCAATTCCTATCCATAACCTCTCCCTAACTCTCAGTCCGGTTACCCTAAAATCCCCCTACCTATCCAAACATCGAGACCCTAACCCTCCTTCCCCGCTCTGGTTGAGGAGGTCTGTGTAAGCCTCGACTTGCAGGCACCAAGACCATTGAGGGGATAGTTGGATCTGCATCGCTCCTGCGCCTTGGACCTGAGCATCCTGACAGAGGACAACTGGCTCCTTTAAGAGAGATGACGGGACTCCCTGACATCATTCTCCAGGAGGAGTTTTCAGCCTCAGATTTCATTGGTGAACAACCTATTCTCACCCCCAAAGAAAACAATCCTCCCTGGCACCCCACAACAGAGGAACCCCCTGATCCATACGATCCAGTGCTCATGGAATCGATGCAAAGGATCATCGATGAATTCTATAGATGTCAAAGGGAAAGAAATTGGTCGTCTACACCACGGGAGATAAGATCTCTGCAGAGAAACATCTCACCTCACCATAGCACACCAAGAAGTTCCCCTTCGAGGAGCATACCGCAAAAAAGGGCACATTCACCTCAGCTTCCTCGCTGATCTAGGAGCAAAACGCTCAGGGCTTCACTGGCAAGGGTCCCTCTTCCGAGGTCATCGCCTGCGCCAAGATCTCCTGTTAGAGATCCTACAGTTCTGCCATCAACCGCATCAGTCTCAGATTGGCAAGAGGATCCTTTCAGGGATTTCTCAGACCCTGAGGAGGGAGAGATTACCCATGAGCCTGACACTCAAAGCGAATGGGATGACTACATCACGGAAAAGCCTAGAAAGAAAGACTCCCCAGGAGATTCTTCTCCACCTGACGACTTGATATCGTTTCATACCATTATCGGCAAAGCTGCTGACCTGTTCAAATTACAAGTCACATCGTAAGAAAAGAAGTCGGTGCTTTATGAGCACAGAGACAAGCGCAGGAGAACAGTAACTACAATTCCTCTTCTAGATACCATATGGGATACCGGATCCAAGATATTGGCTACTCCCTTATCCACTCCTGCTCTAGTTTCGAGACCAGAGAAAAAGTACAAGGCACCAGACACAGCACCACTTTGTCTTAGAGGACACACAAACCAGATTCTGTCATCACAGTGGCAGTCAGAAAGAAATTGGCTAACCCTGCATCGCCACTTATCTTCAGTGGAAAGGAGTGCCTTGCCTTCACACAGAAAGAGGAAGTTGGAGTTAACCTCTCTAAAACCTCCTTTGGGCTCTGGAGACCACATTAAACAGCATTTGAGGAAAAAAGCACCTCCAAAGGTAATGAGGCGTCTTCAAAAAAACTCAGGGGGGCAATCGTCTACGAAAACACTGTCTACGAGCAGCACTAGTGGTAGAGGCCCATCGACGACCAAGCCGTCGACGACACATTCGTCCACGACAACACTTCAAACCTTGTTGTCGACGAGCAAATCATCGTCATCGAAATCGGCTTCCACGAAGCAATCGTCGATGAAGGAATCCCATCAATCGTCCACAAAGCTCTTGTCCACGAAATTATAGTTGACGGATAAAGACCACCACCCATCGACAAAGCCACTGTCGACAAAGCCACCGTCGACAAAGCCACCGTCGATGAAGCATGCAACTACACCGTCGAAAGCACTGTCAACTTCTTCGTCCACGGACAAAACCAAACACAGAACACCACCCGTGGACGCTGCTGTTTCACCACCCAATGAAAGCAGCCTTACAGTGCCAATGGGAACGGCTCCGTCCATTCCTGAAACCCATGAACCAATAGGAAGATGTCAGGGGCAGAATTGGCCATGGACAAAGAACCATTGGGGCTGTGGGACTTGAGCCCGTAAGGAAACCTTTGTTTAAGGGTTTACAGCCTTATAGAAGACTGCTTTTCCCTTACTGCAGGCTAAAAATGCTCCAAAACTACAAATCTCAGCAAAAGGCAAGCCAGGACTACAATACCCAGCATGCCTTGCGGGTCCGTGAGCCAATAGAAGGCCGTATTGGGTGTGGTACGCAGATGCGCATGCACAAGTCCCGAGGCACAGGGCTTGTGCTTGAGACACCGAAGAGACAGAACGTGCGCCCAGCAGCTCCAAGGAAATCAACGCGAGGGGCCCAGAGCCTCCGAAGCAGCGATCCGGCCCCTCGTCTTTATCAGATAAGTGCCGCATAGCCCAGGGAGTCTGTAGGAGTGAGGGGGAAAAGCGCAGGGGGCATTTACCAGCCCCTCCAGAGCCCCTGCACCGCCAAACAGAGCTAAGTGGGCGTGGTTTTCAGGGGAAAGCACTGCATTTGTTGCTTATTACAGTAGGGCTCAACGACCCCCAAGACTCCAATGCCACCGCCATACAAAAAGGACTAACTACCTTAGGGTTTGTCCAAGCCATCACTGAGCCCACCCACACTTAAGGTCGGACCCTTGACTGGGTTGCGCAACATAATTGCCCCATTCTCCAGTCCACCATATTCCCTATTCCTTGGTCAGACCATTCCTGTATTAACTTTCACATCGACATCTCTACAGAGTCGTCGAAACCCACTATCCGGCTTCCCGCGACACTATCCAGGAGCTCCAAGAAACTAACGAAAGATACCCTCCTCCCACACCTACAGGTTCTAGCCCTGCAACCACCTTTCCCCAATGATCGTGTAATATTAGCCAACACCTTCAACCATATCATACCCACTGCAGTAGATACTATTGCTCCCTTGACAGTCAAAAAAGCTAAGAAAACTAAGCATTCCAATGCCTGGTTCTCCCAAGCACTCATGGATCTTAGATCTAAAAAAAGGGCATCACTTGTCACATGGAAAAGAAACCCTACTGAACCGAACAAAACCGCCTTCAAGGCCATTGCCAGAGAATACAAAATTGCTATCACACAGGCCAAAGCTGAATCCTACAACACAAGAATTAATAATGCAGATTCCGGGACTAAAGAAATCTTTGCTATTTTCAGGGAACTTGAATCCCCTTCAACCCCACCACCCAGCATTGTCAAAGACGAGGCCTTGTGCAACCAAATTCAAAAAGCTATGCTCGACAAGCTCGACTCCCTCCACACCAAAATCCTAGCCCATCAAAAGGCTGTCTCCTCCTTACTAGCAGCCCAAACGACACACCCTACACTGGACACACTCAACCAGGTACCCAAATTTGATTTCTCTCCCATGAGCGAATCGGAAGTCATTGCCCTCATTAAGTCTGTTAAGCCGTCTAACTGTAAGGGAGATGCCTGCCCAGCTCACATCATTAAAGATTGTGTGCCAGTCATCGCCCCCTTTGTGACTGCTTTTATTAACTCCTCCTTCCAATCTTCCACTGTACCCAGCTCCCTTAAAGAAGCTTGGGTCCGATCTCTACTAAAAAAAACATCTCTCGACCCGCTGATACCTGGCAACTACAGACCAATTACTATGGTCCCATTCCTCTTAAAGATCTTGGACAAAGCAGCTTATCTGCAAGTTCAGAAATTCATTGAGGACAACCACCTTCTTGGCCTGCGCCAATCCGGATTTCACCCTCGTCATGGCACTGAAACGGCGCTACTTGATCTAAAAAATCAAATAGATAACATCAGAGATGCAGGCAAACCAGCCCTCCTTCTGCTCCTAGACCTCTCTGTGGCCTTTGACTTAGTAGAGCACAAAACCCTATGCCATCACCTCGCAACCACTGCAAACTTCAAAGGCTTGTGCTTGGATCAACTCGTTCCTGCAGGAGAGAGTAATGAAGGTTTTCTCAGAATCCTCTAACGCCACACCTAGCCTGATCAAATGTGGAGTCCCCCAGGGCTCCTGCATTGCCTCCACTCTATATAACCTCTACAACAGACCACTGTTCCGTATTCTGGACTCACTGGGCATCTCATATACAAACTATGCAGATGACACCCAGGTGCTCATACCCCTATCGGGGGACTATCTCACTGATACGGATACCCTCAACCTCATCTACTCCACCATTCAATCCTGGATGGCAGATAACTGGCTCTGTCTAAACAGTGAAAAAACCGAACTCCTGTTGATCGGGTCCCCCTTCACACTGAGCAAACTTGACAAGGAGTATCAGGCCTTCAATTAGACAACACCCCCATCGCAGTATCACAAACCATAAAGACACTGGGCGTATACCTAGAACCTAGCATGACCATGGATAGGCAGGTCAATGCTATTGCTTCCTCAGCAGCGTACCACTCCAAACTGATCAATGCTATCAGGCCATTCCTCACCCAACAGAACTGCATTACCATAGCCAGAACTATCATTGGCTCCAGACTTGACTATTGCAATGCCCTCTTCATCAGTACCTCCCAAAGAAACCTGGCTAAACTCCAGATTGCCCAGAACAATGCCTTAAGGGCTGCAACAGACATTTCACGCAGAGAACACATCTCATTGGTCAGGAGAGAGGCACACTGGCTACCCATCAAAGAAAGGGTGGTCTTCAAAACCCTTGACCTAACTCTTAAATGTCTTCACGGACTCGCACCCCCCTATCTTGAACAAAGGATCTACAAACAAACAGCGACCCGACCCTCCAGGGCCGCTTATGCCAACCGCATCCTGACTCCTCACACGCATAGAGTGCGTGCTGTGGGCTCGAGCTTCCCATCAATGGCAGCCTCTCTCTGGAACAACCTCCCAAATGAGATCAGATCAATCGAATCCCATGCTGCCTTCCGCAAGGCATTAAAAACTAGGCTTTTTGTCTAGAGGTCTTACCCACGTATGATCCCTGACATATGCTCCCTCACTGAATGTTTCACACCTTACATTGTATAATACTGTTCTGTAACTGTACCAACCTAAGCAAACGTTATATACTTGGGCCGCTTATTGTAACCCTCAAGCAAGCCTTCTTAAGTATCCTTGATAGCACCTCTATGCCCGTGGGCTGCAGTGCGCTTTACAAATGCAAAAATAAAATAAAAATAAAATAGATGATAGAAACCAAGACAGTTGTATGTTTGTGCAGAGTTCCGCATGCTTTCGCCTCGTGGATCGTTACGCCCAGAAGGCGCATGAGACAAAAGGGCGTTATTTATGTACAATCGGTCTGAGGAAAGACCGTCTTTGACAAACTGCTGATATTAGGTGTTATAAGCCACGTCCGGCAGCACACGCAATTGGAATCAGAGAACCTTAAGCATACCGAGTGCTGGTTGCGTGTTGAGTGTGTTATGAAGAGTGAGTGACCACCAAACTTGAAAGCATACTCTAATGCTTGTCTTTTGTTTTCTTTTAGTTTGAACCAGACCCTTAGACTTCAAGGACGTGGCACAGGACTCGACAGCCCTTGCAGGACAGGACTTAAAGACTGAAAAAGCTAAGTGTGCAAGTGGATCTTGACCACTCGTGTTAGCTCACACAGGATCATGCCTGTAATTGTTTGTTACTTGTGATATGGTTGTCTACTTCTATGTTAATGTAAACAGGCTCATGCCTGACTCTTTAGTAGTGAGCGAAGGGGAACACCTTTACATGTAACATGTAGTTACAACTGCTATTCTAATATGCAAGCCAAATTATTGGCCAAATAAAAGTGTGCAATCATCGGCCCTACCCTAAATTCCCCAATTCCTATCCATAACCTCTCCCTAACTCTCAGTCCGGTTACCCTAAAATCCCCCTACCTATCCAAACATCGAGACCCTAACCCTCCTTCCCCGCTCTGGTTGAGGAGGTCTGTGTAAGCCTCGACTTGCAGGCACCAAGACCATTGAGGGGATAGTTGGATCTGCATCGCTCCTGCGCCTTGGACCTGAGCATCCTGACAGAGGACAACTGGCTCCTTTAAGAGAGATGACGGGACTCCCTGACATCATTCTCCAGGAGGAGTTTTCAGACTCAGATTTCATTGGTGAACAACCTATTCTCACCCCCAAAGAAAACAATCCTCCCTGGCACCCCACAACAGAGGAACCCCCTGATCCATACGATCCAGTGCTCATGGAATCGATGCAAAGGATCATCGATGAATTCTATAGATGTCAAAGGGAAAGAAATTGGTCGTCTACACCACAGGAGATAAGATCTCTGCAGAGAAACATCTCACCTCACCATAGCACACCAAGAAGTTCCCCTTCGAGGAGCATACCGCAAAAAAGGGCACATTCACCTCAGCTTCCTCGCTGATCTAGGAGCAAAACGCTCAGGGCTTCACTGGCAAGGGTCCCTCTTCCGAGGTCATCGCCTGCGCCAAGATCTCCTGTTAGAGATCCTACAGTTCTGCCATCAACCGCATCAGTCTCAGATTGGCAAGAGGATCCTTTCAGGGATTTCTCAGACCCTGAGGAGGGAGAGATTACCCATGAGCCTGACACTCAAAGCGAATGGGATGACTACATCATGGAAAAGCCTAGAAAGAAAGACTCCCCAGGAGATTCTTCTCCACCTGACGACTTGATATCGTTTCATACCATTATCGGCAAAGCTGCTGACCTGTTCAAATTACAAGTCACATCGTAAGAAAAGAAGTCGGTGCTTTATGAGCACAGAGACAAGCGCAGGAGAACAGTAACTACAATTCCTCTTCTAGATACCATATGGGATACCGGATCCAAGATATTGGCTACTCCCTTATCCACTCCTGCTCTAGTTTCGAGACCAGAGAAAAAGTACAAGGCACCAGACACAGCACCACTTTGTCTTAGAGGACACACAAACCAGATTCTGTCATCACAGTGGCAGTCAGAAAGAAATTGGCTAACCCTGCATCGCCACTTATCTTCAGTGGAAAGGAGTGCCTTGCCTTCACACAGAAAGAGGAAGTTGGAGTTAACCTCTCTAAAACCTCCTTTGGGCTCTGGAGACCACATTAAACAGCATTTGAGGAAAAAAGCACCTCCAAAGGTAATGAGGCGTCTTCAAAAAAACTCAGGGGGGCAATCGTCTACGAAAACACTGTCTACGAGCAGCACTAGTGGTAGAGGCCCATCGACGACCAAGCCGTCGACGACACATTCGTCCACGACAACACTTCAAACCTTGTTGTCGACGAGCAAATCATCGTCATCGAAATCGGCTTCCACGAAGCAATCGTCGATGAAGGAATCCCATCAATCGTCCACAAAGCTCTTGTCCACGAAATTATAGTTGACGGATAAAGACCACCACCCATCGACAAAGCCACTGTCGACAAAGCCACCGTCGACAAAGCCACCGTCGATGAAGCATGCAACTACACCGTCGAAAGCACTGTCAACTTCTTCGTCCACGGACAAAACCAAACACAGAACACCACCCGTGGACGCTGCTGTTTCACCACCCAATGAAAGCAGCCTTACAGTGCCAATGGGAACGGCTCCGTCCATTCCTGAAACCCATGAACCAATAGGAAGATGTCAGGGGCAGAATTGGCCATGGACAAAGAACCATTGGGGCTGTGGGACTTGAGCCCGTAAGGAAACCTTTGTTTAAGGGCTTACAGCCTTATAGAAGACTGCTTTTCCCTTACTGCAGGCTAAAAATGCTCCAAAACTACAAATCTCAGCAAAAGGCAAGCCAGGACTACAATACCCAGCATGCCTTGCGGGTCCGTGAGCCAATAGAAGGCCGTATTGGGTGTGGTACGCAGATGCGCATGCACAAGTCCCGAGGCACAGGGCTTGTGCTTGAGACACCGAAGAGACAGAACGTGCGCCCAGCAGCTCCAAGGAAATCAACGCGAGGGGCCCAGAGCCTCCGAAGCAGCGATCCGGCCCCTCGTCTTTATCAGATAAGTGCCGCATAGCCCAGGGAGTCTGTAGGAGTGAGGGGGAAAAGCGCAGGGGGCATTTACCAGCCCCTCCAGAGCCCCTGCACCGCCAAACAGAGCTAAGTGGGCGTGGTTTTCAGGGGAAAGCACTGCATTTGTTGCTTATTACAGTAGGGCTCAACGACCCCCAAGACTCCAATGCCACTGCCATACAAAAAGGACTAACTACCTTAGGGTTTGTCCAAGCCATCACTGAGCCCACCCACACTTAAGGTCGGACCCTTGACTGGGTTGCGCAACATAATTGCCCCATTCTCCAGTCCACCATATTCCCTATTCCTTGGTCAGACCATTCCTGTATTAACTTTCACATCGACATCTCTACAGAGTCGTCGAAACCCACTATCCGGCTTCCCGCGACACTATCCAGGAGCTCCAAGAAACTAACGAAAGATACCCTCCTCCCACACCTACAGGTTCTAGCCCTGCAACCACCTTTCCCCAATGATCGTGTAATATTAGCCAACACCTTCAACCATATCATACCCACTGCAGTAGATACTATTGCTCCCTTGACAGTCAAAAAAGCTAAGAAAACTAAGCATTCCAATGCCTGGTTCTCCCAAGCACTCATGGATCTTAGATCTAAAAAAAGGGCATCACTTGTCACATGGAAAAGAAACCCTACTGAACCGAACAAAACCGCCTTCAAGGCCATTGCCAGAGAATACAAAATTGCTATCACACAGGCCAAAGCTGAATCCTACAACACAAGAATTAATAATGCAGATTCCGGGACTAAAGAAATCTTTGCTATTTTCAGGGAACTTGAATCCCCTTCAACCCCACCACCCAGCATTGTCAAAGACGAGGCCTTGTGCAACCAAATTCAAAAAGCTATGCTCGACAAGCTCGACTCCCTCCACACCAAAATCCTAGCCCATCAAAAGGCTGTCTCCTCCTTACTAGCAGCCCAAACGACACACCCTACACTGGACACACTCAACCAGGTACCCAAATTTGATTTCTCTCCCATGAGCGAATCGGAAGTCATTGCCCTCATTAAGTCTGTTAAGCCGTCTAACTGTAAGGGAGATGCCTGCCCAGCTCACATCATTAAAGATTGTGTGCCAGTCATCGCCCCCTTTGTGACTGCTTTTATTAACTCCTCCTTCCAATCTTCCACTGTACCCAGCTCCCTTAAAGAAGCTTGGGTCCGATCTCTACTAAAAAAAACATCTCTCGACCCGCTGATACCTGGCAACTACAGACCAATTACTATGGTCCCATTCCTCTTAAAGATCTTGGACAAAGCAGCTTATCTGCAAGTTCAGAAATTCATTGAGGACAACCACCTTCTTGGCCTGCGCCAATCCGGATTTCACCCTCGTCATGGCACTGAAACGGCGCTACTTGATCTAAAAAATCAAATAGATAACATCAGAGATGCAGGCAAACCAGCCCTCCTTCTGCTCCTAGACCTCTCTGTGGCCTTTGACTTAGTAGAGCACAAAACCCTATGCCATCACCTCGCAACCACTGCAAACTTCAAAGGCTTGTGCTTGGATCAACTCGTTCCTGCAGGAGAGAGTAATGAAGGTTTTCTCAGAATCCTCTAACGCCACACCTAGCCTGATCAAATGTGGAGTCCCCCAGGGCTCCTGCATTGCCTCCACTCTATATAACCTCTACAACAGACCACTGTTCCGTATTCTGGACTCACTGGGCATCTCATATACAAACTATGCAGATGACACCCAGGTGCTCATACCCCTATCGGGGGACTATCTCACTGATACGGATACCCTCAACCTCATCTACTCCACCATTCAATCCTGGATGGCAGATAACTGGCTCTGTCTAAACAGTGAAAAAACCGAACTCCTGTTGATCGGGTCCCCCTTCACACTGAGCAAACTTGACAAGGAGTATCAGGCCTTCAATTAGACAACACCCCCATCGCAGTATCACAAACCATAAAGACACTGGGCGTATACCTAGAACCTAGCATGACCATGGATAGGCAGGTCAATGCTATTGCTTCCTCAGCAGCGTACCACTCCAAACTGATCAATGCTATCAGGCCATTCCTCACCCAACAGAACTGCATTACCATAGCCAGAACTATCATTGGCTCCAGACTTGACTATTGCAATGCCCTCTTCATCAGTACCTCCCAAAGAAACCTGGCTAAACTCCAGATTGCCCAGAACAATGCCTTAAGGGCTGCAACAGACATTTCACGCAGAGAACACATCTCATTGGTCAGGAGAGAGGCACACTGGCTACCCATCAAAGAAAGGGTGGTCTTCAAAACCCTTGACCTAACTCTTAAATGTCTTCACGGACTCGCACCCCCCTATCTTGAACAAAGGATCTACAAACAAACAGCGACCCGACCCTCCAGGGCCGCTTATGCCAACCGCATCCTGACTCCTCACGCGCATAGAGTGCGTGCTGTGGGCTCGAGCTTCCCATCAATGGCAGCCTCTCTCTGGAACAACCTCCCAAATGAGATCAGATCAATCGAATCCCATGCTGCCTTCCGCAAGGCATTAAAAACTAGGCTTTTTGTCTAGAGGTCTTACCCACGTATGATCCCTGACATATGCTCCCTCACTGAATGTTTCACACCTTACATTGTATAATACTGTTCTGTAACTGTACCAACCTAAGCAAACGTTATATACTTGGGCCGCTTATTGTAACCCTCAAGCAAGCCTTCTTAAGTATCCTTGATAGCACCTCTATGCCCGTGGGCTGCAGTGCGCTTTACAAATGCAAAAATAAAATAAAAATAAAATAGATGATAGAAACCAAGACAGTTGTATGTTTGTGCAGAGTTCCGCATGCTTTCGCCTCGTGGATCGTTACGCCCAGAAGGCGCATGAGACAAAAGGGCGTTATTTATGTACAATCGGTCTGAGGAAAGACCGTCTTTGACAAACTGCTGATATTAGGTGTTATAAACCACGTCCGGCAGCACACGCAATTGGAATCAGAGAACCTTAAGCATACCGAGTGCTGGTTGCGTGTTGAGTGTGTTATGAAGAGTGAGTGACCACCAAACTTGAAAGCATACTCTAATGCTTGTCTTTTGTTTTCTTTTAGTTTGAACCAGACCCTTAGACTTCAAGGACGTGGCACAGGACTCGACAGCCCTTGCAGGACAGGACTTAAAGACTGAAAAAGCTAAGTGTGCAAGTGGATCTTGACCACTCGTGTTAGCTCACACAGGATCATGCCTGTAATTGTTTGTTACTTGTGATATGGTTGTCTACTTCTATGTTAATGTAAACAGGCTCATGCCTGACTCTTTAGTAGTGAGCGAAGGGGAACACCTTTACATGTAACATGTAGTTACAACTGCTATTCTAATATGCAAGCCAAATTATTGGCCAAATAAAAGTGTGCAATCATCGGCCCTACCCTAAATTCCCCAATTCCTATCCATAACCTCTCCCTAACTCTCAGTCCGGTTACCCTAAAATCCCCCTACCTATCCAAACATCGAGACCCTAACCCTCCTTCCCCGCTCTGGTTGAGGAGGTCTGTGTAAGCCTCGACTTGCAGGCACCAAGACCATTGAGGGGATAGTTGGATCTGCATCGCTCCTGCGCCTTGGACCTGAGCATCCTGACAGAGGACAACTGGCTCCTTTAAGAGAGATGACGGGACTCCCTGACATCATTCTCCAGGAGGAGTTTTCAGACTCAGATTTCATTGGTGAACAACCTATTCTCACCCCCAAAGAAAACAATCCTCCCTGGCACCCCACAACAGAGGAACCCCCTGATCCATACGATCCAGTGCTCATGGAATCGATGCAAAGGATCATCGATGAATTCTATAGATGTCAAAGGGAAAGAAATTGGTCGTCTACACCACGGGAGATAAGATCTCTGCAGAGAAACATCTCACCTCACCATAGCACACCAAGAAGTTCCCCTTCGAGGAGCATACCGCAAAAAAGGGCACATTCACCTCAGCTTCCTCGCTGATCTAGGAGCAAAACGCTCAGGGCTTCACTGGCAAGGGTCCCTCTTCCGAGGTCATCGCCTGCGCCAAGATCTCCTGTTAGAGATCCTACAGTTCTGCCATCAACCGCATCAGTCTCAGATTGGCAAGAGGATCCTTTCAGGGATTTCTCAGACCCTGAGGAGGGAGAGATTACCCATGAGCCTGACACTCAAAGCGAATGGGATGACTACATCATGGAAAAGCCTAGAAAGAAAGACTCCCCAGGAGATTCTTCTCCACCTGACGACTTGATATCGTTTCATACCATTATCGGCAAAGCTGCTGACCTGTTCAAATTACAAGTCACATCGTAAGAAAAGAAGTCGGTGCTTTATGAGCACAGAGACAAGCGCAGGAGAACAGTAACTACAATTCCTCTTCTAGATACCATATGGGATACCGGATCCAAGATATTGGCTACTCCCTTATCCACTCCTGCTCTAGTTTCGAGACCAGAGAAAAAGTACAAGGCACCAGACACAGCACCACTTTGTCTTAGAGGACACACAAACCAGATTCTGTCATCACAGTGGCAGTCAGAAAGAAATTGGCTAACCCTGCATCGCCACTTATCTTCAGTGGAAAGGAGTGCCTTGCCTTCACACAGAAAGAGGAAGTTGGAGTTAACCTCTCTAAAACCTCCTTTGGGCTCTGGAGACCACATTAAACAGCATTTGAGGAAAAAAGCACCTCCAAAGGTAATGAGGCGTCTTCAAAAAAACTCAGGGGGGCAATCGTCTACGAAAACACTGTCTACGAGCAGCACTAGTGGTAGAGGCCCATCGACGACCAAGCCGTCGACGACACATTCGTCCACGACAACACTTCAAACCTTGTTGTCGACGAGCAAATCATCGTCATCGAAATCGGCTTCCACGAAGCAATCGTCGATGAAGGAATCCCATCAATCGTCCACAAAGCTCTTGTCCACGAAATTATAGTTGACGGATAAAGACCACCACCCATCGACAAAGCCACTGTCGACAAAGCCACCGTCGACAAAGCCACCGTCGATGAAGCATGCAACTACACCGTCGAAAGCACTGTCAACTTCTTCGTCCACGGACAAAACCAAACACAGAACACCACCCGTGGACGCTGCTGTTTCACCACCCAATGAAAGCAGCCTTACAGTGCCAATGGGAACGGCTCCGTCCATTCCTGAAACCCATGAACCAATAGGAAGATGTCAGGGGCAGAATTGGCCATGGACAAAGAACCATTGGGGCTGTGGGACTTGAGCCCGTAAGGAAACCTTTGTTTAAGGGCTTACAGCCTTATAGAAGACTGCTTTTCCCTTACTGCAGGCTAAAAATGCTCCAAAACTACAAATCTCAGCAAAAGGCAAGCCAGGACTACAATACCCAGCATGCCTTGCGGGTCCGTGAGCCAATAGAAGGCCGTATTGGGTGTGGTACGCAGATGCGCATGCACAAGTCCCGAGGCACAGGGCTTGTGCTTGAGACACCGAAGAGACAGAACGTGCGCCCAGCAGCTCCAAGGAAATCAACGCGAGGGGCCCAGAGCCTCCGAAGCAGCGATCCGGCCCCTCGTCTTTATCAGATAAGTGCCGCATAGCCCAGGGAGTCTGTAGGAGTGAGGGGGAAAAGCGCAGGGGGCATTTACCAGCCCCTCCAGAGCCCCTGCACCGCCAAACAGAGCTAAGTGGGCGTGGTTTTCAGGGGAAAGCACTGCATTTGTTGCTTATTACAGTAGGGCTCAACGACCCCCAAGACTCCAATGCCACTGCCATACAAAAAGGACTAACTACCTTAGGGTTTGTCCAAGCCATCACTGAGCCCACCCACACTTAAGGTCGGACCCTTGACTGGGTTGCGCAACATAATTGCCCCATTCTCCAGTCCACCATATTCCCTATTCCTTGGTCAGACCATTCCTGTATTAACTTTCACATCGACATCTCTACAGAGTCGTCGAAACCCACTATCCGGCTTCCCGCGACACTATCCAGGAGCTCCAAGAAACTAACGAAAGATACCCTCCTCCCACACCTACAGGTTCTAGCCCTGCAACCACCTTTCCCCAATGATCGTGTAATATTAGCCAACACCTTCAACCATATCATACCCACTGCAGTAGATACTATTGCTCCCTTGACAGTCAAAAAAGCTAAGAAAACTAAGCATTCCAATGCCTGGTTCTCCCAAGCACTCATGGATCTTAGATCTAAAAAAAGGGCATCACTTGTCACATGGAAAAGAAACCCTACTGAACCGAACAAAACCGCCTTCAAGGCCATTGCCAGAGAATACAAAATTGCTATCACACAGGCCAAAGCTGAATCCTACAACACAAAAATTAATAATGCAGATTCCGGGACTAAAGAAATCTTTGCTATTTTCAGGGAACTTGAATCCCCTTCAACCCCACCACCCAGCATTGTCAAAGACGAGGCCTTGTGCAACCAAATTCAAAAAGCTATGCTCGACAAGCTCGACTCCCTCCACACCAAAATCCTAGCCCATCAAAAGGCTGTCTCCTCCTTACTAGCAGCCCAAACGACACACCCTACACTGGACACACTCAACCAGGTACCCAAATTTGATTTCTCCCCCATGAGCGAATCGGAAGTCATTGCCCTCATTAAGTCTGTTAAGCCGTCTAACTGTAAGGGAGATGCCTGCCCAGCTCACATCATTAAAGATTGTGTGCCAGTCATCGCCCCCTTTGTGACTGCTTTTATTAACTCCTCCTTCCAATCTTCCACTGTACCCAGCTCCCTTAAAGAAGCTTGGGTCCGATCTCTACTAAAAAAAACATCTCTCGACCCGCTGATACCTGGCAACTACAGACCAATTACTATGGTCCCATTCCTCTTAAAGATCTTGGACAAAGCAGCTTATCTGCAAGTTCAGAAATTCATTGAGGACAACCACCTTCTTGGCCTGCGCCAATCCGGATTTCACCCTCGTCATGGCACTGAAACGGCGCTACTTGATCTAAAAAATCAAATAGATAACATCAGAGATGCAGGCAAACCAGCCCTCCTTCTGCTCCTAGACCTCTCTGTGGCCTTTGACTTAGTAGAGCACAAAACCCTATGCCATCACCTCGCAACCACTGCAAACTTCAAAGGCTTGTGCTTGGATCAACTCGTTCCTGCAGGAGAGAGTAATGAAGGTTTTCTCAGAATCCTCTAACGCCACACCTAGCCTGATCAAATGTGGAGTCCCCCAGGGCTCCTGCATTGCCTCCACTCTATATAACCTCTACAACAGACCACTGTTCCGTATTCTGGACTCACTGGGCATCTCATATACAAACTATGCAGATGACACCCAGGTGCTCATACCCCTATCGGGGGACTATCTCACTGATACGGATACCCTCAACCTCATCTACTCCACCATTCAATCCTGGATGGCAGATAACTGGCTCTGTCTAAACAGTGAAAAAACCGAACTCCTGTTGATCGGGTCCCCCTTCACACTGAGCAAACTTGACAAGGAGTATCAGGCCTTCAATTAGACAACACCCCCATCGCAGTATCACAAACCATAAAGACACTGGGCGTATACCTAGAACCTAGCATGACCATGGATAGGCAGGTCAATGCTATTGCTTCCTCAGCAGCGTACCACTCCAAACTGATCAATGCTATCAGGCCATTCCTCACCCAACAGAACTGCATTACCATAGCCAGAACTATCATTGGCTCCAGACTTGACTATTGCAATGCCCTCTTCATCAGTACCTCCCAAAGAAACCTGGCTAAACTCCAGATTGCCCAGAACAATGCCTTAAGGGCTGCAACAGACATTTCACGCAGAGAACACATCTCATTGGTCAGGAGAGAGGCACACTGGCTACCCATCAAAGAAAGGGTGGTCTTCAAAACCCTTGACCTAACTCTTAAAGGTCTTCACGGACTCGCACCCCCCTATCTTGAACAAAGGATCTACAAACAAACAGCGACCCGACCCTCCAGGGCCGCTTATGCCAACCGCATCCTGACTCCTCACGCGCATAGAGTGCGTGCTGTGGGCTCGAGCTTCCCATCAATGGCAGCCTCTCTCTGGAACAACCTCCCAAATGAGATCAGATCAATCGAATCCCATGCTGCCTTCCGCAAGGCATTAAAAACTAGGCTTTTTGTCTAGAGGTCTTACCCACGTATGATCCCTGACATATGCTCCCTCACTGAATGTTTCACACCTTACATTGTATAATACTGTTCTGTAACTGTACCAACCTAAGCAAACGTTATATACTTGGGCCGCTTATTGTAACCCTCAAGCAAGCCTTCTTAAGTATCCTTGATAGCACCTCTATGCCCGTGGGCTGCAGTGCGCTTTACAAATGCAAAAATAAAATAAAAATAAAATAGATGATAGAAACCAAGACAGTTGTATGTTTGTGCAGAGTTCCGCATGCTTTCGCCTCATGGATCGTTACGCCCAGAAGGCACATGAGACAAAAGGGCGTTATTTATGTACAATCGGTCTGAGGAAAGACCGTCTTTGACAAACTGCTGATATTAGGTGTTATAAGCCACGTCCGGCAGCACACGCAATTGGAATCAGAGAACCTTAAGCATACCGAGTGCTGGTTGCGTGTTGAGTGTGTTATGAAGAGTGAGTGACCACCAAACTTGAAAGCATACTCTAATGCTTGTCTTTTGTTTTCTTTTAGTTTGAACCAGACCCTCAGACTTCAAGGACGTGGCACAGGACTCGACAGCCCTTGCAGGACAGGACTTAAAGACTGAAAAAGCTAAGTGTGCAAGTGGATCTTGACCACTCGTGTTAGCTCACACAGGATCATGCCTGTAATTGTTTGTTACTTGTGATATGGTTGTCTACTTCTATGTTAATGTAAACAGGCTCATGCCTGACTCTTTAGTAGTGAGCGAAGGGGAACACCTTTACATGTAACATGTAGTTACAACTGCTATTCTAATATGCAAGCCAAATTATTGGCCAAATAAAAGTGTGCAATCATCGGCCCTACCCTAAATTCCCCAATTCCTATCCATAACCTCTCCCTAACTCTCAATCCGGTTACCCTAAAATCCCCCTACCTATCCAAACATCGAGACCCTAACCCTCCTTCCCCGCTCTGGTTGAGGAGGTCTGTGTAAGCCTCGACTTGCAGGCACCAAGACCATTGAGGGGATAGTTGGATCTGCATCGCTCCTGCGCCTTGGACCTGAGCATCCTGACAGAGGACAACTGGCTCCTTTAAGAGAGATGACGGGACTCCCTGACATCATTCTCCAGGAGGAGTTTTCAGACTCAGATTTCATTGGTGAACAACCTATTCTCACCCCCAAAGAAAACAATCCTCCCTGGCACCCCACAACAGAGGAACCCCCTGATCCATACGATCCAGTGCTCATGGAATCGATGCAAAGGATCATCGATGAATTCTATAGATGTCAAAGGGAAAGAAATTGGTCGTCTACACCACGGGAGATAAGATCTCTGCAGAGAAACATCTCACCTCACCATAGCACACCAAGAAGTTCCCCTTCGAGGAGCATACCGCAAAAAAGGGCACATTCACCTCAGCTTCCTCGCTGATCTAGGAGCAAAACGCTCAGGGCTTCACTGGCAAGGGTCCCTCTTCCGAGGTCATCGCCTGCGCCAAGATCTCCTGTTAGAGATCCTACAGTTCTGCCATCAACCGCATCAGTCTCAGATTGGCAAGATGATCCTTTCAGGGATTTCTCAGACCCTGAGGAGGGAGAGATTACCCATGAGCCTGACACTCAAAGCGAATGGGATGACTACATCATGGAAAAGCCTAGAAAGAAAGACTCCCCAGGAGATTCTTCTCCACCTGACGACTTGATATCGTTTCATACCATTATCGGCAAAGCTGCTGACCTGTTCAAATTACAAGTCACATCGTAAGAAAAGAAGTCGGTGCTTTATGAGCACAGAGACAAGCGCAGGAGAACAGTAACTACAATTCCTCTTCTAGATACCATATGGGATACCGGATCCAAGATATTGGCTACTCCCTTATCCACTCCTGCTCTAGTTTCGAGACCAGAGAAAAAGTACAAGGCACCAGACACAGCACCACTTTGTCTTAGAGGACACACAAACCAGATTCTGTCATCACAGTGGCAGTCAGAAAGAAATTGGCTAACCCTGCATCGCCACTTATCTTCAGTGGAAAGGAGTGCCTTGCCTTCACACAGAAAGAGGAAGTTGGAGTTAACCTCTCTAAAACCTCCTTTGGGCTCTGGAGACCACATTAAACAGCATTTGAGGAAAAAAGCACCTCCAAAGGTAATGAGGCGTCTTCAAAAAAACTCAGGGGGGCAATCGTCTACGAAAACACTGTCTACGAGCAGCACTAGTGGTAGAGGCCCATCGACGACCAAGCCGTCGACGACACATTCGTCCACGACAACACTTCAAACCTTTTTGTCGACGAGCAAATCATCGTCATCGAAATCGGCTTCCACAAAGCAATCGTCGATGAAGGAATCCCATCAATCGTCCACAAAGCTCTTGTCCACGAAATTATAGTTGACGGATAAAGACCACCACCCATCGACAAAGCCACTGTCGACAAAGCCACCGTCGACAAAGCCACCGTCGATGAAGCATGCAACTACACCGTCGAAAGCACTGTCAACTTCTTCGTCCACGGACAAAACCAAACACAGAACACCACCCGTGGACGCTGCTGTTTCACCACCCAATGAAAGCAGCCTTACAGTGCCAATGGGAACGGCTCCGTCCATTCCTGAAACCCATGAACCAATAGGAAGATGTCAGGGGCAGAATTGGCCATGGACAAAGAACCATTGGGGCTGTGGGACTTGAGCCCGTAAGGAAACCTTTGTTTAAGGGCTTACAGCCTTATAGAAGACTGCTTTTCCCTTACTGCAGGCTAAAAATGCTCCAAAACTACAAATCTCAGCAAAAGGCAAGCCAGGACTACAATACCCAGCATGCCTTGCGGGTCCGTGAGCCAATAGAAGGCCGTATTGGGTGTGGTACGCAGATGCGCATGCACAAGTCCCGAGGCACAGGGCTTGTGCTTGAGACACCGAAGAGACAGAACGTGCGCCCAGCAGCTCCAAGGAAATCAACGCGAGGGGCCCAGAGCCTCCGAAGCAGCGATCCGGCCCCTCGTCTTTATCAGATAAGTGCCGCATAGCCCAGGGAGTCTGTAGGAGTGAGGGGGAAAAGCGCAGGGGGCATTTACCAGCCCCTCCAGAGCCCCTGCACCGCCAAACAGAGCTAAGTGGGCGTGGTTTTCAGGGGAAAGCACTGCATTTGTTGCTTATTACAGTAGGGCTCAACGACCCCCAAGACTCCAATGCCACCGCCATACAAAAAGGACTAACTACCTTAGGGTTTGTCCAAGCCATCACTGAGCCCACCCACACTTAAGGTCGGACCCTTGACTGGGTTGCGCAACATAATTGCCCCATTCTCCAGTCCACCATATTCCCTATTCCTTGGTCAGACCATTCCTGTATTAACTTTCACATCGACATCTCTACAGAGTCGTCGAAACCCACTATCCGGCTTCCCGCGACACTATCCAGGAGCTCCAAGAAACTAACGAAAGATACCCTCCTCCCACACCTACAGGTTCTAGCCCTGCAACCACCTTTCCCCAATGATCGTGTAATATTAGCCAACACCTTCAACCATATCATACCCACTGCAGTAGATACTATTGCTCCCTTGACAGTCAAAAAAGCTAAGAAAACTAAGCATTCCAATGCCTGGTTCTCCCAAGCACTCATGGATCTTAGATCTAAAAAAAGGGCATCACTTGTCACATGGAAAAGAAACCCTACTGAACCGAACAAAACCGCCTTCAAGGCCATTGCCAGAGAATACAAAATTGCTATCACACAGGCCAAAGCTGAATCCTACAACACAAGAATTAATAATGCAGATTCCGGGACTAAAGAAATCTTTGCTATTTTCAGGGAACTTGAATCCCCTTCAACCCCACCACCCAGCATTGTCAAAGACGAGGCCTTGTGCAACCAAATTCAAAAAGCTATGCTCGACAAGCTCGACTCCCTCCACACCAAAATCCTAGCCCATCAAAAGGCTGTCCCCTCCTTACTAGCAGCCCAAACGACACACCCTACACTGGACACACTCAACCAGGTACCCAAATTTGATTTCTCTCCCATGAGCGAATCGGAAGTCATTGCCCTCATTAAGTCTGTTAAGCCGTCTAACTGTAAGGGAGATGCCTGCCCAGCTCACATCATTAAAGATTGTGTGCCAGTCATCGCCCC
Source organism: Ambystoma mexicanum (assembly GCF_040938575.1). Taxonomy (NCBI): domain Eukaryota; kingdom Metazoa; phylum Chordata; class Amphibia; order Caudata; family Ambystomatidae; genus Ambystoma; species Ambystoma mexicanum. The sequence goes on from NC_090928.1 coordinate 1,262,578,219, forward strand.
CTTTGTGACTGCTTTTATTAACTCCTCCTTCCAATCTTCCACTGTACCCAGCTCCCTTAAAGAAGCTTGGGTCCGATCTCTACTAAAAAAAACATCTCTCGACCCGCTGATACCTGGCAACTACAGACCAATTACTATGGTCCCATTCCTCTTAAAGATCTTGGACAAAGCAGCTTATCTGCAAGTTCAGAAATTCATTGAGGACAACCACCTTCTTGGCCTGCGCCAATCCGGATTTCACCCTCGTCATGGCACTGAAACGGCGCTACTTGATCTAAAAAATCAAATAGATAACATCAGAGATGCAGGCAAACCAGCCCTCCTTCTGCTCCTAGACCTCTCTGTGGCCTTTGACTTAGTAGAGCACAAAACCCTATGCCATCACCTCGCAACCACTGCAAACTTCAAAGGCTTGTGCTTGGATCAACTCGTTCCTGCAGGAGAGAGTAATGAAGGTTTTCTCAGAATCCTCTAACGCCACACCTAGCCTGATCAAATGTGGAGTCCCCCAGGGCTCCTGCATTGCCTCCACTCTATATAACCTCTACAACAGACCACTGTTCCGTATTCTGGACTCACTGGGCATCTCATATACAAACTATGCAGATGACACCCAGGTGCTCATACCCCTATCGGGGGACTATCTCACTGATACGGATACCCTCAACCTCATCTACTCCACCATTCAATCCTGGATGGCAGATAACTGGCTCTGTCTAAACAGTGAAAAAACCGAACTCCTGTTGATCGGGTCCCCCTTCACACTGAGCAAACTTGACAAGGAGTATCAGGCCTTCAATTAGACAACACCCCCATCGCAGTATCACAAACCATAAAGACACTGGGCGTATACCTAGAACCTAGCATGACCATGGATAGGCAGGTCAATGCTATTGCTTCCTCAGCAGCGTACCACTCCAAACTGATCAATGCTATCAGGCCATTCCTCACCCAACAGAACTGCATTACCATAGCCAGAACTATCATTGGCTCCAGACTTGACTATTGCAATGCCCTCTTCATCAGTACCTCCCAAAGAAACCTGGCTAAACTCCAGATTGCCCAGAACAATGCCTTAAGGGCTGCAACAGACATTTCACGCAGAGAACACATCTCATTGGTCAGGAGAGAGGCACACTGGCTACCCATCAAAGAAAGGGTGGTCTTCAAAACCCTTGACCTAACTCTTAAATGTCTTCACGGACTCGCACCCCCCTATCTTGAACAAAGGATCTACAAACAAACAGCGACCCGACCCTCCAGGGCCGCTTATGCCAACCGCATCCTGACTCCTCACACGCATAGAGTGCGTGCTGTGGGCTCGAGCTTCCCATCAATGGCAGCCTCTCTCTGGAACAACCTCCCAAATGAGATCAGATCAATCGAATCCCATGCTGCCTTCCGCAAGGCATTAAAAACTAGGCTTTTTGTCTAGAGGTCTTACCCACGTATGATCCCTGACATATGCTCCCTCACTGAATGTTTCACACCTTACATTGTATAATACTGTTCTGTAACTGTACCAACCTAAGCAAACGTTATATACTTGGGCCGCTTATTGTAACCCTCAAGCAAGCCTTCTTAAGTATCCTTGATAGCACCTCTATGCCCGTGGGCTGCAGTGCGCTTTACAAATGCAAAAATAAAATAAAAATAAAATAGATGATAGAAACCAAGACAGTTGTATGTTTGTGCAGAGTTCCGCATGCTTTCGCCTCGTGGATCGTTACGCCCAGAAGGCGCATGAGACAAAAGGGCGTTATTTATGTACAATCGGTCTGAGGAAAGACCGTCTTTGACAAACTGCTGATATTAGGTGTTATAAGCCACGTCCGGCAGCACACGCAATTGGAATCAGAGAACCTTAAGCATACCGAGTGCTGGTTGCGTGTTGAGTGTGTTATGAAGAGTGAGTGACCACCAAACTTGAAAGCATACTCTAATGCTTGTCTTTTGTTTTCTTTTAGTTTGAACCAGACCCTTAGACTTCAAGGACGTGGCACAGGACTCGACAGCCCTTGCAGGACAGGACTTAAAGACTGAAAAAGCTAAGTGTGCAAGTGGATCTTGACCACTCGTGTTAGCTCACACAGGATCATGCCTGTAATTGTTTGTTACTTGTGATATGGTTGTCTACTTCTATGTTAATGTAAACAGGCTCATGCCTGACTCTTTAGTAGTGAGCGAAGGGGAACACCTTTACATGTAACATGTAGTTACAACTGCTATTCTAATATGCAAGCCAAATTATTGGCCAAATAAAAGTGTGCAATCATCGGCCCTACCCTAAATTCCCCAATTCCTATCCATAACCTCTCCCTAACTCTCAGTCCGGTTACCCTAAAATCCCCCTACCTATCCAAACATCGAGACCCTAACCCTCCTTCCCCGCTCTGGTTGAGGAGGTCTGTGTAAGCCTCGACTTGCAGGCACCAAGACCATTGAGGGGATAGTTGGATCTGCATCGCTCCTGCGCCTTGGACCTGAGCATCCTGACAGAGGACAACTGGCTCCTTTAAGAGAGATGACGGGACTCCCTGACATCATTCTCCAGGAGGAGTTTTCAGACTCAGATTTCATTGGTGAACAACCTATTCTCACCCCCAAAGAAAACAATCCTCCCTGGCACCCCACAACAGAGGAACCCCCTGATCCATACGATCCAGTGCTCATGGAATCGATGCAAAGGATCATCGATGAATTCTATAGATGTCAAAGGGAAAGAAATTGGTCGTCTACACCACGGGAGATAAGATCTCTGCAGAGAAACATCTCACCTCACCATAGCACACCAAGAAGTTCCCCTTCGAGGAGCATACCGCAAAAAAGGGCACATTCACCTCAGCTTCCTCGCTGATCTAGGAGCAAAACGCTCAGGGCTTCACTGGCAAGGGTCCCTCTTCCGAGGTCATCGCCTGCGCCAAGATCTCCTGTTAGAGATCCTACAGTTCTGCCATCAACCGCATCAGTCTCAGATTGGCAAGAGGATCCTTTCAGGGATTTCTCAGACCCTGAGGAGGGAGAGATTACCCATGAGCCTGACACTCAAAGCGAATGGGATGACTACATCATGGAAAAGCCTAGAAAGAAAGACTCCCCAGGAGATTCTTCTCCACCTGACGACTTGATATCGTTTCATACCATTATCGGCAAAGCTGCTGACCTGTTCAAATTACAAGTCACATCGTAAGAAAAGAAGTCGGTGCTTTATGAGCACAGAGACAAGCGCAGGAGAACAGTAACTACAATTCCTCTTCTAGATACCATATGGGATACCGGATCCAAGATATTGGCTACTCCCTTATCCACTCCTGCTCTAGTTTCGAGACCAGAGAAAAAGTACAAGGCACCAGACACAGCACCACTTTGTCTTAGAGGACACACAAACCAGATTCTGTCATCACAGTGGCAGTCAGAAAGAAATTGGCTAACCCTGCATCGCCACTTATCTTCAGTGGAAAGGAGTGCCTTGCCTTCACACAGAAAGAGGAAGTTGGAGTTAACCTCTCTAAAACCTCCTTTGGGCTCTGGAGACCACATTAAACAGCATTTGAGGAAAAAAGCACCTCCAAAGGTAATGAGGCGTCTTCAAAAAAACTCAGGGGGGCAATCGTCTACGAAAACACTGTCTACGAGCAGCACTAGTGGTAGAGGCCCATCGACGACCAAGCCGTCGACGACACATTCGTCCACGACAACACTTCAAACCTTGTTGTCGACGAGCAAATCATCGTCATCGAAATCGGCTTCCACGAAGCAATCGTCGATGAAGGAATCCCATCAATCGTCCACAAAGCTCTTGTCCACGAAATTATAGTTGACGGATAAAGACCACCACCCATCGACAAAGCCACTGTCGACAAAGCCACCGTCGACAAAGCCACCGTCGATGAAGCATGCAACTACACCGTCGAAAGCACTGTCAACTTCTTCGTCCACGGACAAAACCAAACACAGAACACCACCCGTGGACGCTGCTGTTTCATCACCCAATGAAAGCAGCCTTACAGTGCCAATGGGAACGGCTCCGTCCATTCCTGAAACCCATGAACCAATAGGAAGATGTCAGGGGCAGAATTGGCCATGGACAAAGAACCATTGGGGCTGTGGGACTTGAGCCCGTAAGGAAACCTTTGTTTAAGGGCTTACAGCCTTATAGAAGACTGCTTTTCCCTTACTGCAGGCTAAAAATGCTCCAAAACTACAAATCTCAGCAAAAGGCAAGCCAGGACTACAATACCCAGCATGCCTTGCGGGTCCGTGAGCCAATAGAAGGCCGTATTGGGTGTGGTACGCAGATGCGCATGCACAAGTCCCGAGGCACAGGGCTTGTGCTTGAGACACCGAAGAGACAGAACGTGCGCCCAGCAGCTCCAAGGAAATCAACGCGAGGGGCCCAGAGCCTCCGAAGCAGCGATCCGGCCCCTCGTCTTTATCAGATAAGTGCCGCATAGCCCAGGGAGTCTGTAGGAGTGAGGGGGAAAAGCGCAGGGGGCATTTACCAGCCCCTCCAGAGCCCCTGCACCGCCAAACAGAGCTAAGTGGGCGTGGTTTTCAGGGGAAAGCACTGCATTTGTTGCTTATTACAGTAGGGCTCAACGACCCCCAAGACTCCAATGCCACTGCCATACAAAAAGGACTAACTACCTTAGGGTTTGTCCAAGCCATCACTGAGCCCACCCACACTTAAGGTCGGACCCTTGACTGGGTTGCGCAACATAATTGCCCCATTCTCCAGTCCACCATATTCCCTATTCCTTGGTCAGACCATTCCTGTATTAACTTTCACATCGACATCTCTACAGAGTCGTCGAAACCCACTATCCGGCTTCCCGCGACACTATCCAGGAGCTCCAAGAAACTAACGAAAGATACCCTCCTCCCACACCTACAGGTTCTAGCCCTGCAACCACCTTTCCCCAATGATCGTGTAATATTAGCCAACACCTTCAACCATATCATACCCACTGCAGTAGATACTATTGCTCCCTTGACAGTCAAAAAAGCTAAGAAAACTAAGCATTCCAATGCCTGGTTCTCCCAAGCACTCATGGATCTTAGATCTAAAAAAAGGGCATCACTTGTCACATGGAAAAGAAACCCTACTGAACCGAACAAAACCGCCTTCAAGGCCATTGCCAGAGAATACAAAATTGCTATCACACAGGCCAAAGCTGAATCCTACAACACAAGAATTAATAATGCAGATTCCGGGACTAAAGAAATCTTTGCTATTTTCAGGGAACTTGAATCCCCTTCAACCCCACCACCCAGCATTGTCAAAGACGAGGCCTTGTGCAACCAAATTCAAAAAGCTATGCTCGACAAGCTCGACTCCCTCCACACCAAAATCCTAGCCCATCAAAAGGCTGTCTCCTCCTTACTAGCAGCCCAAACGACACACCCTACACTGGACACACTCAACCAGGTACCCAAATTTGATTTCTCTCCCATGAGCGAATCGGAAGTCATTGCCCTCATTAAGTCTGTTAAGCCGTCTAACTGTAAGGGAGATGCCTGCCCAGCTCACATCATTAAAGATTGTGTGCCAGTCATCGCCCCCTTTGTGACTGCTTTTATTAACTCCTCCTTCCAATCTTCCACTGTACCCAGCTCCCTTAAAGAAGCTTGGGTCCGATCTCTACTAAAAAAAACATCTCTCGACCCGCTGATACCTGGCAACTACAGACCAATTACTATGGTCCCATTCCTCTTAAAGATCTTGGACAAAGCAGCTTATCTGCAAGTTCAGAAATTCATTGAGGACAACCACCTTCTTGGCCTGCGCCAATCCGGATTTCACCCTCGTCATGGCACTGAAACGGCGCTACTTGATCTAAAAAATCAAATAGATAACATCAGAGATGCAGGCAAACCAGCCCTCCTTCTGCTCCTAGACCTCTCTGTGGCCTTTGACTTAGTAGAGCACAAAACCCTATGCCATCACCTCGCAACCACTGCAAACTTCAAAGGCTTGTGCTTGGATCAACTCGTTCCTGCAGGAGAGAGTAATGAAGGTTTTCTCAGAATCCTCTAACGCCACACCTAGCCTGATCAAATGTGGAGTCCCCCAGGGCTCCTGCATTGCCTCCACTCTATATAACCTCTACAACAGACCACTGTTCCGTATTCTGGACTCACTGGGCATCTCATATACAAACTATGCAGATGACACCCAGGTGCTCATACCCCTATCGGGGGACTATCTCACTGATACGGATACCCTCAACCTCATCTACTCCACCATTCAATCCTGGATGGCAGATAACTGGCTCTGTCTAAACAGTGAAAAAACCGAACTCCTGTTGATCGGGTCCCCCTTCACACTGAGCAAACTTGACAAGGAGTATCAGGCCTTCAATTAGACAACACCCCCATCGCAGTATCACAAACCATAAAGACACTGGGCGTATACCTAGAACCTAGCATGACCATGGATAGGCAGGTCAATGCTATTGCTTCCTCAGCAGCGTACCACTCCAAACTGATCAATGCTATCAGGCCATTCCTCACCCAACAGAACTGCATTACCATAGCCAGAACTATCATTGGCTCCAGACTTGACTATTGCAATGCCCTCTTCATCAGTACCTCCCAAAGAAACCTGGCTAAACTCCAGATTGCCCAGAACAATGCCTTAAGGGCTGCAACAGACATTTCACGCAGAGAACACATCTCATTGGTCAGGAGAGAGGCACACTGGCTACCCATCAAAGAAAGGGTGGTCTTCAAAACCCTTGACCTAACTCTTAAATGTCTTCACGGACTCGCACCCCCCTATCTTGAACAAAGGATCTACAAACAAACAGCGACCCGACCCTCCAGGGCCGCTTATGCCAACCGCATCCTGACTCCTCACGCGCATAGAGTGCGTGCTGTGGGCTCGAGCTTCCCATCAATGGCAGCCTCTCTCTGGAACAACCTCCCAAATGAGATCAGATCAATCGAATCCCATGCTGCCTTCCGCAAGGCATTAAAAACTAGGCTTTTTGTCTAGAGGTCTTACCCACGTATGATCCCTGACATATGCTCCCTCACTGAATGTTTCACACCTTACATTGTATAATACTGTTCTGTAACTGTACCAACCTAAGCAAACGTTATATACTTGGGCCGCTTATTGTAACCCTCAAGCAAGCCTTCTTAAGTATCCTTGATAGCACCTCTATGCCCGTGGGCTGCAGTGCGCTTTACAAATGCAAAAATAAAATAAAAATAAAATAGATGATAGAAACCAAGACAGTTGTATGTTTGTGCAGAGTTCCGCATGCTTTCGCCTCGTGGATCGTTACGCCCAGAAGGCGCATGAGACAAAAGGGCGTTATTTATGTACAATCGGTCTGAGGAAAGACCGTCTTTGACAAACTGCTGATATTAGGTGTTATAAGCCACGTCCGGCAGCACACGCAATTGGAATCAGAGAACCTTAAGCATACCGAGTGCTGGTTGCGTGTTGAGTGTGTTATGAAGAGTGAGTGACCACCAAACTTGAAAGCATACTCTAATGCTTGTCTTTTGTTTTCTTTTAGTTTGAACCAGACCCTTAGACTTCAAGGACGTGGCACAGGACTCGACAGCCCTTGCAGGACAGGACTTAAAGACTGAAAAAGCTAAGTGTGCAAGTGGATCTTGACCACTCGTGTTAGCTCACACAGGATCATGCCTGTAATTGTTTGTTACTTGTGATATGGTTGTCTACTTCTATGTTAATGTAAACAGGCTCATGCCTGACTCTTTAGTAGTGAGCGAAGGGGAACACCTTTACATGTAACATGTAGTTACAACTGCTATTCTAATATGCAAGCCAAATTATTGGCCAAATAAAAGTGTGCAATCATCGGCCCTACCCTAAATTCCCCAATTCCTATCCATAACCTCTCCCTAACTCTCAGTCCGGTTACCCTAAAATCCCCCTACCTATCCAAACATCGAGACCCTAACCCTCCTTCCCCGCTCTGGTTGAGGAGGTCTGTGTAAGCCTCGACTTGCAGGCACCAAGACCATTGAGGGGATAGTTGGATCTGCATCGCTCCTGCGCCTTGGACCTGAGCATCCTGACAGAGGACAACTGGCTCCTTTAAGAGAGATGACGGGACTCCCTGACATCATTCTCCAGGAGGAGTTTTCAGACTCAGATTTCATTGGTGAACAACCTATTCTCACCCCCAAAGAAAACAATCCTCCCTGGCACCCCACAACAGAGGAACCCCCTGATCCATACGATGCAGTGCTCATGGAATCGATGCAAAGGATCATCGATGAATTCTATAGATGTCAAAGGGAAAGAAATTGGTCGTCTACACCACGGGAGATAAGATCTCTGCAGAGAAACATCTCACCTCACCATAGCACACCAAGAAGTTCCCCTTCGAGGAGCATACCGCAAAAAAGGGCACATTCACCTCAGCTTCCTCGCTGATCTAGGAGCAAAACGCTCAGGGCTTCACTGGCAAGGGTCCCTCTTCCGAGGTCATCGCCTGCGCCAAGATCTCCTGTTAGAGATCCTACAGTTCTGCCATCAACCGCATCAGTCTCAGATTGGCAAGAGGATCCTTTCAGGGATTTCTCAGACCCTGAGGAGGGAGAGATTACCCATGAGCCTGACACTCAAAGCGAATGGGATGACTACATCATGGAAAAGCCTAGAAAGAAAGACTCCCCAGGAGATTCTTCTCCACCTGACGACTTGATATCGTTTCATACCATTATCGGCAAAGCTGCTGACCTGTTCAAATTACAAGTCACATCGTAAGAAAAGAAGTCGGTGCTTTATGAGCACAGAGACAAGCGCAGGAGAACAGTAACTACAATTCCTCTTCTAGATACCATATGGGATACCGGATCCAAGATATTGGCTACTCCCTTATCCACTCCTGCTCTAGTTTCGAGACCAGAGAAAAAGTACAAGGCACCAGACACAGCACCACTTTGTCTTAGAGGACACACAAACCAGATTCTGTCATCACAGTGGCAGTCAGAAAGAAATTGGCTAACCCTGCATCGCCACTTATCTTCAGTGGAAAGGAGTGCCTTGCCTTCACACAGAAAGAGGAAGTTGGAGTTAACCTCTCTAAAACCTCCTTTGGGCTCTGGAGACCACATTAAACAGCATTTGAGGAAAAAAGCACCTCCAAAGGTAATGAGGCGTCTTCAAAAAAACTCAGGGGGGCAATCGTCTACGAAAACACTGTCTACGAGCAGCACTAGTGGTAGAGGCCCATCGACGACCAAGCCGTCGACGACACATTCGTCCACGACAACACTTCAAACCTTGTTGTCGACGAGCAAATCATCGTCATCGAAATCGGCTTCCACGAAGCAATCGTCGATGAAGGAATCCCATCAATCGTCCACAAAGCTCTTGTCCACGAAATTATAGTTGACGGATAAAGACCACCACCCATCGACAAAGCCACTGTCGACAAAGCCACCGTCGACAAAGCCACCGTCGATGAAGCATGCAACTACACCGTCGAAAGCACTGTCAACTTCTTCGTCCACAGACAAAACCAAACACAGAACACCACCCGTGGACGCTGCTGTTTCACCACCCAATGAAAGCAGCCTTACAGTGCCAATGGGAACGGCTCCGTCCATTCCTGAAACCCATGAACCAATAGGAAGATGTCAGGGGCAGAATTGGCCATGGACAAAGAACCATTGGGGCTGTGGGACTTGAGCCCGTAAGGAAACCTTTGTTTAAGGGTTTACAGCCTTATAGAAGACTGCTTTTCCCTTACTGCAGGCTAAAAATGCTCCAAAACTACAAATCTCAGCAAAAGGCAAGCCAGGACTACAATACCCAGCATGCCTTGCGGGTCCGTGAGCCAATAGAAGGCCGTATTGGGTGTGGTACGCAGATGCGCATGCACAAGTCCCGAGGCACAGGGCTTGTGCTTGAGACACCGAAGAGACAGAACGTGCGCCCAGCAGCTCCAAGGAAATCAACGCGAGGGGCCCAGAGCCTCCGAAGCAGCGATCCGGCCCCTCGTCTTTATCAGATAAGTGCCGCATAGCCCAGGGAGTCTGTAGGAGTGAGGGGGAAAAGCGCAGGGGGCATTTACCAGCCCCTCCAGAGCCCCTGCACCGCCAAACAGAGCTAAGTGGGCGTGGTTTTCAGAGGAAAGCACTGCATTTGTTGCTTATTACAGTAGGGCTCAACGACCCCCAAGACTCCAATGCCACTGCCATACAAAAAGGACTAACTACCTTAGGGTTTGTCCAAGCCATCACTGAGCCCACCCACACTTAAGGTCGGACCCTTGACTGGGTTGCGCAACATAATTGCCCCATTCTCCAGTCCACCATATTCCCTATTCCTTGGTCAGACCATTCCTGTATTAACTTTCACATCGACATCTCTACAGAGTCGTCGAAACCCACTATCCGGCTTCCCGCGACACTATCCAGGAGCTCCAAGAAACTAACGAAAGATACCCTCCTCCCACACCTACAGGTTCTAGCCCTGCAACCACCTTTCCCCAATGATCGTGTAATATTAGCCAACACCTTCAACCATATCATACCCACTGCAGTAGATACTATTGCTCCCTTGACAGTCAAAAAAGCTAAGAAAACTAAGCATTCCAATGCCTGGTTCTCCCAAGCACTCATGGATCTTAGATCTAAAAAAAGGGCATCACTTGTCACATGGAAAAGAAACCCTACTGAACCGAACAAAACCGCCTTCAAGGCCATTGCCAGAGAATACAAAATTGCTATCACACAGGCCAAAGCTGAATCCTACAACACAAGAATTAATAATGCAGATTCCGGGACTAAAGAAATCTTTGCTATTTTCAGGGAACTTGAATCCCCTTCAACCCCACCACCCAGCATTGTCAAAGACGAGGCCTTGTGCAACCAAATTCAAAAAGCTATGCTCGACAAGCTCGACTCCCTCCACACCAAAATCCTAGCCCATCAAAAGGCTGTCTCCTCCTTACTAGCAGCCCAAACGACACACCCTACACTGGACACACTCAACCAGGTACCCAAATTTGATTTCTCTCCCATGAGCGAATCGGAAGTCATTGCCCTCATTAAGTCTGTTAAGCCGTCTAACTGTAAGGGAGATGCCTGCCCAGCTCACATCATTAAAGATTGTGTGCCAGTCATCGCCCCCTTTGTGACTGCTTTTATTAACTCCTCCTTCCAATCTTCCACTGTACCCAGCTCCCTTAAAGAAGCTTGGGTCCGATCTCTACTAAAAAAAACATCTCTCGACCCGCTGATACCTGGCAACTACAGACCAATTACTATGGTCCCATTCCTCTTAAAGATCTTGGACAAAGCAGCTTATCTGCAAGTTCAGAAATTCATTGAGGACAACCACCTTCTTGGCCTGCGCCAATCCGGATTTCACCCTCGTCATGGCACTGAAACGGCGCTACTTGATCTAAAAAATCAAATAGATAACATCAGAGATGCAGGCAAACCAGCCCTCCTTCTGCTCCTAGACCTCTCTGTGGCCTTTGACTTAGTAGAGCACAAAACCCTATGCCATCACCTCGCAACCACTGCAAACTTCAAAGGCTTGTGCTTGGATCAACTCGTTCCTGCAGGAGAGAGTAATGAAGGTTTTCTCAGAATCCTCTAACGCCACACCTAGCCTGATCAAATGTGGAGTCCCCCAGGGCTCCTGCATTGCCTCCACTCTATATAACCTCTACAACAGACCACTGTTCCGTATTCTGGACTCACTGGGCATCTCATATACAAACTATGCAGATGACACCCAGGTGCTCATACCCCTATCGGGGGACTATCTCACTGATACGGATACCCTCAACCTCATCTACTTCACCATTCAATCCTGGATGGCAGATAACTGGCTCTGTCTAAACAGTGAAAAAACCGAACTCCTGTTGATCGGGTCCCCCTTCACACTGAGCAAACTTGACAAGGAGTATCAGGCCTTCAATTAGACAACACCCCCATCGCAGTATCACAAACCATAAAGACACTGGGCGTATACCTAGAACCTAGCATGACCATGGATAGGCAGGTCAATGCTATTGCTTCCTCAGCAGCGTACCACTCCAAACTGATCAATGCTATCAGGCCATTCCTCACCCAACAGAACTGCATTACCATAGCCAGAACTATCATTGGCTCCAGACTTGACTATTGCAATGCCCTCTTCATCAGTACCTCCCAAAGAAACCTGGCTAAACTCCAGATTGCCCAGAACAATGCCTTAAGGGCTGCAACAGACATTTCACGCAGAGAACACATCTCATTGGTCAGGAGAGAGGCACACTGGCTACCCATCAAAGAAAGGGTGGTCTTCAAAACCCTTGACCTAACTCTTAAATGTCTTCACGGACTCGCACCCCCCTATCTTGAACAAAGGATCTACAAACAAACAGCGACCCGACCCTCCAGGGCCGCTTATGCCAACCGCATCCTGACTCCTCACGCGCATAGAGTGCGTGCTGTGGGCTCGAGCTTCCCATCAATGGCAGCCTCTCTCTGGAACAACCTCCCAAATGAGATCAGATCAATCGAATCCCATGCTGCCTTCCGCAAGGCATTAAAAACTAGGCTTTTTGTCTAGAGGTCTTACCCACGTATGATCCCTGACATATGCTCCCTCACTGAATGTTTCACACCTTACATTGTATAATACTGTTCTGTAACTGTACCAACCTAAGCAAACGTTATATACTTGGGCCGCTTATTGTAACCCTCAAGCAAGCCTTCTTAAGTATCCTTGATAGCACCTCTATGCCCGTGGGCTGCAGTGCGCTTTACAAATGCAAAAATAAAATAAAAATAAAATAGATGATAGAAACCAAGACAGTTGTATGTTTGTGCAGAGTTCCGCATGCTTTCGCCTCATGGATCGTTACGCCCAGAAGGCACATGAGACAAAAGGGCGTTATTTATGTACAATCGGTCTGAGGAAAGACCGTCTTTGACAAACTGCTGATATTAGGTGTTATAAGCCACGTCCGGCAGCACACGCAATTGGAATCAGAGAACCTTAAGCATACCGAGTGCTGGTTGCGTGTTGAGTGTGTTATGAAGAGTGAGTGACCACCAAACTTGAAAGCATACTCTAATGCTTGTCTTTTGTTTTCTTTTAGTTTGAACCAGACCCTCAGACTTCAAGGACGTGGCACAGGACTCGACAGCCCTTGCAGGACAGGACTTAAAGACTGAAAAAGCTAAGTGTGCAAGTGGATCTTGACCACTCGTGTTAGCTCACACAGGATCATGCCTGTAATTGTTTGTTACTTGTGATATGGTTGTCTACTTCTATGTTAATGTAAACAGGCTCATGCCTGACTCTTTAGTAGTGAGCGAAGGGGAACACCTTTACATGTAACATGTAGTTACAACTGCTATTCTAATATGCAAGCCAAATTATTGGCCAAATAAAAGTGTGCAATCATCGGCCCTACCCTAAATTCCCCAATTCCTATCCATAACCTCTCCCTAACTCTCAATCCGGTTACCCTAAAATCCCCCTACCTATCCAAACATCGAGACCCTAACCCTCCTTCCCCGCTCTGGTTGAGGAGGTCTGTGTAAGCCTCGACTTGCAGGCACCAAGACCATTGAGGGGATAGTTGGATCTGCATCGCTCCTGCGCCTTGGACCTGAGCATCCTGACAGAGGACAACTGGCTCCTTTAAGAGAGATGACGGGACTCCCTGACATCATTCTCCAGGAGGAGTTTTCAGACTCAGATTTCATTGGTGAACAACCTATTCTCACCCCCAAAGAAAACAATCCTCCCTGGCACCCCACAACAGAGGAACCCCCTGATCCATACGATCCAGTGCTCATGGAATCGATGCAAAGGATCATCGATGAATTCTATAGATGTCAAAGGGAAAGAAATTGGTCGTCTACACCACGGGAGATAAGATCTCTGCAGAGAAACATCTCACCTCACCATAGCACACCAAGAAGTTCCCCTTCGAGGAGCATACCGCAAAAAAGGGCACATTCACCTCAGCTTCCTCGCTGATCTAGGAGCAAAACGCTCAGGGCTTCACTGGCAAGGGTCCCTCTTCCGAGGTCATCGCCTGCGCCAAGATCTCCTGTTAGAGATCCTACAGTTCTGCCATCAACCGCATCAGTCTCAGATTGGCAAGATGATCCTTTCAGGGATTTCTCAGACCCTGAGGAGGGAGAGATTACCCATGAGCCTGACACTCAAAGCGAATGGGATGACTACATCATGGAAAAGCCTAGAAAGAAAGACTCCCCAGGAGATTCTTCTCCACCTGACGACTTGATATCGTTTCATACCATTATCGGCAAAGCTGCTGACCTGTTCAAATTACAAGTCACATCGTAAGAAAAGAAGTCGGTGCTTTATGAGCACAGAGACAAGCGCAGGAGAACAGTAACTACAATTCCTCTTCTAGATACCATATGGGATACCGGATCCAAGATATTGGCTACTCCCTTATCCACTCCTGCTCTAGTTTCGAGACCAGAGAAAAAGTACAAGGCACCAGACACAGCACCACTTTGTCTTAGAGGACACACAAACCAGATTCTGTCATCACAGTGGCAGTCAGAAAGAAATTGGCTAACCCTGCATCGCCCTTATCAGCTCCTCCCGATAAAGAAGGGCACAAGTTAGAGGCCATGGGCAGGAAGGTATCTTCGTTAGCCTATTTTACCATCAGGGCTGGCAATGCTCTAGCCATGACGGCTTGGTTTGACTGTGAACTATGGCTCTGCATGTCTAAACTTACCAAACATTTACCAGCGGATCTGCAGGAGGAAGCCAGATCTATCATATCGGACAGAGAGGCCACTTCCGATCATATGATTGATGCGGCGGTGGACGTGGCAGAGTCAGGCTTTAGACAAATGGCCCACAGCACTGTCCTGAGAAGGCAAGCATGGATGAAGGCTGCAAACTTTAGACCCGAGCTCCAAGCATAAATATTGGACATGCCTTTTGATGGTCAGGACCTGTTTGGGAAAAAGATCGATAACCACATCAAGGGAATAAAGGCGGACAATGACACAGCCCGAGCCATCAGTACTCTTAAGGACAAGGGCAAGGACCACAGGCCTTTTTGTTCTTTTCGAAGCGCGTCTTCAAAATACAGAGGGTTTAATTGACCCTCCTATGGTCAAAAGGTGCAGGGATCGACCCTCCTATTGTCAAAAGGTGCAGGGCAGCACCTTTCAGGACAGCAGATACCATCAATCTTCGAGTAAATACACCCAAAGGGGAAGGCGTGGCTCTACCCAGGGCAAAACCCAGACCAAACAGAATTGACAGATCCTGTCTCCCCCCTCCAAGCCACTCCCCGGTGGGGGGAAGAGTAGGTCGATTTTACCGACATTGGCAAACAATAACATTGGACAAGTGGGTGTTGCAGGTGATCCGCGAGGGTCACACCATCGAATTTCTGGATCAACCTTCATCCTTCCCCCCGACCACATGCAAAGTGCATCTCTTAAAGCATGTTATGCTCGAAATCCACAAACTGCTCCTAAAAGCAGCTATAGAACTGGTCCCAGACCAACAGAAGGGAAGAGGTTTCTATTCCCGGTTCTTCCGTGTCAAAAAGAAAATCGGTCAGTGGAGACCTATATTGGACCTGAGAGCGCTCAACAAGTTCATCAAATGCCTCAAATTCAAGATGACATCCATACAGAACGTCCTACCATGGTTAAACCAACACGATTTTCTGGCTACTCTGAACTTGGAGGACGCCTATTTCCACATTCCCATCCAGCCTGCCCACAGGCAGTTCCCCAGGTTCGCAATAGGGGAGTCACATTTTCAATTCTGTGTCCTCCCATTAGGACTAAAGTCAGCACCAAGGGTTTGTACCAAGTGCCTTGCTCCAGTGGCAGCAAAACAGAACAGGAACAGAAGTTTTTCCTTATTTGGACGGCTGGTTGATAAAGGCAAGCTCATTTAAACTCACAAGCGTGGCAGTTTCAAAATGTTGAACCTCCTAAAGGGGTTAGGTTTTTCAATAAACGAAGCAAAATCCTGCCCAGTACCCAGCAAAACAGTACTTTTTCTTGGTGCGGATCTAGATACCAACATACCCAGAGTAAGACCACCGGCAGACAGAATAACACCTATTCTCCATTTGACCTTGTGGTTCCTAGAAAACATAGCAGCCATGGTACATTCTTTCAAATCTCTCCTGGGCATGATCTCCTCTTGCATATTTATCATACCAAATTGCAGGCTCTGCATGAGGCCTATCCAAGAGACCGTAGACCGCCATTGGAAGCTGGCACTCGGGTCATGGGATGATATCATCCAGCTATCGACGACCTTCCACAAGATGCTTCGATGGTGGAAAACACCCCAAAACTTGTTACAGGGGATGCCTTTCCAGGCCCCGACATCTACCCTTCTCCTCAGGACAGATGCATATCTATCGGGTTGGGGGGCCCACCTAGAGGACCTCCAAACCAAGGGCACTTGGTCCACCCAAGAATCTCAACTACACATCAATGTCCTAGAGCTCAGGGCAATAAAGTGGCCTCTCAAGGCATTCCTACCGTAGCCGGGCAAGTAGTGACCATCCAGACAGACAACACAACTTCCATGCACTACATGAACAAACAAGGAGGCACGAAATCAGAGATCTTGTCTCAAGAAGCTCAACAGCTATGGGAATGGGCCTTACATCACAAAGTCCAGATCCAAGTTGAGCACCTTCAGAGAGTGGACAGTGTCCTCACAGACAAGTTAAGCAGGGACTACTCAGCATCCCAGGAATGGGAGCTAGACGATACGCAAGTCCAACGAATATTTGCCGAATGGGGTCATCCACAGATCGACCTTTTCTCCACCAAGGCCAACAAGAAATGCGACGAGTTTACCTCCAGGTAACCAGAGCATCTCTCAATAGGAGATGCATTCTCAGTGGATTGGACAGGAAAATTCTTATATGCCTTTCCCCCGATCCCTCTCATAGCGAGAGTGCTTGCTAGACTGAGGGAACAAAATTACAATTGAATAGGTCCAGATAAGAATGCGCTCAAAAAACACTCATAAACCCTATTTCCCTCAGCATACAGAAAAGAAAAACTCACTCAGTCTACTTCTGAAAAAAGATTGTTTGTTAATCTTTTAAATTTTTATAAATTGGTATAAAATGAACATTTCTTTCAACAATATGACATCACAAAATGTCTCAACCAAAAAACGTACAGACTAAAGGATTTACAATAGAGCCAAATGTTTTCTGGCATAACAGTCAATTTTTGTGTGCAAGACAAACTCAATCACAGTTGTTGTTTGTCATAACAATTCACATAATACAATATATAACAAAAACAATTTCACATAGTAACAACAAAACAAGGGTTGTGGAAAGCAATTGTTCTATTTGGTGGTAAGCAGTGGCAATGCACTGTGGTTAGGGGTGCGTTGCCACTGCTTACCACCAAATAGAACGATTGCTTCTTTTTTCAGAAGTAGACTGAGTGAGTTTTTCTTTTCTGTATGCTGAGGGAAATAGGGTTTATGAGTGTTTTTTGAGCGCATTCCTATCTGGACCTATCCAATTGTAATTTTGTTTAACTAGTAACCCTTCTGGGTAGAATAGGCTCCCAACCAGGAGCCCATTTATTGAATCAGACTGAGGGAACAGACCTGCTCGATGATCCTGATAGCGCCGGATTGGGCCCGGCAGGTCTGGTACCCAACCCTAAACCACCTCTCCTGTTGGCCCCCATTTCATCTCAAGTCTCATCAGAGCCTTTTGGCTCAACAGAACAACAAAGTTCTTCACCACGACCCAGCGAGTCTATCACTCAAGGCCTGGTTCCTGAGCAGCTAAAGCTGATTAACCTGAATCTCCCCACGGATTGCTGAGATACTATCCAAGCTTCCAGGGCCCCTTCTACTCGAATCACCTATATGCGTAAATGGACTAGTTTCTCCAGGTGGTGCGAAACATCGTCGGTGGATCCACTCACTGCATCGACCCAACAACTACTACCCTACTTATTGCATTTAGCTAAATCAGGGCTCTCCCTATCCTCTATCAAAGTTCATCTATCGGCCATATCGGCATACACGGCAAGACCAGATCAACAGTCATTGCTCACCAAACCGGCTCTCAAGATCTTCTTAAAAGGGTTGTTACGTACTTACCCTTCAACACCAACAACAGTTCCTGGAGTCTGAACACGGTACTAACAGCTCTCATGGAGCCTCCGTACGAGCATATTCACAAACTTGACATAACATTTTTATCCTGGAAAACGGCTTTCTTGGTAGTCATCACATCGGCCAGGAGGATTAATGAATTACAGGCCCTTTTATCAGAACCTCCTTTTATCCTGTTCCATAAGGACTGCGTCATTCTGAGAACACACCCCAAGTTCCTACCCAAGGTCCTTTCAGAAATGACCCTCACTGAGCGCATCGTCATTCCAACCTTCTTCCCGAATCACATTTCATTGCATTCACTAGACGTAGCAAGAGTTCTAAAATGTTACTTACAAGTAACCAAGGAGTGTTGCTCCTCGACCAGACTATTCATTGCTTTTTCTGGCCGCACTAGAGGTCAAAGTATTTCGAAACCGATTTTGGCACGTTGGGTGTCTCAATGTATCATACACTGCCATCAGTCCAAAGGTGATCCACTCACCAGGCCTCGTTCGTCGCACTCCACCAGAGGGAGAGCAGCTTCAGTGGCCTTCCACGCAGGGGTAGCATTGAAGGATATATGCTGAGCCACTAACTGGAGCACTCTGCATACTTTCGCCAAACATTACTGCCTGACAGAAGATACCAACAAAGAATCAGCAGTTGGCCAGGCAGTGCTCCGCCAACTCTTTGTGTAAGGTAGGATCAGCCTTCTCTCCCGCCTTTCCCTAGGTATGTAACCATTGTATTGCTGTGTAGTAAAGGCTCGTGGAAGGTTTCTGCATATTTATGCACAGATATGTGGACATGTTTTAACTGCTTGGTATTCTATTCAAGCATCTGAATCTATGAAAGATCCAATGCTGGAGAAGTCTTCGTTACTTACCTGTAACTGTATATCTCCAGCATTGGTATCTTTCATAGATTCACATGCGCCCACCCGCCTCCCCTGAGAGGCTGCTCCTACGCCCGGCAGTCATCATACATGTGGTTTTCTATGGCTCAAAATCTAAAGATGGCAGCCTGGGGCGGAGCCTAAACCCTGCCACCTCATTGGTTGGGTCATAAAGGACCAAAGTGAGGTAGAGGGACTACGCAATTGAGTGGCTCATAGCCTTAAGGGCTATCTGCATTTATTTCCTATGGGAATAATGTATATATATTTAATTTTGAAAAAAATAATTATTTAAATCACTGAGGATTCCTGGTCTGACGACGGGGAATATTCAAGCATGTCAATCTATGAAAGATACCAATGCTGGAGAAATACAGTTACAGGTAAGTAACTTAAGACTTTCTAGAGCACCCCAGCAGAAGGACTCCTTCCACAGGAGTTCCTCCTGGGAGGGGTCCAATGTAGCTACAGACTGGTGCCCATTCCGAGACCTGCAAGACTACTGTACTTGCATTGAGGAGTGGGTTGACTCTACCAGGGTCGGCCCTATGGGGCTGTATGGCTCTAGCACAAGAGGACTGTCAGAGGAGCCTATGGGCTCTAGTACTGTTCTAGGCCTGAGGTGTGCCTGCATGCGTGAGGACTACCAGGCCTAGGTGTAAGGGTGCAAGCCTCCCGGAGCTCACTCTGAGGTCCACAGATGTACCAAGCCCCATCTCGAAGGCCCAGTTAGGCCTTATGGTTTAGATAGCAAGAAATTGGGGAGTTAGCCTCCCATGGTCTAAGACCAGAGTGATGGTTGTCTGCTGGATCTGTGCCAATTGTCTACACCGTACGTGGCTGAGGTGGCACTACCTTCTTCAGGGGAATCATGCTTTCAGAAATTGCCAAAGGTTCTGGAGGCAGAAACAGGAATCTTTCCGTTATAGCCTGTTCAGGGCAAATTTCCCCCTCAGGGTGGAGCGGTGCCCCCTAAAGGTACTGTGGTGTACCTCATACCCTCTAACCTGAGTACTCTGAATTACTCAGAGACATGGGCATATCAATTGAGGTAGGAGCCCTGGGTCCCCTCACAGCCACTTGGACACCAGCATGTATTTAATTTTTCACCTTGGTCTTTGGCGTTTCTTTTTCTAGCCAGGGTCTCTGATCTCCCCTTAGTCAGGGCCTCAGTCATCACCATATATGCCTTTTACTGGGTCAAATACATCAGCCTCACTTTCGCTACCCTTTCCTTGATCAGCATCTCTTCTTCCTGTTTCTAGTGCTGTGTCAGAGCCTGGGCTATGTTGATCAGGGCATTGCATTGGACTATGACTTCTGCATGTTTTTCCTGGACGTTCCCTGGACAGCGGCCTCTGTGTGTTCATAGGCTACTGCCTCGGACTCTTCTCTTTGAGGAAAAGGGTCTCCACCCACCTCCCTCTCTTCCTGGAATAGCCTGACCTCTTCTCCTTATGGTTGTAGTCATCTTCCTTCCTTCTTCAGAATCTCCTTTTCCTCTCCTCCCTTTGCCATCCTCTAGGAATACTCTTTCACTCCACTGTTTTTCTTTTCAACTCACTTACTTCCACGTACTCCTCCTTTTCATCCCATTTTCTCCATACTTATGAGTGTTCATCTCATTGGGATGGGACTGGCACATGGGTTTAGCAATTTTTCCCGAAATTAAAATTTGGAGGTTGAGTGGCTGTACATGTGATGTGTGGTCACAGCACACTCTTGACTCCACTCACTTGCAAAGCCTGCCACCCTCTTTTCCACACAGACTGGGCTGGTCACACAGCAGCACTCTTAGGTGCTTCTATATTTCCCTCCATTTTTCTTTTTAATTTCACTTCCCGGGCTCTCGCCTTTCCACCCTTGTTTTATGTGAGGAATAAAAGTAGGTGTTGCGGTCTAACAGTCGTGCTTGTGTCATTTCTTGGCATAGGTGTTACGCTCACCTGGTTCCCACAGGGGCGTCGATCAGACCCAGACAGCTGCGGTCTCCACCAACGTGATGCGTAGTGAAGAGATGACAGTCTGGACTGGCCCGCCTAATCTTGACTGCTGGACTCGTAGAAGTATTCTCCTGCAAGTGGAGAAAGGGATTTAGCCACCCGTGGACTTTAGTGATGGCCCCCCAACACTTCTCGTTCTCCCCACTAATCACCTCCGATATTCCCTTTTGGTAACCTCACCTTATGTTTTTAAATGATGAGCTCTCCATCCTGCATGGCATGCAGGGGCGCGTTGATACCAGTTATTTCACTGGGTTGAAGGTACTGGAGGAGTTCCGGAGGAATATTGACTCCAGTGTCTATAAAGTTCAAAGAGTTCAATATGTCCGATGTTCACTCTTGTTCCATTCCTTCGTTTGGTTGCAGCTGGGTCCAAAAGAATATTGCCTGGAGGCAGCTGATGGCGTTCAGGTAAGAGTCTGTATTACCAAACACTGTCCGGTAAAAGTTGCATGAGTTTAACTTGCTGTTTTCTCTCCCTTTATAGGTGCGGCATAGGAAGATGCGGCGAATTAAAGAATAATACCTCCGGTGGTAAAGCAGGTAAGCCTATGGTGGCAAAGAGATTGTCCTTGTTGGTTTTCTCGGCTCACCTTGTTATTCCTTTTGTTTTCCCCCCAGGTGCTGGGGTTCGACGAAGAAAATGATGGAGGCAGCGCCGAGTCGAAAGATGCGGTGGACTGGTGAGTATAACGCGGCGCTGCTGCTGGCGAAGCGACGCATGCTGAAATAATGTCCTTTCCAGGCTCGGAGATGTGCTGGGTCCGGAATCAGGTAAGGAATCAAATAATGTCGGTGATCTAACCTCTTCTCCTTTCTTTGCCTTTTGTCTAGGAGCTCCGGATTCGAGGCGGGCATGGCAGAAGACTGGATGCTGGCTTGCAGACGCGGTGAGCGTCACGCTGCTGGATGCAGAATAACGCAAAGCATGGGCTGCTGTTCGAGCATTGTTTAAATAGCCTGCAAAGTAGTCCCAGGTAAGAAGTTCCCCAGAACCACACCCGAGTGAAAAATAGTCCCTGTAATAAAATTGTCCCATCCAGGCCTCACGTTGGCTTGGACACATTTGCAGCATGGTCAGCATAAGGTAAGTAAAGTCTATGAGCCTGGCGCCTATGGCGCCAGGACTGATTTCTATGATGAGCCTGGCGCCTAAGGCGCCAGGACTGAATCCAAACAGCCCCCAGCCGGGGCTGTTGGGGTTTTAATGAGTATCTGGATGCCTGCTCCCGGGGCTGATGGACTCGAACCGGATGCCCGGGCGTAGGCATCATGACAATAGGACCCACACTCCCTTTGCTTGGAGAGCTTGGGTCCTGATTAACCACGTGATACGTACAAGGCCTGCAACTCTTTATCTCATGGAGCCCTCAAGAAACGATTGATGCGCTGGAAGGAAATCTTCTAAGCTGAAATTTCATAGCATCTCAGGAGTCCTTGAGGAGTCAAGGTAAGTGAATTGGTCTTTACTAGGGAACCGAAGCACTGTAACGTTTTCAGTGGGACGCTGTGTCGGGAAGGACTTATCCCGTTCTTTTATATCTTTGAGCTGTTCCACCGGGGGTAACTTCAGGCGTCATGGCTCTTAATGGCATTTGTGTAGAGGACTCCATGGGTTCTCATACTGGTGTATGTACAGCGGCCCTATCTGGGTTTTCCACTGCACAGTGGCTGAGGGCATGTCAGGGCCTAACACAGCAACCTCTGCATGGACAGTTTTCCTCGAGGGCTCAGGGCCTTCCACCTGAGCCTCAAAACCCTCAACTGTGTCACAACCCGTTACAGACAAAATGGCTACGCATCATGAAAGGAAGTTGGGTACCATTTTGACATCAACGGCTTTCATCTCAGCTATGTCGTGCCTGCAAAATGTGGGAGACTCACCCCAGGATTCCGAGGCAGACATATTGGTACACAATTTAGGCCTCTTCCTGCACCCTGGCCCGATTGGCTACTTAGTCCCAGGTTTTTGGCCCACACAATAACAGGAGACATGCAAGGACTGTTTTATATTACCACTTCCTCACAGAACTACTCTGCAATGACATCTTACTTCAAAGGCTTCATAAAAGAGCCTCTTCCTCAGATTAGTCCTCTGGCTCCTGCTCCTCTACTGCCAGCACCTCTCTTTATACAAGAGGACTTATTTATCCTGGCGTTGGGCTGTTTCTTTTTCATTTCCTTTTAGTTTGAAAGACCATGTTTTTCCATGGCTGCTCATACTTAACATATCTTCTCTTATTGAAGTTACTCATTTATTATGGGAAGAGAAGTCCATGCTCTATTGGCACTGACAGGAGTACCACCATGTCTCTAACTTGCAGTTGTTTTAGTTGTCACTGTGGGTGTAACTCTGCTTGTGCAGATAGCTATAAGATGTATAAACCTATGAAGCAAAGACCCCTCGGAACTTACTGCATCAGCTTATATAAGATTATAAATCGGGATTTACCTTTTGTTTATGGACAACCTTTTCCATATGCCATCCTTTCATGGGGTAGAATCAAAGGCTTTTGAAAACGCCAGACTCTTTGCTTTTCCTATGCACGACCACTCTGACCCTTTTGCCCCCCTCTTTGTTTTCTTGCTCTTACTGCTCCTGATGTCTTTTCTTCCTTGCTGCACCCCTTTTACTACTTCTTTCCTTTCCGTGCACACTAGCACTGTTTACTCTTGTCTTTCTTGTCGTGCCTCTGGCGCTTGTCCTTTTACTCTTTTTGGGCTACCTTGCACCCTCTTTTCTGATTTCCTCTGTATCGTGCCTCTGGCACTTTTTCTTGACTTTTCTCATGCCCCTCTCTTTTCAGTTACGGGCGACTCGCACCCTTGTGCTTCTTTTCACTTTCTCTTACTTCCCGCTTCGATCAGTCTTTTACTCGCTTTCCGCTCCGATCTGCTTTTCTTACTTTCTGCTTCACTTTTGCTTTTAGTTGTGCCTTTAGCCTTTACACTTTCTGCTTCGCTAATGCTCTCAGCTGTGATTTCAGGCTTTACACTTTCTGCTTCGCTTTGAGCCTTTACACTTTCCTTTCCTTGCAATTCCGTGCCACTTTTTACTTTCCGTGCCTTTCTTCCGCTCCGCTCTCATCCAAACACACGCTCCCGAGTTTCGCTCACATTCACCACGAAACTCACCGGGCAACGTCGCATTGAGAGGCGGTCCTCCAGGAAATGCAGGGGTTGAGATCAGGGTCTTACACCTGCCCCTCAGGCACCTTTGGGGTCGGCACATGCCCCAAGCGAACACGCACTCTCCTGAACCTGGCCAGCAGAATTCAGGCTGCACTTCTCTGGCTCACACGAGGCATGGCTCCCTCGCTACACTGCAGCCCTTAATCCATACCAGGCCAGCCTCTCTGCACGCCGCCCTCCTCCATCCTGCAGCTTGTGCTTCTCTCTGCTCCTGGGCTCCACCGGTCCAGACTGCATCCCCAGCTCGCTCCTGTATGTATGACCACACATTTTATAGTGAACCAACCTGTCAAGTGGAGTCCGGTGTGAGAAGTTACTAATGAATACCTAACCCTGCCTGACTTTATTAGTGGGACAACCTGCGTTCTTTCTAGGGTAGGTTTGCCTTACTTTCCCCATGTTATTCCTATGAGTAATCTTTATTAATCTTAGTTGCCTTCTCATCTCAGTATTTGTTGGAAATGGGGAGGGGGAGATGGGGCGAGATTGTAAACACCCCACAAATGTTGAGGGAGAGTAGGTTAGGGTGTTTTCAGGACTGGGGGAATGCCATGTTTTGCCCTCCTCCCAATCTCCCATGACCCTCCACCCAGTTGACCCTCCCTCACTTGTCCACACCCAGGTTTGGGATCCAAAAGCAATGGCCCTTCCCTGGCCACCTGAATGGAAGATCCTGTGGGAGTGGGTGAGAGCATACCATCAGGTTTCTCAAAAATCCTTCCCCTATGCAGTTTGGGCTGAATTGCCCTTTCGATTTTCCACTGAGAAGCAATAGGGTTGTAGGTCCAAAAACCACTACATAACTCTATGGTTGGACTCTTTCCTTTGATCCATATTAGGGGGGAGTGATCAGTGATCAACTACACTTTCTGCCCAACAAGTAATATTTAAGATGGATGATGGCCCACTTAATGGCTAAGGCTTCTAGTTCGATCAATGAATAGTACTGTTCTGAACAGTTTTCGGCTAGTGTATAAAATGGGTCGTTCTAGCCTGTCATGGATTTGTGATAACACTGCACCTAAATCAGTTAAAGAAGCACCTGTTTGAAATATGCCATCCTTCAAAAAGTCTTCTTCCTTGAGGATAGGGCTTTGAGATAATGTTTGTTTGAGGACCCGATAACATATTTCATTCTTCTTATCCCATTTAAGTTTCTGGGGTTTGGCATTTCAGAGTTTACCGGCCAATCTGTCTGTCTTGGTGGAAGAATTAGGTATCCCATTTAAGTTTCTGGGGTTCGGCATTTCATAGTTTACCGGCCAATCTGTCTGTCTTGGTGGAAGAATTAGGTATCCCATTTAAGTTTCTGGGGTTCGGCATTTCAGAGTTTACCGGCCAATCTGTCTGTCCTGGTGGAAGAATTAGGTGTGAACCTTTGATGGTACCTAATTAACCCTAGGAAAGATCTGAAATCCTTTTTAGTTTTGAGTTTTGGGCGTAGTGGACTCTAAGACGGCTCTAACTTTTTCTTCTTGAGGTTGAACACTGTCATTTCTGACAAAGAACCATACGTCTTTTACGGCAGGTTGAGCTAACTTGCATTTTCTTGGGTAGGCTGTTAACCCGGCTTATTGTAAGGCTCTTATTACAGTGTATAGATTGGATAAATGGTTTCCCAGGTTGGACTGTGGATTACGATGTTGTCTATGAATGCCCCACAAAATTCTGAGTAGGGTTGTAGAATCTTGTCCATCAACTTATGGAAAGTTGCTAGGGGGCACCATGCAACCCAAAGGGTAAGACTTTAAACTGATACAGACCAAGTGATGTGGGAAAAGCGCTCTTTTCTTTATCTGGTCCGTGTAGGGGAACTTGCCAGTACCCTTTGTTTAAGTCTGGGGTGGACAAATAGCACTACCCAATTTGTCAATAAGATCGTCAATACGAGGCATTGGGTAGGCGTCAAGAGCTGAGATGCTATTTACCTTTCAGAAGTCTATACAGAACCTCCAACTTTTGTCTGGCTTTTCCACTAATACAAGGGGGATGACCAGGGACTGGTAGGTGGCTCAATTATGTTGGCCTGAAACATTTGCTCTACTTAAATGGCAATATTTTTACGGCCCTCAGGGAGTCGATACGGTTTGAGATGAACTACCTTGCTGCAGGGGTGCGGGTGAGATGGTATATTCCTTTCACTCTGCCTGGTTCTTCCCGAAACACATTAGGAAATTGCTCTAGCAATTCAGGAAGATCTTTCTGTTGTGTCTCAGTGATATCAGAGGGAATTACAGTATTGTAAGACACGATGATATTGTGGCATTAGACTCAGGGGTGTTCTCCTTCCACTCTTTTTATAAGTTGATATGGTAAATTAGAAATAAGCTTGTTATGTGTGGTAGGGAGAAGCACATGGACTTTTTTCCCGATGGAAAAATAGCTAAGTAACACATTCTTTTTTTTTTTTTTTTTAAATGTGTTTATTTATAGCAAGGCAGTATAGGTTACAAACAGTATCGGGTGGCAGTATAACATTGCAAAGAAAAGATTCTGGCTTTGTGTCCCTTTCCCCCATCATTCCGGTTTTCCCGGGCCAGAGATTCAGTCTATCACCCCCGCCTGGTGTGTACTCTCCAGGTCCCCCAGGGCCCAACGGGCGTTGATTGGCTTGAACGTCATTGCAGGAAATCGCTGATCATAGTCCAGCACTGGAGCCCATACATTCTGGAAGCGGTGCAGAGTCCCCGCTCTCGCAGCGGTGACCTTTTCCGCTATTAAAATGTCCCACAATTTTCCCCACCAGTGGGCCAGGCAAGGGCCGTCTTGCGACTTCCAGAAACGGGCCAGAACTGTCTTGCCCGCCAAGAGGCATTGTGTGAGGAGCTTAGCCCTGTTGCCGGAGCGGGGGTAGATTCCGGGGACCGGGATCCCCAGTAGGACTGTCTCAGGGTCCAGTGGGAGGGCGGAGCCGGTGACTTGCTCGATGACTGAGAGACACCTGGTCCAGAATTGCTGGATCTTGGGGCATGTCCACCACATGTGGAAGTAAGAGCCTGGTTGACTGCAGCCTCTCCAGCAGGCAGGGTCCATTTGCGGATTCATGTGGTGGAGTCTGAGAGGGGGGTAATACCAGCGCAAGGTAAGTTTATATGCACATTCTTTGTTGGTGACGCAGGTGGAGGAGGAGTGGGTGCGGGACCATATGTCTACCCAGGTTTGGTCATCGAACGGATGGCCTAGGTCCGCCTCCCACTGAGCCATAGATCGAGTTTTTGCCGCCAGAAAGTCCCCCGAGAAGCATCTATATATGGCTGAAGTTCTTCCTCTAGCCGGCAGATCCGCGAGGGTTAGCTCCAGTGGAGTCGGGGGGCGGGTTGCCGCCTGGAGGGTCTGGGGGTGTGAACACCAGTGGCGGAGCTGGCAGTATGTGAACCTGTCCCTCTCTTGAAGCCGAAAAGTTTCCTTGCACTGTTCGAAGGTCCGGGGTCCGCCCTCGGAGTACATCTGCCCCAGGGTTTCAAGGCCCCCGTCTATCCAATTCTGGAAGTTGCGGGGGAGAGATCCCGGGGAGAAGTCGGGATTGTGAAAGATCGGTGAGAGGGGGCCTCGGCCCCTCGGGATTCCCTTCTGCTTTAGAGCCCAATCCCAGGAGCTTAGGGTCTGCTTTGTTGTCAGTAGGATGTCCTTCCAGCGCGCCCTGAGAGGGGGTTGGATGTGAGGGAGGAACCGGAGGGGGAGCGGGAGCTGGGCTTGCTCCAGTTCCACCCATCTGGGGCGGGCTGTGCTCGACTGCCAGGCGTGTAGGTGTGACAGTTGCGCCGCTGCCCTATAGGCCTGCAGGTCCGGGACCCCCAGGCCTCCCAGCCTGGCGTTACCAATCAGGGTCTTGTGGGGGATCCTGGCCTTTTTGCCTTTCCATATGAATTTCGATATCTTCCTCTGTAGGTCGTGAAGGATCCGGGTCGGGAAGGGCACCGATAGGGATGAGCAGGCATAGAGAAACCTAGGGAGCAAGTTCATTTTGACAGCTGTGATCCGGCCCATTAGTGAGATCTCCTGCGTGGTCCAACGCTTCAGGTCTCCCTCCAGCTCCTTGATCAGTTTGGGAAAGTTCGCTTGATAGGTCTCCTTTGGGTTTGCTGGGATGAAAACTCCTAGATAGGGGATCGAGTGGTCCCGCCATTCAATCGGGCACAGACCCGTTAACGCCTCCTTTTCCTCTGGGCGGAGGCCGATTCCTAGGGCCACTGATTTGGCGAAGTTGACAGTAAAGCCGGTGACCTCCCCCAATTCCTTTATTTCGGCCAGGGCGTGTTTCGCTGAGGTACTGGCTTCCGTGAGTGTCAATAGTACATCGTCCGCGTAAAGAGCGATTTTGTGGTGGGACGGGCCCACCTGAAGTCCCTTAATGGATTCATTCCGCCTGATCTTCTGGGCGAAGGGCTCCATTGTGAGGGCGAAGAGTAGGGGTGACAGCGGGCAGCCCTGCCTTGTCCCACAAGACAGAGGTATCGGGGCTGAGTGGGCGCCATTGATCCTGAGGATAGTTTTAGGCTGCTTGTAGTTCGCCAGGATCATGGCTCGGGCTGTGGGGCCGAACCCAAATGCTTCCAGGGTGCATTCCAAGTAGGACCAATCGACTCTGTCAAAAGCTTTGGTTGCGTCCAGGGCCATTAAGGCAAGGCCCTGGGAGTCGCGGTGGGCGATGTTCACTAGGTTCAGGGTCCGCCGAATGTTGTCCCCTGCTGCTCGGTGAAGGATGAAGCCTGTTTGGTCAGGGTGGATTATTTCCGGGAGGATAAGTGCCAGGCGGTTAGCCAAGATCTTCGAGTACAAGTTGGCGTCGATGTTCAATAAGGCGATGGGTCTGTATGACGCCGGATCTCTCGGGTCTTTCCCCGGCTTAGGAAGGAGGACCGTCACCGACTCTTGCATTGTGGGGGTTACAGATCCCGAGGCCTGGAAGGAGTTGAAAAGGGCCACCATGTGGGGGATAAGCTGGAGCTTAAATATCTTATAGAACCTCTGGGAGAATCCGTCTGGGCCCGGGGCCCGCGATTTGAGGGCCTTGATGGCTCCGTCAACTTCTTCATCTGTTATTGGGGCTTCCAACTGCTCTCGTGTGGAGTCCGGGAGACGCGTTAGGGCTGCGTTCCGCAGGTATGCCTCCTGCTTCGACCGATCTCGGGGGGGTGCTGTCATGACCTGGGTTAAGTGGTCCGAGGCTAGTTGTAGTTTCGTCTGTTCGGAGTGATGTATCACCCCCTGTGGGTCCCGGAGCCCTATGATCGTGTTGGTCCGTCTTGTTTTAGCCAGCTTGGCCACCAGCAATTTGTTGGCCTTGTTACTTTTAGCATAGTAGAATTGTTTGGTCTTCGCCAAAAGTTGCGCAGTGTGTTCTGCATAGTGGGCCTCCAGTTTCTTCCTGGCCGAGCGAAGCGCTCTCTGTATCTTAGGAGACCAGCCCCTCTTTTTCTGGGCTTCCTCAGCTGCTCGCAAGTCCTCTTCCAGGGATAGCCGGACTTGTTTCCGGTTTCGATGGTAAGCTACGCCTTGAGCTATCAAGGATCCCCTAACTACAGCCTTCATTGTATCCCAGTTATTGGCTAGGGAGGTGTCTGCGGCTGGGTTCTCCTCAAAGAAGTTCTTGATGGTGGTGGTTATATTGTCTCTGATTGACATATCATTGAGGATTGGGTCATAGAGCGCCCATCTGCGTGCCGCCTTGGCGTGGGTGTTCTGAATGCTTAGTTCCATTATTATCGGAGCATGGTCCGACAAAATTCGCTGGCCTATCGACACCTCATTAGCGAGGGCGAGAGTTTGGGGAGAAGATAGAAGGAGGTCGATTCTGGAATAAGTTCTGTGAACGCCCGAGAAGAAAGAGTAGTCTTTCTCGGTGGGGTGAAGCACCCGCCATGTGTCCACCACCTCCAGGGTTCTGAAGAGCCGCAGCAGACTGAGGGCCTGACCGAACTCGCCAAGGGCAGGGGGGTTGGATTTGTCCTTAGTGGGGTCTGGAACCCCATTGAAGTCCCCTCCGATTATTGTCTGACCTTCCGCAAAACTTAAGAGGGAGGAGCCCAGGGAATCATAGAAAGTTGCCTGTCCCGAGTTGGGTGCATATGCCGATACCAAGGTATAGAGGTCCCCCAGCAGGAGGCACTTGATGGCCACGAAGCGGCCCTCCGGGCACATCATGGAGTCCAAAATCTGGGGGCGCAGGTCCTTCCGAAACAAAATTGCTGTGCCCCCCCTTTTGGAGTTCCCTGAGGCGAAGAACTGGCGTGGATACATGCTAGAACGGAGCCGGCCAAAGTCTGCCGGGAGGAGATGAGTCTCTTGAAGGAACACCACACCGGCCTCCTCATCTTGTAGCTTCTGGAGAATCGATTTGCGCTTGGGGGGAGAGTTGAGTCCGTTAACATTCCAGGAAAGGCATCTCAGCGTCTGGTGTTCCGGGATCGGGGAGCTAGAGATCCCTTGCTTGGGGTATGGAGGGGGGACTCCAGGTTGTCCATTAGCTGCCATCGTGAAGAGGGTGTAGAAGTGGTCTGTACCGCACTTGCAATTTTAACAGGGGCCCCCAACGGGAGGCCAACTTTTTAACTAGAGGGGTGGGAAACATTGTGGGTGTAACCCCACCCCAGGCCAACAGGGCCAATTGTGACTGGCAAAGTAACATTTGCATCCAAGGACTCTAAAATGAAACGGACCTTGGAGGGGGGCATAGGCCGTGAAGGAAGCCCGCCGCGCCGGGCGAACGTAGGACTGTGTTGGGCCGGAGTTACTGTTTCTGAATTTAGCTAAAAGAGCGTTGGGCGTCCGGGACGCCGGAGGAGCGGAGGACATCTATGGCCGCTCGGGTTATCTTCTCCTGTTTCGGGAGGCCCTGGACCATGGAGGACGCCCGGGTTGGGGAGGGAGGGCCGACGTAGGGCTCCCCGAGGCTTCCAAGTCTGGGGCGATAGTTCCCTCCGGGGCGGAGGATGTCTGCATGATTTTAGCGGCATCATCCAAATGGGATATTCTCCGGAGGGAGCCATTATAAGAAAATTGCAGCGCTGTGGGGAAGAGCCATCTGTATTTGACTTTCCGCTCTTGGAGGAAGAGGGTTAAAGGTCGGAGAGCCCTTCTCTTCTGAAGGGTTGAGAGGGAGAGATCCTGATAAATTTGAAGAGGGTGACCTTGAAAGGAGAGATCATCTCCGGACCGACTGATAGCAGAGATAGCTTCTTTTGTGGAGAAATAGTGAACTCTTGTTATGACATCCGGGGGCTGGTCGGAATCTACTCCCCGACGCGGACGCAGTCTGTGAGTCCGATCCAGCAGCAGTTGGGATTTATCTAGATGTGGGAGGAGGATTTGGAAGAGGTCTCCTATGTAGCCTGCAAGATTTTGGTCGGGGACTGAGGACGGAACTCCCCGGATTCGGAGGTTATTCCGACGAGCTCTGTTTTCCAGGTCCTCTTGTTTGTATTCGAGGATCTCGCACCTGTCTTGGAGGGCTCTCACTGTTTGCTGAATATCTCCCATGGCAGCTGTTTGGTCTTGGGAGCGGTCCTCGATCTCACTCAGTCTTTGCTCCACCTCGGTCACCCTGTGGTCCGTTTGTTCCAATTTGGAGGTGAGTTCCGACATGCAGGACCGAAACTCGGCTTTAATGTCTGCCATAAACGCCAGTAGATCACCTCTGGTAGCTGGGGTGTCACCCCCTTCCTGGGAGATCATTGGGGTGGGAGTAACTGAGTCCGGTTTTTTTCCCCTGTCAGGAGCGGTGAGCATGGTAGCAATGTCCACGTTTTTAATAGCTTTCGACTGTCTCGACATGTTGGCGAATCGTGGGTGGGGAGATGGATTGGAAGGCCCCCCCTGTGGATGAGCGTCAAGGCTTCTGACTGAGGAAAGGGAATGCTGATTCCAAGCTAGGCCGGTGCACAGTGGCTTCAGATAAAGAGGTGAGCTCTCCAAATCTTGGTGGTAGGCAAATGTGTGGGGCGTAAGTCCCAGTGGGCAGGTGGACTGATGTGCGCCCACTTAAGGACTAGACCAGAGAGAGCAGAGCGGGTGATGCAATGGGCCGGGGCGCCCCAGGAGACACGCCGTCGGGTCGCTTCTGAGGCCAAAGGGGGGCCAGGGGTAGCCCGGGATGGAAATGCGGGCAGCGCTGATCAGGCTCTTCTCCGAGCTCGTAGCTGTGGGTCACTCACCGTGGCCCGGCCTGGACCGCTCCTCCTCCCTGGACCCAGGCTTGGATTCCCTGGTGGGGATGGTAGCGGGAGGGGACCTCCAGGTCACGGGCCTGAGCGGCGGCCCCAGATGATGATATGGGCCGGGGCGCCCCAGGAGTGCGGCGTATGGTGTCCGGAGCTCCGAGTCCTGGGCAGCGAGGGGCGGAGGCAGGAGCCCGCCGGAGGGCAAAGGAGGGGGGGGTAGTGATGGCGTGGCCCCCACCCCAGGCGCCACGGCAGGTCCGGAGGGCCCCTCCCGTGTGGCCCGGGTCCTCACCCCCAGCAGCCCCTACCTGATGGGCGCCGTCCGCGCCTTCCCTCGTCAGGCGGTCGCGTGCAGGTCCAGATCGGCAGTGCGGGAAGCGGGGGCCACCGAAGGAGAAGTCCGGGGGTCTGGTGTCGCTCCGCCCGGGCGCTCAAAGAGCTGAGCCGCGTCTGGATGCGGCCTCAGGAAGCACTCCCCGCCCTCCCGGGCCGAGAGACGAGCACGGCCGCCATCTTGGGAAGTCGTCGCTAAGGAAGGCCCTGGGGGCCGGAGCGGATATCTTCGTCCCCGTCGGGCGTCACGGGCCCAGCTTCAGCCTGCATGGGCCCCAGGTCCTCCGACGTCCTTGGGATCAGCTGGGCTCCAGTACCGAGGTGTGAAGCCGCATTAGGGGCCCAGAAGCGGCGGGCTTCGCACGGCGGGCCTCAGGGGAGCAGCCACATCGCTGGCGCTCCAAGCCACGCCCAACACATTCTTATCATAGGATGCTTTCGG
The DNA here is from genome assembly GCF_040938575.1 of Ambystoma mexicanum. Taxonomy (NCBI): domain Eukaryota; kingdom Metazoa; phylum Chordata; class Amphibia; order Caudata; family Ambystomatidae; genus Ambystoma; species Ambystoma mexicanum. The sequence goes on from NC_090928.1 coordinate 1,262,611,349, forward strand.
TTGACTTTACCAAGGTGATCTTGAACCAAAGACCAGGCCGGTTACCATATGCTCTTAACCAAGAAGCTGTTTGGGACAATAGTATTGGAGACTCTTCTCTCTCCTCTCATGTTTCTCGAAGCATATCTAAAACATCTCTGGATACTCACCCACACAATAGTTCAAAGGGTGAGAAACTAGTGGAGACTTGAGGTGTTTTCCTTATGGCAAACAGAGCCCACAGAATCATTTGATCCCAATTGGTTCTGTCCTCATCAACAAGCTTTTTAAGAATGGTCTTAAGGGTCTTATTAGACCGTTCAACTTATTTGTCTGTCAGGGTGTGGTAAGCGGATGTCTTCAAGGTAGTTATATGAAGTAGCTCTTTTACTTCCCTAATGAGCTTACTCATAAAGGTGGTGCCCTGGTCCATTAGAATATTTTTAGGGAAACCCACTCAAGAGTAGAAGTGAAGTAAATGCTTGAGTATATGATGGGTGGTGTTATTATGCAAGGGAAATGCCCCAGGGTATTTGGTGACATAGTCAAGTATCACCAACACATATTTGGTCCCTAGTTTAGATTTTTTGATGGGGCCAATGATGTCCATTCCAATCCTCGAGAATGGTACTTTGATGATCTGTAATGGATTTAATGGGGCTGTTGGTGGTAAATGAGTACTGGTGTGCTGACATAAGTCACAGGTTTGAATGAAATGTTTTATGTCAACATGTATCCCTGGCCAATAGAACGTATTGGCCAAGTAAGCCTGAGTCTTGGCTTGACCTAAATGCCCTCCTGTGAGATGTGAGTTTACTATCTCAAGCAATATTTGTTTGTGATTTCGGGAAACTACTAGCTGTATTCTTGGCATTCCTTCAGAAATAACATCCCCTCTATACAGGATTCTATTCTTTTAAAAGAATAATGTCCCTCCTCCCTTCCAAGCCTCCGTCTCAGGTACAACCTTTAGGAAGACTTCAGTGAGTGGAGGATCATTCCACTGAGCAAAGGCTAAGTCGGGGAGCATATCAGAGCTTTCATCCTGGATGGCTGATGTTTGGGTAGAACTCTGTCGAGCATCAGCTTCCCTAAAACCTAACACCCCGCTTTCAGTAACATCTTTCTCGTCTCTTCCCTAAGGATAGGTAACATCACTCTTTCAAGTATTCGCTGGGCTAATTGGTCTCCTCACTGGATTTGAAAGGCCTTCTCCCCATGGTTTTGGAGCAGTACTTTTATATCCCCTCTTAAATCAGGTTTGATCATCCCAGCCAGGACATTGATGCCAAACTTCCACGCAAGTCCTGATGTTCTGGGAGGTGGAATAAGAACAAGATCAGTACGGATAAGATGTCCTTCTTTTGGTGTGTCCGACTACCACAAGGATTAAACCCAACAGAGCCTTTGGTGGATACTCTGGGATTGAAAACCTTATCATTTAACTTCTCATACTTCAGGGTTCCCCAACTTGTTTCAGTTGAGTTGCATCCCACTCTGACACCATATGTGAGACAGGCATGTTATAAAGAGAGACACAGACTCAAAAGGGTTTGTTTGAAAACCTTTATTTACTAAATTTCCTGGGTTAGTGTAATGCCTGACTGGCCCTAACTCTAAAGGGGTAATTCTCTCAACTGATGTTTCTAATGGTTGTCGTTGTCTAATAGTCCAAAATAAAAGGCTGTCTGTGTTTAAACCTATGCTTGGCCTCACTCTGTAGAAAAATATTGTAGGAAGTCTTTTTAAAAAGGAGAAATAGTGGTTCAACAAAAAGTGGGAAACCAAAGTTGGTTTCATGGTGGTCTTCTTACCAGGTGCTGTTTGGTAAATGCCACACAAATCAGTTCAATCAACATGGCTGTTTGGAAGACTTTCTCCACAGAGCCCTTTGAGTCCCTTGGGATTCCCTTCCCCAAGCTTCAGCTTATTCAAGTTTGAAAACATCATGGAGGAAATGTGACACAGTTCCCTTTGTAAGCTCAGGCCCCTTCCAATTAAAAAAAACATTTTAAACATGTTTTTATTGGCATAAACAACAACAATCAAAAAACACTTCCCTCCTCCCACACCTCCGACCACTGCACCTTCCCTTCATTGAAGTCTGATAGTCCACGCCACCCACGGGTGGCAATGTTCCTTTCACATTATGTCCAATATGCGCAGATTCTGTGGGCACCATTGTTTCATATAGTACCCCAAAAGAAATTCCAGAACCAAACCACAGTCTTGCCTGAATTCCACAGTATCGCCTTGTACTCTATAGGTGACCCATTCCATCGCCAATATTCCCCACAGTTTATGCAGCCATCCTACACATGTTTGGGGTTCCATCTGCTTCCACCGTTTAGCTAGCACTGACCAGGCTGCGATGAGCATTTCCATTAATGCTTTACGTTGGGGCTTAGATGGGAGTGAGATTTCTGAGCCAAACGTACCGCACATCCATTCCCTAGGGGTAAGTGTCACGGGGCATGGGACCATTGACTGTATTTGGGCCCTGCGAGGAACCATGGCGTTCAGCATGAACTCAATACAAAAGAGCAGGTTTTGAAAACCTTTATAATTTTGAAAAGGGGTTGGAGACTTCCTAACTTGCCCTATCACTAAAATGGGAGTAAGCTGCACCATTAAATAAAATAGAAATAGTCCTAGTCAGTCTTGTCAAGAACCAATAATCAGTTAAACTAATAAATCTAACCTTCCCCTAATAACTGGGTGCAGAAACATTTACTAGTAGCAAAAGAAAGGTGCATCAACATAAGTCAAGATGGCAAATGGGGTTCTGTAGCAATTCCCTTCCCAATTAATAAACTGCGGGAGCTAGAGATCTGCTATAAGGTGGTTGTCGGATACAGTATCCTATTTAAGCACATCTCCAAGCAACAAGGCAAGAGTTGGAACAGTTTATAACTCAGAGCTGACCCTCCTGCGTCTGGATTCAAGTTAAAAAAAATATCGATAGACTTCTCTTGCTTCTTCAGGTTCAACCCAACACAGTTTTTGTTATCGGTATTCAATACTAGCCCCTCGGGATTCCTTCATGCAAGTCTGGGCTTCTTTCAACACAATGGATTCAAATGTTCCCCAGGCCTGACAGGTTTATCTCCCCTGTCTCTGGGCCAATACAGTTAAGCACAATTTTACTGGCTCCCCTCTGTCAGGCTTGAGCCTGCCACCTTAAAGAACACAGTTAACCGCAGGTTTCCCTACATTCGATTCAAACATAATTTTAACAATTGAAACAAACTTTCTCTTCGGGCTTCCCTCAGCCGGTTTCAAGCCCCCTTTTAATAATACACAAGCTTAATCTTCAGGCTTTCCTCAGTCGGGTTCGAACCACCATGCGCCTGTGGTTAACTTCCCTCAGTCGGGCTCGAGTTACCTAGGTGCTCACACAATTGTCTGCTCAGCCTTAATGCATAACTACTTCAACTGCTTTACAATAGTTCACATGTGTCCTTCATGGCACTTTGCTTTCTTGCAATCACGACTCCTCCCATCTCTGGGAGTCTCAGTTCACAGTTCAACAGAGATTTTCAATAAGGCACTAATATTTTCCCCCAACCACTCTGCTGTTACTTTCAACACTTGTCAAAATCGGGCTCTCTCCCATGGCTTCCAAGAACTCACTGGTTGTGCTGGCCTTCTTTCCTTCTTCACTTTTGCTTTAATGAGTTCGGGGCCTCCCTCACCGGCCTTGCTCCTCCCAAACTCTGTCGTTCACCTGGGCGGGAGAACCAACCCAGTTCAATGTATGTGGGGAAAGAAGTTGGAAGCCACCACACTTTGTCTCCTCCTCTTCTGCCTCTGCTGTCATCTCTGTCGCTCCCTTTCTTCTCGTCGTCTGCAGGCTCTCAACACTTAGGGATCCCCTGCTTATCTCGGCCATGCAGCCTCCCGGTACCCGTGCTGAGTCTGACTCGCTGTTCTCCCCAAGTGCTTGGGATTCAGGTAGGGCTCCTCTGCCTTAGCCTTGCAGCCTCCCTCCTGACCTCCCAAGAGAAACTGACCCCTCTTGCTCAGCAGCCTTTCTTTATACACCTGGGAGATGTTAATAGGCTTTAGGCGTTTAGTCAGGGTTGGGGCTGCCTGACCTTGCGTGATTCTATTATCGAGACAGCCTACTGTCAGGGAGTGATTGTCTGTTTTCTGTTTCTCAAAGTGTTTTTCCTTGGTAATCCTCTCACTCTCTTCCTCGTCTCAGTCCTTGGGTATTTCAATAGGGAAATGGGATTATGGGAGTTGTAGTGTCCCCTAGAAGAGGAATGAAGAGGGTGTAGACTTTTGTCAGAAAAGGTGGTATGAATGTAAGGTCGCTGAAAAATGGGTTTTTGGGAATGGGAGATAAAGTCTGCACTGATGTTTTGAGATGGTCTTAGTTTCACTTGAGGGCCAGTCCTTCCTTTCTGTAAGGGAAAAGGTTGGGCTAGGACGGGACTCTGGTCACAATATCCCACAAACACAGAGGGGATGTCAGTTAGGGGTGTGTTGACAAGAAGGGGATACCGCATCTCGCCCAAGGGCGTTCTTCCCGCAGTTCCCAGGGACCCACTGCCCAGGTGATCCTCCCTCACTTGTCCACCCTTAGGGTTGGGATCCGAGTATGGTGGCCTTTCCTGGCCACCTGAACAAAGGATTGAAGGGAATTTCTAGTGAGAACGCCCTCAGGTTTCTCACAGGCACCAACTTCCATCCAGAATCCACCTTAACCTCAGACACTCCACCCATATGTATCTCCAGTCCCCTCTCCCCACGCACTCCCTGCAGCATTCCTGCAAAACATTGGGGTACATCCCATGCATCCTCCGGGATATAGTGCCACTGAGCCATAACCTTGTACCATGTCTCTGGGGCGTGGCTAAGTGGCCATGAAGTAGGACGTGTTTCATTGTAGCTCCTGCTGAACCGAGACGATCTGACAACTAACAGAATCAGCATAGCTATTATGGGCCTGGAAACGGACCTACTGACGTGTGAAGGTGCAGGGTGCATTTGTGCAACAGCTGGTACCGAACGATATTGGAACATAAGAGATACAGCGAGTGCAAGATTGTATCCAGTGACATGGAACCTAAACAAAATGGCCAGCAGGGCAGAGCAAAGGGGATCGGAGTAACTGCATGCAGGTGACCAGAATGCAGATAGGAGCGGATAGAGAAAGCCAAGCGGGAGCTGTTGGCTGGAAGCGGAGGAGCAGGGCTGACATAATGGAGGCGTATACATTCCGACCACGTATCCAGTGTGATACACTGTTGCGGAGAAAGGCCAAATACACGGGGGAGTCCAGCTGCTAGACTATTGATACAGTGAGAGGTTGGAGGGGAACAGATGTGGGCGATAATGCAGGCAGCCGGCTTGCAAACCCTGTACGGAGTACTGAAGTCTCCGAAACGATAGCAGGAAACCTGTGCAATTAGAGCGACTTAATTTATTAGCAGAGCGCTGGAGCGAGGAATGGCGGAGCGCCGGAAGCGGATTGCGAAATACCGGCTCTGAAGTGAGCTGCTGGCTTCCTGGGACAAGAGACGCAGCCCCTGCAGACCAGACGCAGCCCCTGCACACCAGACACAGCCCCTGCACACCAGACGCAGCCCCTGCACACCAGACGCAGCCCCTGCACACCAGACACAGCCCCTGCAGACCAGACACAGCCCCTGCACACCAGACGCAGCCCCTGCAGACCAGACGCAGCCCCTGCAGACCAGACGCAGCCCCTGCACACCAGACGCAGCCCCTGCACACCAGACGCAGCCCCTGCACACCAGACGCAGCCCCTGCACACCAGACACAGCCCCTGCAGACCAGACACAGCCCCTGCACACCAGACGCAGCCCCTGCAGACCAGACGCAGCCCCTGCACACCAGACGCAGCCCCTGCACACCAGACGCAGCCCCTGCAGAGCAGACACAGCCCCTGCAGAGCAGACACAGCGGAAAGGGACGCTCTTCCCTCCGACACTGAAACAAATGTAGTCAGCTGAGGATCAGACCCGCTTAGCTGAGTGGAACGTGTATGGCCTGATCTGGGAAAGTGAAACCCAGCCAGCAACCCAGGGATACATTGCCCACATGATTACGCACCGCAATACGCATAACACAGGCCTGCGAAAGTGCATTGAAATGGGTTTCAAGAGACGGGGCAGTGGCTCACTTCAACCAGAGACCTGGTTTCGGCTGCACTTAAAGCCGGAAAGGGAGGCGGGCCAGCACAGACATATACGAGTGGCTGTTGGGGCGCGGGCAACGCACTGGCAGGCAACGGTGGGGCACGAAGAGCACATGCTGGATGGCACAGTACGGAGGCTACGCTCAAGGAACGACTACATTGCTGTGCAGGGGGAAGGCACACCCAGACAGCAGCAATATTCCAGCCTGCAGGCTGTAGAGGAAATGATGAACAGTTGTCCGACCGCCAGGTCATCCCCAGTCACAGGCATGGAGTAGAAGGGAGATACAGAAGTGCACAGAGCGGACTGGCAATGTAAAGGTGGTGCGGCTATGGAGGCACTTTGCAAGGCTGCAAGGAGCTGGCGACTTCAGGGAAGAGTATTTCCCCGAGATGAATCGCACAAAGGGTAGGTGGGGTGGCGACCTGTGTGGGATAAGAGGACGGGCACAAGCCGGCTAGTGCCGATGAACAAGAGACTGGTAAAGCACAACCTGGTGAGGCTGGAACGTGTGCAGTAAAATAGCACAGCACAGCAGAGGGGGCACAACCAGAGCACATGATATACCCAGATAGAGCCTGGAGGAATACAAGACAGGCTACGCTGGTCACTACCCACCCAAGAAGTAAAGAAGGGATTGCGAGTAGGGAGCAATCTTCACCCAGGGGCACGTATACTAGTGGATCACCACTGGCAACACGCTAAGCTTCATGTAGTCCAGAAGGCCAGAGAAGGGGCAAAACTCAAACAGTCAGCAGTGGGACCGAGGAGCTGTTGTGAGGGGCCCGGAGCAGATGTTAAGCTGTAATTAATGCCAGAGACTCAAGGAGACGATAAATAGGAAGGGCCCTGCTCAAACAACAAATCACAATAGTGACCAGATGGGAGACGGCTGAGGAAGTTGACCAAGATACCTGAAGAGCCACAGCAGACTCTCAACCGACACGGGTAGTGCAGACCTTGGGAAGGCATAATCCCGGTAAAGACCAAAGGAGAGAGGAAGACCAGGCGAGACATAATTGATGGCTGGAAAAAGCAACAAAGGGAAGGGCAAACAGACCACCATGAAAGCCTTATCAAAGAATACAGAGGGCACTGCAGAAGGTGCAATCAATCCCAACGAAAACACACAGACCAAAGGCCACATGAAGGCGGTTGAACAGGGTAATCAACAGATCCTGAATGTCAGCGCTGCACCTCAAGCAGCAATAGAATCCAAGATCGACGAAGTTCGCATAGACGTTGGCCTGTTGCGGCAAGATGTTCGGGTGCTGGCGGAGGGCACATGTAAGCTATAAGCTCAAGTGCTGCAGAACACTACATAGAACAACCAGACATCAAAGGAAGTGGACATTTTATGTCAATAAGTGAAGTTTATGTTTATTAAGTTTATATAGCGCTTTAATCCAAAGCGCTTTACAATAAAACAACAGTATACAATAAAAGTTGCTGGAAGACAGGGACAAAGACGCCGAGGGAAGGGCTTAACTCAATAACATAAGGCTAGTCAGCCTGCCGGAGGGAGTGGAAGGAACTGACCCCACCAATTATATCAAAAACCTACTGCTACTGCTGCAGGAACTGGGGGCTTGGAACCTTCCCCAGGGATTCACCATAGAGAGAGTACATCCCTCCCTGGTAAGGAAGCCGCCACCAGGAGCCCCGCCGAGGCCTATCATAGCGAAGGTCCTCAACTATAAGGACAGAGAGAATATCCTAGCATTCTCCAGGAATGTGGGAGACATACAGAGAGCCTCTGCGAAGTTGGCTATATATCCAGACTATACCTTCCAGGTACAAAAGAGCCAAGCACAATTCATTGCCACAAAGACTGAAAAAAGCGGGGATCAAATATATGCTCATCTACCCTGCTAAACTGAAGATACTCTACAACGGGAAGGCCTTGTTCTTTGAAACGCCGCCTGAAGCACAAGATTGGATGGACAGGGTGAAAGTCCCACCTCTGGAGGAGTGAACATAGAAGAGGATGACGTACAAGGGTACTCAGTGGCAGCGACGGATGGCTGGAGGGGTTGCAACTGTAACGCTCACCTGATTCCCACGGAGGCGCAGGTCTTGGCAGGAAGGTGTCTGTAACACGAAACGTGTTGTGCAGGATTCGGTTGGCTTCTGGGGTCGAACCTCTCCGCACTGTGTGTCGGACTCGAAGGGTGAGGTTTCTGCTGGTGAAATAATATGGGGATTAAAGATCTGGGTTGTGAATGTCCCTATCTCTCTCCTCTCAGCCTGACTGTTGAGCCCCCCTCCCAGGTCAACGTGCTCACCTTAGATAGGTGAATGCTGGGCTCTCCATCTGCGTCTAGTGCAGGGTGCCGTTGCCAGTTCCTTCACTGGTGAAACGTTGGCCTCTTGACTTTTTCTTTGCAGGCGACGATGCAGAATGAAGAAATCCGGAATTCGCCACGTGCCGGTAAGTGTAACACTGCAGTTTTTCTTTGCAGGTGAAGATGCAGCGTGAAGAAGCCGGAATGCACAGCGTGCTGGTAAGTAGAATAATGCTGTTTATCCTTGCAGGTGAAGATGCAGCGTGAAGAAGCCGGAATGCACAGCGTGCCAGTAAGTATGATAATGCTGTTTATCTTTGCAGGTGAAGATGCAGCGTGAAGAAGCCGGAATGCACAGCGTGCCAGTAAGTATGATAATGCTGTTTATCTTTGCAGGCGAAGGTGCAGCGTGAGACACGGCCGCTGCCGATGGATCAGGTAAGTAAACACTGCATGTTAAAGTTCGTTCTGCTAACCTGTTGTTTCTGGTCTTTTGCAGGTGCTGATGTTGATCGGGTACAGGAATGGTAAGTATAATTCTTGCAGGTTCAGGATCCAAAGAAGAAAGGCTGGAACAGACTCGGTGAGCGTTCTGCTGCAGATGCAGAATAACGCGAAGCACATTTCATCAATCGGGTGTGGTTTAAATAGCCTAGGAGTGATGAGGAGTCTCCTTCCTCGGCCCCGCCTAGGTAAGTAAAGAGTTCCTGCTTCCAGAAGAGTTCCAGTGCTGTATCCAGGGAGTAGAGCTGCCCCACCCAGGTAAGAAAGTAGTCCCAGTTCACTGAGGACTTCTAAGAGTCTGGTAAGTAAGCAGCATGGTCTGCCACAGGTAAGTCCACCCAAGCACCTTCACACCAATGATGAGCCCGGCGCTTCCAGTGCCGGGACCGATGCTTCTGATGAGCCTGGTGCCACCGGCGCCAGGACAAGGTCCAAAAGGTCCCTGTGGGGACCGGCTGGTGCCTAGGATCAGGGTTAGGGGCCTGCTTCCAAGGACGTTGGGCTTGTCCTGACTCCTTGGAAGCAGTGATCATGACAGTATCCCCCCTCAAGGCCCCTCCTAAGTGTGTCTTTCCCGGGGCTTTGGCTTGTCGGGGTGATTCAGATGGAATCTCTTGACCAGACGAGGTGCGTGGACGTGTTCTGAGGGTTCCCAAGACCTTTCCTGGGGACCATATCCTTTCCAATCAACCAGTTAGTATAATTTAGACCTGGAAATTTTGGAGTCTAGGATGTTCTTCACTTCGAATTCGAGTTCTCCGTCTACCAAAACGGGTTCTGGGAGTTTAGTCAATCGGGTTTCTGGTTGTACTGGTTTTAATAAGGAGACATGGAATACTGGATGTATTTTCATATGCGTAGGTAATTCCAATTTGGCAGCCACCGGATTAATTATGGCAGATATGAGGTAGGGCCCAAGGTATCTCGGGATGAAAGTGCGGGGTCCTTTTAAAGGCAGGTGCTTGGTGGATAACCAGACTTGATCTCCTACAGCGTAGTGAGGGGCCTCTTTACGGTGCCGATCGGCTGCCTTTTTGAATTGAGCTTTAGCTCTTTGCAGATGGGTAGTGGCTTCCTTAAAGGCACAGGTGATCTCCGAATGCAAGTGATGCACAGCAGGTGCTTCAATTTCTTGGGGAGGATCCAGGTTGGAGGTTCTAGGATGGTGTCCATATAATAGGAAAAAAGGAGTCTTCCCGGTTCCAGAATGAGTTGAATTGTTGTAAGCGTATTCAGCGATCCAAAGAATGTCCTTCCAGGGTTTTTCTGTTTGTTGGAGCATGCAGCGTAGATATTGTTCTAATGTCTGGTTTGTCCTTTCGGTTTGTCCGTCAGTTTGGGGATGGTGACTGGTCGAAAGTCTTACATCAACTTGGGCTAGACGACAGCAACTGCGCCAGAAGCGGGAGATGAATTGACTTCCCCTATCGGAGACTAAAACCGAAGGAAAACCGCGAACGATGTTTGCCAAGAATTCCCGGGCCAATACTGAGGCTGAAGGCAGACCCTTCAAGGGTATGAAGTGAGCCATTTTCGAGAATAGATCCACGACTACTAAGATGGTAGTATATCCCAAGCATGGAGGTAAGTCCGTGATAAAATCCATGGACAGGGTATGCCATGGACAGGGAGGAATGTCAAGTGGCTGTAATAGGCCGGCTGGTTTTTGCTTTTGACTTTTATTCTGGGCACACACACCGCAGGAGATTACAAAGTCTCTAATATCCCTTTTCCACGATGGCCACCAGAAATGTCTTTTAATCTTTTCCATGGTTTTGGTAATGCCAGGGTGTCCCTCCATTAGAGAATCATGATAACCGGAGATTACTTGTTTTTGTAGTTTCTCACAGGGCAAGTGCAATCGTCCTCGGAAATATGGTAGGTCTTGATCTACTGAGAATTCTTTTCCCTTTAATTGCCAGTCCTGCAAATCGGTCGGAGTTAGGAGCGATTTCACCGTGGTCTTGATGTCTTCAAAAGATTGAGTGCTGACCAAACCCAAAACCCTTTGTTCTGGGATTATGGGTATTGGATCTGGATTGATCAAATGTTCATCTACTCCCATCCGGGAGAGGGCATCCGCCTTTCCGTTCTTACTACCTGGTCGATAAGTAATTATAAAGTCAAATTCTGCTAAGAACAGAGCCCAGCGAAGCTGTCTGGAAGACTGAGCTTTGGCTGTCTTTAGATATTGTAAATTGCGGTGGTCAGTCATTACGGTGACTGTGTGTCTGGCTCCAAGAAGATAATGCCGCCAGGCTTTAAAGGCCGATCTGATGGCCAAAAGTTCCTTGTCAGTAATTGAATAGTTGATCTCAGGAGGCGAAAACTTGCGGGACCAAAAGGCAACCGGATGTAGTTGGTTGGTGACCGAATCTCTTTGTGATAACACTGCTCCCATCGCAAGACTAGAGGCATCCGTTTCCATGATGTAAGGAAGTTCTGGGCGAGGATGTTTTAAAACAGGTGCAGAAATGAATTTAGCTTTTAAGTCTTGAAAAGCTTGTTCCGCTTCAGAAGACCACTCAAAGCGTTTGTTCTTTTTCAACAGAGCGGTGATGGGCTGGACTATCCGGGAAAATTCAGGAATGAATCTGCGGTAAAAGTTAGCGAATCCTAACATGCTTTGAACTCCTTTTACAGAGGTTGGTGATGGCCACTTGATAATTGTATCAACTTTCTTTGAATCCATATGGACTCCGTTAGGTGACAATATGAATCCCAGGAACTCGACTTCCGTTGCGTTGAAAACGCATTTCTCAAGCTTAGCAAAAAGACTATGTTGACGCAATCTCTCGAGAACCTTTTTAACGTGTCTCTGATGTTCTTCTTCAGATGATGAATATACGAGGATGTCGTCAATGTAGACAACTACACACATGTCAATGAGCCCTCTAAGGACATCGTTCATAAAATATTGGAAAGCAGCAGGAGCATTACACAGTCCAAAGGGCATCACTTGATATTCGAATAGCCCGTACTTGGTGCGGAAGGCCGTTTTCCATTCATCGCCCTCTTTGATCCGTACCAAGTGGTAGGCTCCTCTGAGATCCAGCTTTGTGTATATACATGCATCTTTGACTTGGTCCAGGAGTTCAGGGATCAAAGGTAACGGGTATCTGTTTTTAACAGTGATCTGATTCAGGGCGCGGTAATCTATGCAAGTCCTAAGGTCTCCTTCCTTTTTCGGAACGAAGAACAAAGCCGATGAAGCTGGAGATTTTGAAGGACGGATAAACCCGTTAGCTAGGTATTGGTCCAGGTACTGTCTGAGGTGAAGGTTCTCTGGCTCGGTGAGGGCATAGATCCTGCTGCAAGGAGGAGTTGTTCCAGGTATCAGATCTATTTGACAGTCGTAAGACCTATGAGGAGGTAGAGTGTTAGCTTGATCCTTCTGGAAGACGTCTTGGAACTCCTGGTATTCGGGAGGTAATTTGAGAATTTCCTCAGAAGAGATCGCCGCTAATGAAACATCAGGTCGAGGATAACAAGTGGTAGAACACTCTGGAAACGGAACCGTCTTTGCTCGCCAATCAATCTGAGGATTGTGCTTCTCTAACCAAGGGATTCCCAGAATGATCTGGAACTGAGGGGCCTTGATTACATCGAACACCATTCTCTCCCGTTGTCCATTGTGACTCAACAACGTCACTTCTTGGGTGGCATGCGTTACTGGTCCGGAGGCTATCTCCGTGCCATCCACAGTAGTGATGACGTCTTTTACTGCCTTAGGGACAAGGGGTAGATTCATCCTTGATACCATTTCACGGTCCACATAGTTACCGATTGCTCCGCTGTCAATGTAAGCTTCAATTGCATGCAAACGATCCGGACGTTCAGGACTAATGAGGACCATGGGTATCACGAAATGCGAGGTCACGGGACAGATCTTAACGCTCGGCAAGAGGACCTCTACTCTTGTCGGGCGAGGTTGTTTCCCTGCTCAGAATTTGTGGTACAGGTATCCGCGGCTCCTACAGTCTTCTTAGCTGGTTTCACGGGACAGTCCCGAAGAAAGTGTCCTGAATTACCGCAATAGAGGCATAATTGCAGCTGCCTTCTTCTTTCCCGCTCTTTCTGGGTTAAAGGTCCTCTTATGCCCCCTATTTGCATAGGTTCCACAGTGTCGGCTCCCTTATTCGAGGTCTTTGGTTTAGAAAACACTTGGGTATCAAATCTGGAAGGATCTGCCTTCCTGTTCTGTAGTCTATGGTCCAGTTGGACAACTAAGTCAATATAGTCCGAACATTCTTGTGGAGGATTCACAACTTGCGCTAGCACATCCTTGAGCTCTCCACGCAGGCCTCTGTAGAAAAGCGTTATTCTCTTGTCCTCGGGCCATTGTGTTTCCACTATGAGTCTATTGAAAGAGGCTATATAAGTCAAGAGGTCTTGGTTACCCTGTCGTAATGAGAGAAGTTCATTGTCCAAGGCCTGCCCTTGTGCATGTCTTGCGAACAGTTTCTCCATGCTGGACTGGAAGGCTTGAAAATCGTGTAAAACCGGATCATTCTGGGTGACTAAAGGGATCGACCAATCTGCAGCGCTGCCACTGAGATAAGAAAGCACGAAAGCCACCTTGGCCTGGTCTGTTGGGAATGCAGCTGGTCGACATAAGAAGTGCAGGCGGCACTGGTTGATGAACACTGCGAATTTCTTTGGATCACCAGCAAAGCGTTTGGACGGAGCCAAGGGCACATTACCGGGCAGATTGATTTGCACTGGATTTGAAGCTGATGCAGAAGGATAACTCCCTCCTGGAACGGGCAAAGGTGTCTGTCCTGCCTGCGTTTGTAACAACTGCCTAGCAAGGTCCTCGGTTCGCTCCTTAGAAATTATCAGTTCTCTTCTTAGAGAGCTCGTTTCCTGGCGAGCTGCATGTACTTCTGCTCTTAATTCCCCAAGCAACTGGGCTAGTTGATCAGTATCTGAGGTTTCCATTGCGCCTGGGTAGGAGTTTTGTGGTGGGCTTCGAGTTCTGTAACGCTCACCTGATTCCCACGGAGGCGCAGGTCTTGGCAGGATGGTGTCTGTAACACGAAACGTGATGTGCAGGATTCGGTTGGCTTCTGGGGTCGAACCTCTCCGCACTGTGTGTCGGACTCGAAGGGTGAGGTTTCTGCAGGTGAAATAATATGGGGATTAAAGGTCTGGGTTGTGAATGTCCCTATCTCTCTCCTCTCAGCCTGACTGTTGAGCCCCCCTCCCAGGTCAACGTGCTCACCTTAGATAGGTGAATGCTGGGCTCTCCATCTGCGTCTAGTGCAGGGTGCCGTTGCCAGTTCCTTCACTGGTGAAACGTTGGCCTCTTGACTTCAGAGGATGGGTACCGTCGTTGTCTGCACGACCGGTAAGTTTCTGGACACCTTTATTCTTTATAGTCTTTTTATGCGTGGCGGAGATACGCCTGGAATTGCGTAAGTATGGCAAGCGCTCTTACTGTCTCTTTCTTTTTCTTTGCAGGCGACGATGCAGAATGAAGAAATCCGGAATTCGCCACGTGCCGGTAAGTGTAACACTGCAGTTTATCTTTGCAGGTGAAGATGCAGCGTGAAGAAGCCGGAATGCACAGCGTGCCGGTAAGTAGAATAATGCTGTTTATCCTTGCAGGTGAAGATGCAGCGTGAAGAAGCCGGAATGCACAGCGTGCCAGTAAGTATGATAATGCTGTTTATCTTTGCAGGTGAAGATGCAGCGTGAAGAAGCCGGAATGCACAGCGTGCCAGTAAGTATGATAATGCTGTTTATCTTTGCAGGCGAAGGTGCAGCATGAGACACGGCCGCTGCCGATGGATCAGGTAAGTAAACACTGCGTGTTAAAGTTCGTTCTGCTAACCTGTTGTTTCTGGTCTTTTGCAGGTGCTGATGTTGATCGGGTACAGGAATGGTAAGTATAATTCTTGCAGGTTCAGGATCCAAAGAAGAAAGGCTGGAACAGACTCGGTGAGCGTTCTGCTGCAGATGCAGAATAACGCGAAGCACATTTCATCAATCGGGTGTGGTTTAAATAGCCTAGGAGTGATGAGGCATCTCCTTCCACGGCCCCGCCTAGGTAAGAAAAGAGTTCCTGCTTCCAGAAGAGTTCCAGTGCTGTATCCAGGGAGTGGAGCTGCCCCACCCAGGTAAGAAAGTAGTCCCAGTTCACCAAGGACTTCTAAGAGTCTGGCAAGTAAGCAGCATGGTCTGCCACAGGTAAGTCCACCAAAGCACCTTCACACCAATGATGAGCCCGGCGCTTCCAGTGCCGGGACCGATGCTTCTGATGAGCCTGGTGCCACCTGCGCCAGGACAAGGTCCAAAAGGTCCCTGTGGGGACCGGCTGGTGCCTAGGATCAGGGTTAGGGGCCTGCTTCCAAGGATGTTGGGCTGGTCCTGACTCCTTGGAAGCAGTGATCATGACAGCAACACCTGGACGCTGAGGGAGCAGTCATGCTGAACCACCGTGGACCAATAGAGACATGAGGCACAGAATAATTCTGTAACTATAATATTTGATGTACTGCAGGAGCACAAGAGCTATACACGAAGGAGAACACCTACTACCCCACATCCTTGTTATAGGGGACAATATGGTACCCACCCATTGGTCACCAGGAGCCCCGGGAAGACTAAGGTTCGGGGGGCAGAAGCAGGAGGAGTCTAAGCATGCATGGCACTGCTGGACAGTTATTGTTGGGGGAAGTTTTGTTACGTGTTGGGGTGAGGGAGAGGAGGAACAGGGGGTGGGAGGAAGAAGATAAGTCTATCAATATGGAGTACATGATAAATACTATCCCGGTCCGATGGGTGGGGGGCCAAAGAGTCCCACTAGATTGTTGGGAATTCGTAGACGATGGCTGAAGAGGTGAGGATTATGACCTGGAATGTCTGTGGTCTTAATAATTACATTTAGCACCACAGAGTGGTCACGTATTTAAGACGGAAAAAGGTTGGAATAGTGCTATTGCAGGAAACACACTTGAATGCACAGAAATATAAGAAATTGCCCAGCACATGGGGTGGGGTGGGATGATGGTGGGCTCGCCATCCTCCACATACGCAAGAGGGGTCATGATATGGGTTAACCCTACTATCCCATTTAAGGTTTTGAACACTAAAGTTGATGATGAAGGGAGGATGGCTGTACTACATGGGATTCTTGAAAATCGGGAGGTGTGTATAATGAACACCTACACCCCCAATCATGATGCCACTGTCTTCTTCCGGTCACAGTATGTGAGGCTGGGCCCTTTCAGGGTGGGAGTCGTGATATGGGGCAGAGACTTTAACTTCACCCTAAACCCAATTAAGGACAGGTCCAATGTGAAGTATAAAAAACCGCCCCACCTGCTAAGGTCCTAAACACACTCTTGGACCACTTTCAACTGGTAGATATATGGAGGACACGACATAGAGATAGTAGAGAATTCCCGCATTATTCGGTCCCTCATGATGTCCATACAAGGCTGGATTACTTGTTCACGGGAGAAGAACATGTGTGGGAATTCACCAACACTGAATACCAGGCTAGTGTCTTGTCAGACCATTCCACCCTATCAGTGGTATGGAAAATAGCGGCCCCTAGACCTCCCATACCCACTTGGAGACTAAGAAGTGAATCTTTGCAAGATAAGGCATTTAAGGAACATATAAGAAAAAGCACAGAGGATTTCATGTAAGTGAATGAGGGTAACGTTAAACAAGTGGGCACTATTTGGGAAACATATAAAGTGGTGATTAGAGGGGAGATGATGGCCACATCAGGGGGAGTGCAGAAGGCCATCACTAAAGATTTACGAGACGCAGAAAATAAACTACATAAATTGGAGAGGAAGGTGGGGGCCAGGCTGGAATATGCTGGGGAAGAAATCGGATTGAGGCAGGCGCGAGATACCTGGAACGAAGTCATGCACAAGGTGACAAGCCAGGCGAATTTTGGCTCTACAAGCCTGGCTATACAACAACAGGAAAGTATGATATACAATACATTCCATCCTAGACACAGAACAAGAGTAGGTGAATACGCAGAAGAAACAGACCGTGGCTCTTATAGACCATTGTCACTCCTAAATCAGGATAGTAAGATACTTACGGCACTCTTGGCTAATAAGCTGAGGACAGTAATACCAACCCTAGTCAATCAAGACCAGACAGGATATGTTCCGGGGGAGGAGCATTGCAGGGAATTTTAGGAGATTTCACCTCGTCATACATTGCACAAGCGATAGAACCGAGCAAAGTGATGTGGCCTCACTGGATGCATTCGACTCTGTACACTGGGACTGGTTATATGCTACTATGGTAAGGATGGGAAGGGGGCCGTGATATATGAAATGGGTGAAGTTGATATATACTCAACCTAGGGCGAGAGTAAGAATCACCCTTAGGGTGAACTACAACAACCTTGACCTCATGGCAATAGGAACCTTTGGTATAAGTCTGTACTACACAGGTTGGTAGTGTGGTTGAGCAGCCAGGCTTATCTCAAGAGGGGCCAATGTGAGCAGTAGGGTAGTTACACAGAGATTCACAGTGACAAGTGTTAAAATAAACACTTATACTCAAGGTTTCTTGATTAAACAATTATTAATTTATTTAACAGTCAGTTTGTATAAGCCTTCCTCAGAAGGGAGCAATATAATAGTAACACAAAAATACACTTCACAATACACCCTCCTCGCTTCTCTAAATCAGCAAATACCCGTTGGGGATGGCACACAGACACTTCCTACACCCTCAGGGGACTTAAATAGCTAGGACACTGTGGACATTAATATATCACTGTTGCATTTAGAACATTACTCAGATGGGTTATTAGAACAAACAAGAGATCACTAATATTTTGAAGCAGGTAAGTACTTTTGAACCCCCAAAGCATAGTAAGTTAACCCCTTCCTAGAGGGACAGGTGCAACACAATGTTAAAGGAGAGAAGAGTCATTCAGGGAGCCAGGCCAGCCAATGTTAAGTTAGCAAAGGTCTAGGTGAGCTGAAGCACTTCTTGCAGGTAAGTAAAAAGTCTTGCACAATGTTTTAGAAGTCTTTGTAGAAAAGAAGAATCAATGTAGTCCACAAGCTGTTAGGCTTGTGAGAGTAGAAGATGCAAGCAACTCTACAGAGAAGCCAAGTCAAGTCTCAACTGAGAACAAGCAAGGCTACACAACAAGAGGTAAGTTCTCTTAGACTGTACAGTACCTTTGGTTTGAAGAATAAGGTGGCAGCTGGCTTCTGTTCATGTGCAGTTCTGCAGATCCTGTTGTTCCTGAGCCTCAGTCGTGGGGACAAGAGGGAGGACTTCTGGGGACTCCTGCACTGCAACGGAACGGTCAACGACATCAACCAGCAATCTTCAAATCAGTGTCACTTTTGTGTTTCAGCTTCTCGCGTTTATAGCATATAGCACCATTGCGATTCTCGGATACCACTTTGGACCTTCCTCGCATCTGCGGTCCAGCACTCTATTGGGGTGGCTCAGGCTAGGCCAGTCCTGCATCCTGGGAGTCTGGAGGATCGTCCTGGAGCTCGGGTCCAACTTAAAAGCAACTCACACAATCTGTTTTTCCTCTCCCTGGCACTTTGGTTCCAGCAGCAGCGCAGTGGATGTACAGCCAGATTCGAGAGGATGTCCAGATGGGCTTACTTTGGAGTTGATTGGTCCCACCAACTCAAAGGGAGAAGTCGTACTTGCAGGGGAGGAGCATTGCAGGAGCATTGCAGCATTAGTTGAGGTAAATTCGGAGCTTCAGCACAGCAGCAGGGCTTCACCGGTCAAACCAACGGTCCAGGAGTTGCAGCAGTCCTCTCTTCCAAGTTCTTCTTCGGCTTCCTTCGTCCAGTGGTCGACTCTGCCATCCAAGCCAAAAAGCCTCGCCTTTTATGCAGGTTACTCCCATTAATTCCAGCCTAGCTGTCAATCACACAGCAGGGTGGCTGTCTTTGCCGGACAGCCAGCCAACCAATCACCTTTGGGTGCATTCCTGTAACCAAGGGGATTATGCACAAGGAGGTTCAGGCACCTCCCTCACTTCCTGCCCCTGCTAGACATACTGGAGCCAGAGGCGGGCTTCACTCATGAATCCCGCCAAAGATTAAATGAACAATGGCACCAAACCTGGTTTGGCACGCAAAGTAAATCACAAGAAGGACCTTTCCACAACAAAGAAATGGTGAAAAAAGAAGACTGGGGCCATTTTGACGAAAATGGCACCCAAGGGTGCTTTACTGCACCTGCGAATGCAACCCGCAGTAAAAACACACAACGGTAGTAAAAAGTAAACCACTGCCACCAACCATTAATTGTAGAAAGGGTAACATAAAAATGTTGGGGGGCGCTGTTGAGTGCCGAACAAGATGGCCACCTGAAGTTCGAGCTCCGTGGCAGGCAGATCACACGATCCTGATTTGGCATCTTTATGACCAAAGATTCGACCCAAGCTGTCGCGATTTATGAGCCGCTGGTCCAGGGACCCCACGGTCCAAATCCCGAAGAAAAACGGTGCCGGGAACCCTTGTAATCGGGCACTACTGCAATCATCCCCCATTGGCGGCGCACCTACGCGCCAAAATCCAGCACCGGCGGAGAGACGGACTGATCCGCCCAGCGTGCCCGAGACACCCCATTACTCTTGCGGAGGCCCGCCAGGGGATGGCACGCCTCCATGGCTCTGGATAGAGGTGGGGATTGGGGGAAGCCTGTGCGTGCACTGAGGCCTTGCATCACTGGCGTGGGTGGACGCGGCCGTTGGAGCTGTGCGGCCCGGGTGTGCCCCGACCCTTGCGTACTGGTCCGGCGTCGTTTTGGGGAGGCGGCTGCCCTGCATCGGACCTGCCCAGCCCCCCCCTCGCTTGCTGCGCCTCATCAGAGAGGCTGTTCAGTGGAGGGCCTCACCGTCAGCGAGACTTCAACGCTCGGAGTGGAGCTGCGGTACACCAACGGACACTAGATACTGCGCTCCCCTGATGACGCATGCTAAACTGCCAGATCCTGGTGGCCATAAGGTACGTGGAGGAGGAGGGCCCCATGAACACCCCCGTGGAGTGGCACTTCTTCACTCCTTCCCTGCACTGCTCCACGGATTGTCTACCGGCAGTACCCGGCCTCGAGGCACAATAATAATACTGGTCTGCGCTGCCCTGGGGGGACACCCCCAGTGAACACTTGATACAGAACGCATTGGGGCCCGGTGGCTCGCATCTGAGGACAAACTGTGGCCTGGACCCTATCTCGGCTCCGCTCCACCTTTCCCCGAGGTGTCCCTGGTGCGTGGTCTGGGCCGCATTAGACTCTTGCATTGTGCCAGGAAGGGCCTTAGCCTCTGGTTACATCCCATTTACTTTGACTGTACGCCCCACATATTAACTGGAGCCTCCTGTGAACCACATCACCTATTCCGGAGTTCACATCCTGTCCTTCCTACAGACAAACACTACAAGGCTGAGTGACATTCACCCTCGTCCCCACCAGCTCTCCCTCACTCCACTCGACCCTCGTCATCGCCACAATGACCAAGGGGGCCGGAAAAAAGCAGAGCTCCATCAATATGTTTGCAAAGACTCCGGTGAGATCGTCGGAAGAGGTCCCTGAGCTGGCCCCTACTAATTCATCATCACTTGTCACCCCGGAGTCCCAGGACATGATGGAATTCATCCGCGAGGGCTTCACCACACTCCATTCGAAATTAGACGACATGAATGGCACCATATCCTCCATCAAGGCCCATATCGAAAGGACTGACAGTCGAGCGTCGGAGGTCGAGACCAGGGTGAGCTCCGCCGAGGATGGGCTGGGTGCCTTGCCTGCAGAGGTCACCGCTCTTTCAAACCGGGTTCTTGAGGTGGAGAAGAAAAATGAGGACTTGGAATCCCGATCGAGGCGTAATAACCTCTGCATTATCGGTGTTCCTGAGAATGGCATCAATGAACCAATGGAGGACTTTGTTGAACATACATTGCTGTCGCTCCTTGACTCACCGGGGCTCTCCCCACAGTTTGCTATAGAGCGGGCGCACCAGGCCCTGACAGCTAAACCTAAGCCGGGCGCTCCTCCACGTCCCATTATAGCTCGGGTGCTGAACTTCCGAGACTGTGATGCCCTTCTCAAGGCCGCAAGACTTAAGGGAGAGCTTCTGCTGGGTGGCGCAAGGATACACCTCTACCCTGACTTCTCGGTGGCTGTCCAACGGGAGTGCAAGACTTTCCTGGCGGTGAAGAGAAGGCTCAGAGACCATGGAATTAAATATTCCATGCTATATCCCGCCAAACTGCGCATAGAGCACACCAACCAGGTATTCTTTTTCACGATCCCGGAGGAGGCCTCCAGATTCATCGATGAACATGTCCCAGGATGACCCTCCCCTCCAACCATGTTTCTACAACTGCTCAGCTGTCCTGAGGGGGGTTCACCGACACCGGCCACCCACCTGCGCCAGGAATATATTAGTCTCCTACTCCTTACTTAGCTCAGCTTGGTTCACCTCTACAAGTTTGTTCCACACTAATATGTGCAAAAGCCTTTTCCAAGTTACGTACGAAGCTTCATTGTAGGCACTATGTTTTATTTGGATCTGCCATTGGCCCAGAGCAGCGCCACCAGTCTGGCCTACAGGCCCCCAGACGTTGATGCCACTGGTTTGGATTTGGTTAAAGGGTTTTGGGATTGTCATTCCTCTAGTTGGGGGAGGGATGTGGGTGAGGGTGGGATACGTTGGGTGTTATGTTATAAAAAGCTTGGCGTTGGCAGCGGAGGCGGATCACAGGGTGACGTGGAATGACTGGGGCTACAGTGCTGCTAAATCGGTCCATTGGATATTAACACTCTCTTGATACGAACACCGCTGCATTATTGACTGAAGATAACCTGACTTTCATGAGCTGGAATGTGCGGGGATTGGGCAATTTTAAGAAAATGAGACAACTCCAGCTGCAAGCAGAACGTCATTGGACTAAGATCCGTTTCTTGCAAGAGAAACACATGCCTGTGCCGAACAATGTATGTGATTTGCTAAAACGTGGGTTTCCCAAAGATACTTTACCACCTTCTCTACCCAAAGCTGTGGGGTCATGACTCCTATTCATAAAAGTCTTAAATTTGCTCTTATATCCTCACAAATAGACCGCCAGGGCAGATATATACTACTCCATGCCACACTTCAGAACAGGGAAGTGGTCTTACTGAACATCCATGGCCCTAACATAGATGACCCAGAATTTTATGCACATCTCACATCCCTTCTCGATGGCTTCCCTCTAGTTCCCACTCTTTGGGGGGGTGTAGTGATACACAAAATTGCAAATTTGCCAATCAGGGCTTTAGATGACAGCATTAGCCGCTGAAAGCCAATAGTTTATTCAAAGTATGTGCCAAAAATGCTGACAGTCTGTTGTAGCACTTCCATTATGCAGTAGTGAGCTACAAGGAATATGCAGGCCTAGTAGGGGTGGTAGGTCACATTATGCATTGTAGATAGACAGGCAGGGCGAAGGCCCCAGCTCTGCAGCTAATAGCCATTATTGGAGTGTTTGGAACATTATGGCACCTATATAGCACTTAGATAGCCAGTCTTAAGCGCTATGAACACTAAGCTATGAGTGCATGCCTTTTAGAGCTTGCTCACATAGGCTTAATTCATCTCGACTTTCTAACTGTAGCCCTGCATTGTTTTGTAAACTAATCTTCTTTTCTCTGGGAAGGCACTGATAAGACATTCCTGAGCTTTCGTGCAGATGGGCTCCAAGCAGGGAGGGGCACAGAAAAGGAGCACAGTGGACATTCACAGTTGGGTTTTTCCATGAGCAAGCCTATATTTTGCACAGGGAAGCTTCTAGAACTGTGCGTCATGGACTGACAGCACAAGATTATAAAAATGCATGCCCACATGACTCAGGTGGGAGATCGATCTGTGGACTTGGTTCGAGCAAGATCAAGTGTCTGGAATCTGTTGCTCTGTCGGCACCCTGCAGCGCTGTCCTCTGAGCGGGGCTTGTTACAGCTAGCTTATGAGGGCCAGGGTCTCCCAGTGCTGATTGAAGGGGCGTAAGACTGTGTTTCTCTATGTTTCACTAAGTTCTATGTTTCTCTATATTTTGCATTTCTTTAAGTTTTGTGCTTTGTAATCTTCTCTAACTTGAATCCCAAAATGTTGCTGAAATTCACTGTTTAGAATAAATACTAAAACGTTTTGAAGGTGTCATTTGTCAATAGCATGAGTTCACTGCTCGGCACAATAGAACCTGTATTTTGGGCCTAATTGGGTAATTTTTGCTCTAAGGGCTGGTCCCGAGGAAGATTTTCCCAATATCAAGACAGGGGGTGACTTCAACACAATTTTTGACGTGGACCTCAATAGATCCGGGGCCAGACCCTGCCAACTCACCAAGGCAGCCTATACTGCACTGTCTACCCTGCCCCGCCTCGCTATGGTTGATGCATGGAGACTCTTCCACCCTGATTCTCGCGCCTACTCCTTCTTCTCCTCGGTGCATGACTCCTATTCCCGAATTGATAGATGGGTGATCTCAGATGTATTGATAAAAAATGTTATACAACTGAGGATCCTTCCTAGAACCCTATCTGACCACTCGCCAGTGTCCATTACCATGGGTTGGGGTCCGAACCGCGACCGAACTAGACACTGGAGGATGAAACCCCATTCTCTCCTCAACCCCTTGTTCAGCTCCAAACTCGAGTTAGCTATTGAAGAGTTCTTTGAGATAAACACAGGTTCAGTGTCTTCGCAGGCCATTCTATGGGAGTCATTTAAGGCTTACATTAGGGGTATAGCGCTGTCCAAGGAAAATGGCACTCTCAGAACAATCCGGAGGGGCATCGCTGAAAGCGAATCCAAACTATCGATCCTGGAGGCCCAATTCTCACTGCTCTCAACCCCTGAGACCCTGGCATCCATAGGGGTGGAGTTAGACACATTCCGGTCCCTGGCGGATTGTGAACAAAAATTCTTAGATAACCCTGGTCTGGCGAGGAAATATGGAGAGGGAGAGTGCCCTGGCCGCTTCCTTGCTAGACTCATCCACCGTGAGCTGGGGGCTCCGCATATCCCTGGGATTGAAAGGCCCAACGGCTCTATGGCTATCGCATCACAATACATTAACTCGGAATTTTTTACATTTTATGAAGCCCTGTATTCCAACTCGGATGAGGCCTCAATGGCGGAAGTCAATTCTTATCTCGATGCCCTCCCCCGATCAGCCATTTCCCCTGGGACCACTGGGTCCCTCGACTCCCCGCTCACCCGGGAGGAGTTATCAGATGCCACTGACTCCCTCTCCTCGCGGAAGGCCCCCGGCTCTGATGGCATCCCGATTGAATTTTACAAACGCTATAAAGCTCTCCTACTCCCTCACTTAATAGCTCTCTGGGAGGAATCAGTAGAGGCAGGCATGTTTCCCCCATCACTTCGAGAAGCCACAATAACGGTATTACTCAAACCTGGTAAATCTCCCACACAGTGCGGTTCGTATCGCCCGCTCTCGCTCATAAATTGTGATGCCAAAATATACGCCAAATTGTTAGCAATAAGACTTGTCCCCTGTATGCCATCTATTATC
Organism: Ambystoma mexicanum; assembly: GCF_040938575.1. Classification (NCBI taxonomy): domain Eukaryota; kingdom Metazoa; phylum Chordata; class Amphibia; order Caudata; family Ambystomatidae; genus Ambystoma; species Ambystoma mexicanum. Next base: position 1,262,635,829 of record NC_090928.1, read on the forward strand.
CACTCAGATCAAGCGGGCTTCATCCCGGGGCGCAATACCTCTTTGAACCTGAGGCATCTTTTTAATATAATTAGTAGAATAAGTCCCAATGTACACGCAGTAGCCGCCACGCTCGACATGCAAAAAGCGTTTGATTCGGTTTCTTGGAAATACCTTTGGCGGGTCCTCGAACAATGCACATTTGGGCCCACCTTTCTCTCCTGGGTCAGGGTGCTTTATTCAAATCCGGTGGCTAGGGTCCGCACTGAAGACCGATTTTCCCCTCTCTCTAAGATCGCTAGGGGGACGAGACAGGGTTGTCCATTCTCTCCCCTGATCTTCGCTATAGTAATAGAACCTTTTGCTGACATGCTACGCCAATCCCACACACATAGAGGGCTCCGCACTGCGGGTCAGGCTGACATAGTGTCCTTGTACGGTTATGACGCACTGCTTTTCATACGTTCCCCCTCCGTCAATTTATCCCCGATATTGAAGGACGTCGTCCACTTTGGTCGTATCTCGGGCCTCAAGGTGAACTGCTCAAAATCCACTCTCTTCCCACTCACGGATTGCACCCTCCCCCCTCCTGATACCCTGGGGTTCACGTGGGCTCAGGAAAAAAATCACCTATCTGGGAATAGAAATAACACGACAATTCGAATCGACCTTCGAGGAGAACTATCAAAATTACCTTACACATCTGGCGACTAAGACGCTAGCATGGAGTAAGCTACCGATCTCCTTTGCAGGCAGAATAGGGATATTGAAAATGATAGTATTACTCCAACTGCTCTACAGGTTCACCAACATCCCGTTATGGCCAGGCGAGGGCTTCTTCCGAGTATTGACTCACACTATTAACTCCTTCTTAGGCACTCGGGTGCGGATCGACTTAAACTTGGTACCTTGTCTACCCCTATGGCTAATGGTGGCTTTGGAGCCCCTGATTTTCTTAAATACTGGCTGGTTTCCCAAATTCAATACACTTCGTACTGGTTTAACACGACGGACCCCCCTCCACATGTCAGACTTGAAAAACAAGTGGTTAGAGACATCCGTTCCCTGGTAATACAACCCGTCCCCTCGGCACTGGACTCACTAGACCCGGTCGCCTCTACATCCTTGGCATTAACGAAAACATGGAAACTGCTTACCCGTTTCATGTCAACCTCCCGCTTTGGAACTTTCTCCCGGGGGTTCCACGAGTACCGCCACCAATGGTACGACGCTGGGCTGAGGCAGGATATGAGCTGCTTCGAGACATCTTCGAGCAGGGCAGCTTTGTTGAGTGGCCGGACCTCCCATTGCCCTTGAGACGTGGCCTGTGTGCATGGCTCCAGTATTTGTACCTTCGTAAAACCCTTAAACAAAACTACCATATGTTCCCAGCGTTACCGCCAGATGACCCTGCTATTGAAGAACTGACCTCCCCTACGCCATCCAGAGGTAAAATATCTAGGCTGTATACCATGGTGCAATCCAGATCCGCTCCGAAATTCACTAAACTGAGGCGAGCATGGGAAGACGACCTTGGGGTGCAGGTGACAGATGAACGCTGGGCCCATATGTGTGCTCGTATACACTGGGTATCCTTTAACTCCCGCTTCAAATCGATTCAGCTTAAAGTACTGCATAGGTTTCATTATACCCCGAACAGATTACATCGTATGTTTAGTGACCACTCCCCAAGATGTCCCAGATGTGGCCAGGATACTGCCGATTATATCCACATAATTTGGTCCTGCCCCCGCCTTTCCCAATTCTGGGGTATGGTGTGCTCAACCGTATCCGCTATTCTCAACCACCCTATTGACCCCTCCCCAATAAAGTGCCTCTTTCACGACTTCACCGGACTCCCCCGGGACTCCAAAAAACTGGTTGGCCTTTGTATGCTCCTTGCAGTATAATCCATCCTACTCTGTTGGCTACGCCCCACACCCCCCCACTCATGCTCAATGGCTCAGGGCAGTCACGTGGGCCTCAGACACTGAGGAAACCTGGTCTTACCTACAACCCACTCACTCAAGACCCAGAGATATCTGGCTTAAATTCCGGTCCTATATGTCCGATCTGAATGCGACACCGGATGCATCTTCTCCAGCTATTACCCCTATCAAACTAGGTTCCCCATCCTGAATCACAGTCCTCTTATGACTCACTTATTCTGCATATGTACTTGATGAACATGTCCACATTGGAAGCAGATACCGTTTGCCTGTATTGTTTCAACAGTAACTACATTGTACCTGCCCTGTGTGTTGCTCGCCTGTGTTATGCTGCCAAGCTGAATAAATAAGTCTAAAAAAAAACATACAAATGTTACATGAGAAGCTAGACAAAGGGGATACTAAGTAACCTCTCCAGCACCCTATGGTAAGATAGTGTGTGCTGGGTCTAAAAAGTTACAAATGTAAGCAAAGTCAATTTCACTTTACTGCTCTCGGAAACAGTAGTTTATCCAAGAGAAGGTATTTAAACCTTTTGGAAATCTGAAAGACTTCCCTGTGCCACTACACTGAAGGTGCTGTGTGTCACAATGTAAAAAGATGCCTGTGGAGTTTGTCAGACTCCAAACACCAAAAGAACCACAGAAAACAATTAGAATTAAAAGTCCCAAAGTTCAGCAAAAAGAGCTGGGGTCTTTAAGGTGGGAGGAATTCGCACATTTCTGAGAATTCTCTAACAAATGGGAACTGCAGAAAGGGACTAGAGAGGGGTGCCCGCTGTCCCCTATGCTATACATATTGGCAACTGAACCTGTGGCAGCATATTTGAGACACAAATACATTGATACAGGCATTGAAATAGATGGGGTGTGGCACATAGGGTACATGTATGCGGACAACAGGTTGCTTTATTTGAATAACCCTGAGATAAACTTGCCATACGTGTTGGAAGTGTTAGACGGCTTCGGGAAACTGACAGGGATACGAATCAATAAGGGCAAGTCATGTCTATTCCCATTGGCAGGGATGACGTCCCTTAGGAAGGCGGAGCTGTCGGTCATGCCTTTACCATGGAGTAAAGACTCTTTTTAGATATCTATGTCTGAACGTACATCATGATCCCAAACGTGAACATGAAATTAACACAGTTCAGGCTAAGGAAGGCCTGGTTAAGGCGATGGAGTTTTGGAGCAAACTACCTCTGTCGATGGCAGGGAGGGCAGCACTGTTAATGGTTAATGGTGGCATTGCCGGGGCTAATGCACTGTTTTGGAAACATCCCATATAATATCCCTAAGAAATTCTTCACGGAATTGGATAAGGTGTGCAGCGGTTTCCTGTGGCAGGGGGGTAGACACTGCGTTGCACTTCACTTATTACAGCGGCCCTACGCTTAGGGGGGATTGAAGATCCCGAACTTTGAATTGTACTATCTGGCTTGCCAGTTACAGTTTGTAGTACAATGAATAGCAGATGACCCTACTGGGGAGACGATTCTGTTACAACCAGTGCTGAAAAGTCTTTACCTTAGGGATTAAGTCTGAAAACAATACAGTCACCCGTATTTAGTAAAACTGGGAATACAAATATGGAGGAGGACCTGTAGGAACCATGGGACTGGAAGTCCCGATCTCGCCTCAGACACCCCTTGCTGCGGTAATGGCTGATATGCATGGAGGGAGGATGGGAGTAAGAGTAGAGTGGGAGGCCTGTAGGATTGGAGACAATAGGAGACCTGCGGGGAGATACAGGTTGCTTAATTTTTTTCGGAATTGAGAGAGGCCACGAATATACACGTGGGACAGTTCCTGCTACACCGGACTATGATTAGTACAATCAAAAGAAAGTGGCCAGTCGTCGCTGAGGAGACTATAGAATGTGAAGACATTGAAACACTCATAAATATCTCTGAGGGGGGACACACCATCTCTAGAATCTACGGGGTATTAATAGACCGTACCTTGAGAACTCCATTAAAATGTAAGGGAAAGTGGGAGGACGAGTTGGGAAGAACGTTGGATGATAAGGTATGGCAAAGTATAGCCCTATATCATAAAAAGGTCTCCAGGAATGCCAGGCTACAGCTAATACAATTGTATATCCCACAAAGGGCATACTGCAATAGTGAAATTTAAAGGAGCAAACAGGCAGGCATGTCCCAAATGTGATGAAGAAAATGCAGGACTGGTGCACATGTTTTGGGAATGCAGGGTGGTGCATGGCTTTTGGGAGAGGGTGGTGAGTAAATTGGCTCTGGGGAGTATCACTCTAGATATCTTGTTCCCAGAAGCGTGTTTGCTGGGCCTGTTTAGGAAACAAACTAAGCAAAATTCCCTTGTAAAGATGAAAAACTTGATTGACATATCAGCTAAGCGAAGCATAGCCATGCATTGGAAGGCTTCTAAAGAGCCCTGCATAGACAGGTGGTGGGGAGATCTCAAGAAATGGGCTGAAGCGGAAACTGGAGTGTGGGAAAAAGCGCTGGGGGAACATAGTCTGGAACTTGGAACACGTGTACTAATGGATAGCCCTGACAGTGACACTGTTCAATCAAAATGAGGATGTGGACGTGACACAAGATACATTGGTTGGAACCGAGGAAGAGTGAAATAATACAATTGTGAAATAAGCAGGCAGTTAAAGGGGGAGAGGAGTTGGGGAGTTATGCAGGGAACTTGAACGTATTGAAGCATATGTTTAATGTTTTTGATGGAAGTGTGTTATGGTTATGAGAAAATGTTGATAAAAATAAATTTTTCAAAAAACCTTGTACCATGTCTCCCTGAGTTGACTAGACCTGGTTAGTTTTGGTATATGTCCCCACAGGTTCTCCCAGTGATCTGTCAGGATTGCCTGCCCCCAGGGTTGTTCCCCACTTCTTCATATACCCCAAGTTCTGCTAATTTTCTAGTTCGCTAAGATCGAGTATAGTCTTGAGACATCTGTCTGTCCCCTGTGTGTGTGGTAACAAACTTTTCAAATGAGGTCAGTCCCTGATTGGTTGCTCGCTTAATCTCTGGACGTACCCCAATCTATCTTTCTCAGTCAATCCCATCTGTCGCTTACATTCTTTGAATGAGCTTAAAGCCCGCTCCCGTCACCATGTCTCCCACTTTCTTACATCCCATTTTGTGCCATTGATTGAACGAGCCTCACATCATCCCTGGGGAAAATTGAGGGTTCCCGAACAACGGTGTTAAGGAGGATGAACGCATGGATATACACCCCTGATCTACTAGGCATCCCAAACAACACAGGTTTCTACTAGAACTTGGCTAAAACAAGTGTTCTGGGGTCTGTCACGTCTGTGTAGCTATAAGATCCCTACTAATGGTGTTCCAGCCACTGCTTTGACCATTCTTGTCCAGGTTTTTGTCATGCCCTCCGAGAGCCATTCCCTAACTACCCTCAACTACCCCTGCTTCATAATATTTGAAGACGTTTGGGAGGCCTACTTCCCCTTTATGTTTGAACACCATCAACATCTACAGGGCCACCCTAGGTTTTTTATTTTGCCAGATAAATCGCAACACCATCCTGTGGAAATTCTTTGAAGAACAGCTGCGCGATCTGGATGCTGTGCGTTTGAAAGTTGTATAGCACCCTGCGGAGTGTTTCCCAAATCTGCCTTAACTTGGGCAAGCAATGCAGGGTCATTTTCCCCATACAGTTTTGGCAGCCTGTTGGCTATATTCACCACCAAGTATCTTATACAATCGCTAGCAACTGTAAACAGGGAGACATATTTATTTTAAGTACCGCTACCTGTTCCATCGTGGCAAGTTCCGTAATTAGGGAAGCTATCGACGTTTCTACTTTTGTCAGGGACATCATCAAGTCATCCACAAACACAGATATTTTATGCTCCTCTCCTCCGAATGGTATGCCCTGAATGAGTGGGTTTTGCCAGATTGTAATTAATAGTGGCTCCAAGTATACTGTGTATATGAGCGGAGGCTTAGGGTCTCCCTTGTCTAGTACCCCTCGTGATATTTATGTTCCGGGGTATCAGGGAGTTAATTGAGAGGTGCATCAAGGGTTTTTTGTAGTTTGCTTTGACCATGTGTAGGAATTTGGTACCTATCCCCATATGTTCCATAGTTGCAAACAAGAAAGGCCATTCTATTCGGTTGAAAGCCTTTTCGGCGTCGAGTGAGATTAGCACTGAGGGAACCCGCTGGACGGCTGCTTTTTCTACCAGATATATTATCCATCTTGTGTTGTCCCACGTCTGTCGCCTGTTGATAAATCCTGACTGATCCGTCCCGATTAGGGTCTGCAGCAAGGGGTTTAGTCTTGCGCTAGGGCACCTATGTACATTTTTATGTCGATGTTCAATAAGGCAAAAGGCTGATACGACCCACATTTTGCCGGGTCCTTGTTGGGCTTCTTAAAGACCACAACTTTTGCTACTGCCATCGTTTGTGTCACACTCGCCTTTCGTCCCGTTGAGTTGAACAGGGTCGCAAGATTTGAACTCAGCTTCCAGCTGCACATTTTGTAAACACTTGCCGGGTATCCAACCGGACCCAGCACTTTATTCACTGGCAGGGCCTTAAATATCATCTCAACCTCTTCCTCCCTTATGTCCTTGTCACACTTTCGTGGTGGGATAAGGACAACACTCTCTCTTAATGGTTCAAACAGAATGTTATTATGTTCATTGAACAGTTACCATAAAAGAAACAGGATATCTCTTCTTCCTTTTGCAGGGATTTCTTTTATTATATGTGCCACAGTTGTCGTTCATAGGCTGGTATATGTTTTTGCTTCCTTCTTCAAGCTACGGTGAGTACCAAGCAACTTTTAACTTCACCTTATATCATGTTACATATCTCTCGGTGCGTTTCCACCTGTGGCATTGGGGTTATTTATAAAGTCTTACTAATTATTCACCCCTTTCTCATCCTCGCCGATACTCATTCATAAACTGCATGAATGTCTTTATACTTGTTTTGCAATATAACATTCTCAGAGGTACAACGTATTTTCTTACTTTTAAAGTCACTTCTTCTTCCCCTCCGTGAAACGTCCCAGACTTTCTTTCTTCCCAGAGTTGGTAATCGTAATCAGTGGTTGAAGTGGGCAGGAGCGGTCGGGAGCGGTGCTCCTCTACTTCTTTTAATTAGGTTTTACCGTTCCTAGACTTTCATTTTAAAAAGAAACCGTTCCGGAACGGTTTGAAATAAAAGTGTAGGAAGAAGTTGAAACTTGCACTTTCAGTGCACTGCACAGCACGTTTCCTTAAAGAACATGTACATGTGTTTTGGGGGTTTTATTGTGCATGGGAGGGGGCGTGGTAATGAGGTCTATGGGGAGCGGTGCCAGCCACTAGGGAACATAGTTCCACTACGTCTTTTCGTACACATCGACCACTGATTGTATGACAAGACAGGAGGCTCATATTATGCATTACAATCTTTACTCTGAAACCACAGCAGCAAAGAAAAAACTTTTACAAATAAAACAGTTGTAAAGAACAGAACTAAATAGAGTTCAATGTCAATGTAAGGGAGCTCCCCAATCCATCATGGAGGACAGGTCCTGCCCTGCAGGAAACCAATGAGCAGGGACCCTTCCTTATATAAGTCCATTACTCTAAACCCAACTCCTCTTTCTTTGCTGCTGACACCACAGCTAAGTCACTCCTTTTCGTTGTGTCTTGCATGTTAGTCAGTAGTGGGCCTTAGTAGTACATTAGGCCTTAGAAAATGTGTAAATATAATGTATTTCTTAATTTTTATTGGGTTCCTCTATCATGTGAGGAATATTTATGGTTTTGTCATTGTATCTGGAAAGGCCGTGTGCGGCCGTTACTTTTGCTAATGTGTTTTCTTTTCACAATGTAGCACTCGCGCTGGTATGCCTCTGGATATTAAGCCTGTTTTGATAATGTTTTCTAGTGTTTATTTAGCCCGCACGCGCTGGGCTAATGGAAGCTTCTGCTTCTTTCCAGGCGCACGCCGGCTTCTTTCATGAATTACTGTCCTGGGAATTCCAGGTGCATGAAGGCTGGGCCTGCCTGCCCTGTGTGGTCTCATAGGAAGCTACCGTTTCAGACACGGTGTGCACAGGCCTTTGTTGTTGTTTCAGGAATCCTCCTTGTGTTAGGAGACACTGGGGAATACTAGGTCTGGTCCATGAGAAGCTTCTGCTTCAGTCCCGGTGCGTGGCCCCATTTCATTTCATTCGTTTTCATTTCTTTGAGCGTATTTACAAAGCCAGTGTCTGTGGCACAGCCAGTAAGCTTTGTGACTTGTACCTGAAAAGTTGGGGGTTCGAGCCAATCCTCCTACATCAAAAATCTGAAAGTGTTATGAAATGAAAATTATAATTTTAAAAGAGGTGCACGGCCCTCTTTTTGTTGGTAAAGCTCTTTCAGTGAGCATATCTACAGCGCGCAGCTGTAACCTCCTTTTAAGTTGAAACGCCTTTATGTTTTTTCTTTCTTTATATATATATTTCTGAGGCTTGTGGAATCTGCTTAGATCACATGCTGTGCATAGGCCGACATCTAGTGGAAGTTGCGGAGTATTACAGTTTGTTTTTCGAAACTCGAAAATGGGCGTCGACACAGGGCGTGCCAGTAATACTATCCCTAGTGTGACGTCCACTGTACCCATGATCCCTCACGCGTGTAGGACCCTCAGATTGTTTTTTTCTGCCATACTGGTCGGAAGCATTCAGCGGAGATCCCTGGCATTAGCCATACTTTGAAAAATATTGTTATTATATTTCCCCCTTTTTCTCCACCCTAACGTCGAGCCACCGAAATTCGACAGTCAACGCCGAACCGGAGAAGAAGGCGACCGTCGAGAGCTTCACGACGGAGTGGGCCTAGGAAGGCCTCTGGCCTCGGCCCGGATATCGGAAGGCCTCTGGCCTCGGCCCTACAAGTAGAGAGAGTGGGGGGGTGGACATACTCTACACTCTTATATATTTTCTTATATATATTCCTACACTTACCAGCCCGCTGCCTCAAGGTGCGCATGGAGGGTACCCCTTTCCAATTTTGCCCAAAGTGCAACCACAAGTATCCTTGGGTTGACAGACATGCCACGTGCAATCTCTGCCTGCCAAGGGATCACCCCGAGGCAAATTGCAGAGCATGTAGTAGGTTCAAACCTAAAACACTAAAAGACCGTTCCACCAAGCGTTGGGCCCACCACGGCAGGCGTCAAGAGGCCATGGCCACGGAGGGTGTCTTCAGCGACGGCAGCGACGCCGTTCTTTCGGATGGCGAGGGAAACACGGCGTCGAAAGACAGCCAGGCGCAGGTCCCCGACCTCGGAAGGTCGTCCGGCAGGGCTCCTATGGGGGAAGACCCCCGGCGACGCAATTACAACCCACAGCACTTCCAAACACATGAAGTCCCACCGAGACTCGATGCGCACGTCGAACACTCGAAAAGAGGCACATAGGGAATGGTCCGAATCGGCATCCTCTGTGCGTTCGTGATCTAGATCGCCCCATTATGCCAGGCAATCATCCACTATTGCCAAAAGTGCCTCGCTCCCCAAGGTAACCGAAGTTCGATCGTTGGAAGACGAAACCGACCTCTATCCCCAGACCGCACTCCAGGAGTCTGCGTCAGTACAAGTAACGCCCATTCCCGAATCCCAACCTACACGGTCAAAGGATAGTACCACCACTACCGAAGCTTGACGTCAGGCGTCGAAAAGCTCCGAAGGCCCAAAGAAGCAGGGCAAACACTCTTACAGCGACGGGGAGGGGGGAAAACAACAGAGGAAGCAGTCTCAGCCTACTTCCACACCGCAGAAACATTCCACTCCACTGAAACAGACAGACAGGTCTCATACCTCTATTATAGATGAGACAGGGAAACTCCCCCCCAGGCAGAGTCATTCCCAGTTCAAGAGAGTGGTCCAGTGAGGACATAGATAGAGTCATGTCAAGAATGTCATCATTGGCACATTTCTATTCTAAAAATCCCGAACATTTTCTCACTTATAACCCCGACGGGTCAGCACCCTCAGGCTCCAAGGATCCTATCCCCCCAATTAAAAAGTCCCGGTTCGAAACAACACGGTCTTCAGATCCCTTCCACATTGACCCTTATTCTCAGGAACAAGAAGATCCTTCCCTTTGTGAGGATACAGATTTGGGCATGTTGGAAGAACAGACTGGGACAGGCTACTATGGGGACGATGAGGAACAAGAGGAGGAAGAGGACGACCCAGAAATATACAGGGTGGATTCCCCGGTAGATAAAGAACCACCGGTTACCGACTCCCCTGTCGACAACCAGCCCCTCCTAAATGAAGTCCTATCTAGAGCAGCAAACCACTTCCACATTGACACCCAGGGTGCTCAAGAGGAAAGAGATTTTACCGAAGAGTTGGTGGGAGGAAGGAAACCTGTTGCGCAGGCCATCCCTATCCCTATGTCCATCCAAAGAAGAATAGACCCTTCACTGGTAAAACCCAATCTCACCAGGGCAGTCAACCCCAGGATTGAGAAGCTATTCAGGGCAGCCCAATCAGACCCACTGTATATAAGAGGGCATCTGAAACCGGACTCCCTAGTCGTTATAAACACCCGCAAGAGGGCAGGAACACCCTTGTCATCATCAGAAGCTCCTCCCGACAAGGAGAGCAAGTATGGGTTCGGCAGAAAGGTTGCCTCCACTTCCGCCTACCAAGCAAGAATCGCCAACTCCACCACCCTACTGGCGAGTTATAACTGCCACCAGTGGGAGGAAGTCGCAGCACTCATAGATTCCGCCCCAGAGCCCCTAAAGAGCCAATTGGCACGAGTCTCAGCGGAAGGAAGAGCCATATCCGGTTGCATTTTAAAGGCAACCTTTGATGCCGCCGATAATGCCGGTAGATTGATAGCAGAGGGTACTGTTATCAAGAGACACGCTTGGTTACGGCAGTCTGGATTCAAGGCCGAAACACAAGCATCATTGTTAGACAAACTGGTGGAGCCAGATCTATTGTTCGGTAAGGCGGTCGAGGACGCGCTGAAAAATGCCAAGGACGAGTATGAAACACTCAAGTCCCTAGGTCAACTAACCACCAAACCCCCTAATCAAAGGGGTAATGGCAATTTTCGCCGCACACGCGGACAAAATTCCCAAAGAGGGTCAAACTATTCCCAGGGCCAGGGTACGCAGTGGAACAATAACCAACAGTCTACCCAAGGTTATAGCAGAGGGAATAAGAGAGGACTGGGTAAAGGTAGAGGCAGCCCCAGTAGAGGCGGCGGCATGCCTCCACCAAAACAGTGACACTCCGTTCAGGGTCCCTTCTCACGCATCCCCAGTAGGAGGACGCATTTCCAACTTCACCCAAGCTTGGGAAGGGATCACATCAGACAGATGGGTGCTGTCCGCAGTGTCCGCAGGATACTGCATAGAACTCTTAGAGCATCCCCGAAACCACCCTCCACGACAAAGAACACATTCTCTAGACCACCAAAGAATCCTCCTCGAGGAGATCGTCAATCTGCTAGCAAACAACGCGATCAAACTCGTCCCGGGACACCAGGTAAACAAGGGTATTTATTCAACTTACTTCCTTGTACCAAAGAAAGATTTAACAATGCGCCCAGTATTAGACTTACGGCCTGCAAACAAATATGTCAAGCCCCAAAAGTTTCGCATGACTACTCTCCAAGAGGTAATCCCCCTCCTAAAAAAGGGGGACTACATGGCAACATTGGACATGAAAGATGCCTATTTTCATATTTCCATGTTCCCATCGCACAGAAAGTACTTGCGCTTCAAGGTGGACAGTCGGCACTACCAGTTCAAGGTACTGCCCTTTGGAATAGCCTCGGCTCCAAGGGTATTCACCAAGGTACTGGCAGTGGCGGCAGCACACCTACGCAGGGAGGCAATCCCAGTGTACGCTTACCTGGACGACTGGCTCATCACGGGGGAAACCCCAGCGATTTGCAGAACAAACATTCAAAGAACAATCGACCTCCTCTTCGAATTGGGTTTCTCAATAAACGAGAAAAAGTCAAGTCTGGTGCCAAGCACCTCCAAACAGTTCCTGGGAGCTATCCTAGACACACAAGAGGGGTTGACCTTTCCATCAGAGGAGAGAATTCGGAATATACTTCTGCAAATTCCTCACTATCAGGCCGGTCGTCAGATAACGGTACGCAAAGCAATGCGTTTGTTAGGCATGATGGCGTCATGTATTTACCTGGTCCCCCACGCGCGCCTGCGCATGCGTCCCATGCAGGAATGGTTGGCGAAACAGTGGTCTCAGCAAGTGGTCAGTGGGACGATCTAGTGGTCGTTTCGCCAACACTGGTACAAAGCCTTCACTGGTGGACAAGAGAAAATCTGTCCAAGGGGAAACCCTTTTACGATCCCGAGATTCAGGCGGTAGTCACAACCGATGCATGCCTGACAGGGTGGGGAGCTCACCTCCTCCACCACACAGCTCAGGGTCTCTGGTCTCACTCAGTGGCCAAGAATCACATCAACCTGCTAGAGCTTCTGGCAGTATTCAGAGCGCTTCAAGCGTTCGAACCCTACCTGCTGAATCTGTCAGTGCAGATCCCGACGGACAGCACTACAGCCATGTTTTACATAAACAAGCAGGGAGGGACTCGTTCGCCAAATCTGTCCAAACTTGCTCGGAAATTTTGGACATGGGCACTCACAGTACATCTTCCTGTCATCGCAACATGTTCCAGGGGATCTCGATTCTCTAGCAGATGCACTAAGCAGAGATCCCCTCCCAGAAGAGCACGAATGGTGTCTACACAGAGAAATCGTAGAAGATCTCTTCTCTCAGTGGGGTTCCCCCACCATAGACCTATTCGCCACAAGCGAAAACAGACAATGCCCAAGATTCGCGTCCAGATTCCCACAACCAGGATCCCAGGGGAACGCCCTGTGGATGAACTGGTCAGGAATGTTTGCATACCCTTTTTTCCACCACCAACTCCTCTCATCAGGAAGGTGGTGAACAAGATGAACAGGGAATCGATGACGCTCGTCCTAGTTGCTCCAATGTGGGCGAGACAACCGTGGTTCCCACACTTACGCAGACTAGCGATGTGCAAATCCATCAAACTCCCGGGCTGGTACAACCTACTGTCCCAGCATCAAGGTCAAACAGTACATCCTCTACCCAGCTCAATGAACCTAGCAGCATGGCTCCTGAGGTCACAGAGTTTGGACATCTAAATTTACCTCAAAGATGTATGGACATCCTAAAAGAATCTAGGAAGCCTAACACGAGGCACTGCTACTTTGACAAGTGAAAGAGATTTGTTATCTGGTGCCAGAATAGACAAATCAACCAAGTTGATTGCACTCCTTCAACTATTGTTACATACATGCTCCACCTGCTGGATGCATCTGGCAGCTCTGTCAGCATACACCACCTCCCATAATAAGGTGTCATGGTGGAAAGTTCCAGTGGTTAAAGCCTTCATGGAAGGAGTAAAGAGACTTCACCCTCCTATTTCAAACACACCACCAGGGTGGGACCTTAATGTGGTGCTAGCTAAACTCATGGGCCCCCCATTCGAACCCATGCATAAAAGCAGTCTCAAACACCTGACTTATAAGACAGCCTTCTTAGTAGCTATTACATCCATAAGAAGGGTTAGTGAAATTCAGGCTCTGTCAGTGGAGGATCCTTTCTTTACAGTTCACAAGGATAAACTGGTTTTGCGTACACACCCTAGGTTCTCACCTAAGTTTATTTCCAAATTCTACGTGAACCAGTCCATCGAGCTTCCGGCTTTCTTCCAAAACCCACAAAGCTCGGCTGAGGTGAAACTACAAACCCTAGATGTGCGTAGGGCGGTCCTCTACTATGTAAAAAAGACCAGACCGCTAAGGAAAACAGACCAACGGTGTCCAGTCAACTCGTCGAAAAAAAACTGGTCGACTGCAATTTGGTCGACGCAATTTGGTCGAAAACCAAATGGTCGAATTTTTTTTTTTATTTATATATTTATTTTTCGGGTTTTCGTTTAGTTAAAAAAGGGGTTTTTAGAGAAAAAAAGGGGGTTGGGGGGGGACCCCCCCAAAAAAAAAAAAAAGGGTTAAAATAAAAAAAAAAATATTTCGACCATTTGGTTTTCGACCAAATTGGTTTGACCATTTGTCTGGTCGACCAATTTTTTTCGACGAAATGTCTGGCAACCCAGACCAACTGTTTGTCTCCGCAGCTACAGGCAGAGAGGGTGATCGCGCTTCTAAAGGTGCCATCTCTAAGTGGATTATTAACTGTATCCAGCTGTGTTACTCCCTTTCTGAATAAACACTGCCTTTCACGCCAAGAGCCCACTCTACAAGAGGCATTGGGGCCACTCTGGCTTTCATTGCAAATGTACCCCTTGACACCATTTGCAAAGCAGCTACTTGGAGCTCTATTCACACTTTTACTCAGCACTACTGCATTGACACTCATTCCAAGACAGGTACACAAGTAGGACAAGCGGTTCTAAGACATTTATTTGCTCATGACCCTTCTCACATCCCACCTCCTTCTTCAGGTACTGCTCGCTAATCTATGCACAGCATGTGATCTAAGCAGATTCCACAAGCCTCAGAAGGGATACATTACTCACCGTAATCGTATTTCTGATGCTTGTATCTGCTTAGATTCACATGCGACCCACCCTTCCTCCCCTCTGAGAGAAGGCGCATGGATGCTTGTAGTCTTACCTTTCTTTCTATCTGCTTGGATTATCTGTGCTCACGCTACTCTTCATGCTACCTCATGTCAGAAAAAATACAATCTGAGGGGCCTACACGCGTGAGGGATCATGGGTACAGTGGACGTCACACTAGGGATAGTATTACTGGCACGCCCTGTGTCGACGCCCATTTTCGAGTTTCGAAAAACAAACTGTAATACTCTGCAACTTCCACTAGATGTCGGCCTATGCACAGCACTTGAATCTAAGCAGATACACGCATCAGAAATACGATTACGGTGAGTAATGTATCCCATATATCCCATATATCACATATATCCCATATATATATATATATATATGTATTGTTTCAGCTTTAACCTGGCGCACGTGGCCCTTAATTGTTGGGAAGTATACGGAAGGCTTCTGTTTCTGCACACAAGCGAGATGGCACAATAAGAAGGCTGCAGGTTTACCATGCAGAGGAACCTCGGTTCGCTTCCCGCCATTTCCAGTGTACACATATGGATGTGCATATGTATTTACCTTTGTATATATATGTATTTATATATATATATCTATTTAAAAACTTGACTTTAAATTTTGTTTTTAAATTGGTATTTTCTGCTTATATTTGACACTAGTTCGCCTACTGAAGAGCCTGATACGCTGCCAATCTGCAGTTTTATTTATTTATTTAAGCGCTGCGCAGGGCATAGGTGATTTGTCCTGCTCGGTTTCAGGTTCTGCGAGGTTACCCCCTTCTGTACTGCTAGTTACCAGACCCTGCTGGGGTGAGCAGTTTGAGGTGCACTTGCTCAGTGTATTCCTCCCTTAAACTTAGCAGCTTTGTTTAGGTGCTGCATGTGGCAGTTGTCATTATCTTCCCTGTAAGGGTGCCGTCACCTGCTCGGTGGCAGGCTTTGCCTGTGTTCTAGGGTGAGGTGTCCCCTCGTGTACTGCGGGTTGCCACACCCTGGTAGGGTGAGCAGTTTGAGGTACACTTGCTCAGTGTATTCCTTGCTTAAAGTCGGCAACTTTGTGTGCTGCATATGGCATTGGGGATTACCTTAACTATTTGTGTGCCATAACCTGCTCGGTTTCAGGTTCTGCGAGGTTACCCCCTCGTGTACTGTTGGTTATCACGCCCTGCTAGGGTGAGCAGTTTGAGGTGCACTTGCTCAGTGTATTCCTCCCTTAAAGTTGGCAGCTTTGTTTAGGTGCTGCATGTGGCAGTTGTCATTATCTTCCCTGTAGGTGTGCTGTCACCTACTCAGTGGCAGGCTTTGCCTGTGTTCTTCTGCGAGGTGAACCCCTTGTATACTGCTGGTTCCACACCCTGCTAGGGTGAGCAGTGGAGGTGCACTTGCTCAGTGTGCTCTTTTGCTAAACAATATATGTAAGCAGTGCCTGGAACACATTCGCGTTTTCAGGATTGTCAGTAGCCCGGATAGCTCAGTAGGCATCAGTTTCTATAAGGGACGGGGTTCAGACCCCTGTGGGGGCGTAACCCCTCTTCCTTGGGCTTTTTATATTATTTGATATTATTTTATTTATTTATTCATTAAGTACTTTAAAGAAAAGAGTGTGTGGAGGTGGTTGTAAACAGACCCATGTGGGGGGTTGTACCTTTCTCCCTAGCCATCACTCAGGTGTTAACCTTCGTCTTTTAGTTAAATTCTGTCACCCTTCACCTTAGTTAGTTTCAGGACAACTCAGTCCATTCCTTAGGTTTTTCTTTCCCCAATAACAATTGCTCCACTCTGTACCCGTTCTGATTAAGTTGCGGAATTTTCTCTCGACATGAGGAAGAAAAAATGACACGTTATGTCCCTATTGAGGTCTGCAGTGCTTGATGCTCTCTTTAGAGGGTGGCGTGTTTCCCTTACTATTTGTCCCATTATGACATTCATTATACTATTTGGACTATTGGTGGAGACAAGGTCAGCTCGAGGGTATCTGTTCAGTTTTGTTGCAAGGCGAGTTGAGCACCCATGTTCTAATTGGATGGAGTGTTTGGAAACACTTGCTGGTATCAGAAGGACGATTTACCAAATAATAACTTTCTGGTGCCCGCCCCATGGTTTTCCTCCCAAGGCTTGGCCTGTTTTCAGCTAACCGTCTAGCAGTGTGTTACAATTTCTACTCTGCTCGAGGAGTACAAGCAGGCTTCTGTACCCTCAAGAGAGTTGTTTAGTTTCTTTCATTATATATTTTTTCTACAGTGCAGCGAATAGCGTGCTGGCTTTCAAATCTGTGCAGAGCCTACTGATGCAGGTTCCAAATTTTGGAAGAGTCTAAATCAGTCTTTCATCCTGCTGAGATCGATAAGTGAACACCTCACACCACACACCTTTGGTAGTAGTGATGAACAACACTCGTATACCTGAGGGTTTGTAGCACTATATAAGTGCTATTTTGCTATGGGCAATGTGCTTAATTTTTTTCCTTCCCCTGATCCCCATAGAGGCCGATCAGCCTTACATGCATACGGAGGCTCAGACCTCAGTGTTTGAAGGGACAGTGGTTTAAGTATTCTTTCACAACCTTTCATTTTTGGGACATGATAATTATCCCAAAGTCCTTTCCCCACTCATTCCCCTTCCCGCCATCCTTGGGGGAGATTGCATCATAATATTTCACCTCTTGGAGTAACACCTGATGGTTTCCGTTTTCCTTTTTACAGGAGTTCTGGCTCATGACCAGTGCAGACTCGCACTGAGCATTTCCCTCCCGTCAGTTTACTTTCCTTTTTGCAAATTTCCTGGTATTTCACTAAGTTAAGCGGAGCCCCCCTTCCACGGTCAGGGGGTTGGTTAGAAGTGCAAGAGTGTATTTATTTTAAGGGTGTAAAGCGGGGCTTTAGTGTGGTCCTCAGGGTACCCTTCTTCTGGGTTGCAAGGTTTTCCTTAGATAAGTGGGGGAGGTTTCTCCTCCTTTGGGAAGGCACAATATCCCTTGGTGGGATAGAGGGGTCTGGGAGTGCTACTCATCTTCCATCCAAGTTATTACGGCCCTCTATCACAAGGCTTTCCAACGTCTCTACATTAACTATCTCAGAAGGTGTCTGTCAGTGCAATTTCCAGAGGGCTGGGATATATTTAGTTAATGACTTGGTTCTCCTAGTCACCTGCATGGCAGGTAGACCTTTTGGGTTTTCACAGAAGATTGTTCTGCAATATGGTGCCAACACAGGGTGCTGGGGGCTTCAAGGTTCTTCAGATTGGCTAAGATAGAGGTTAGTCCTCTTCTGGTGAGCAAATTCATTTTAACTGTTTAGTCATCAGTTCTTTTCAGTTTAGAGTCTTTGCTAAGACTATGGAATTTAGCGGTCCTCCTTCGGTTAGTTATGATCCTCTAGGCGATTTATCAACCATGGAGGAGGGAACAAGGTCCAAGAACCTGGCACATCTACAAGGGGGTTCAGATACCACTATAATGCTAGCGATTGGATGTAAGATACGTTTTTTTCTCCTTGCCAAGTTCGGTCTCTTAAGGGTCAGGTTTTTTGTAAATATCTTCCTTTTGTCATGGTAGCAGAGTCCTTCTTCAAGAGCTCGGGAGGTCTGAAGATCTCTGTCTTGGCGGTTTGGCAGGTTTAACTTTTCAGGTGGGGCCTCTCTCTTCCATTCTGCTTCTGCCTCCAGAAGACATACCTTTCTTAGCATGCACATATGTCTGGGGACAATTGTGTGTTAAGTCTATTGCTTTTCAGCTCCGCTCAGGCTAGGTCATCCTATTACAGATTAATAAAATGACCTTTTATTCCCATTTTACCTTTTATGAAGATTTGTCTTTCCCACTTGGTTCCCCAGTGTAGTTATGTGACATGTCCTGTTTCTAATACGATATCTTCCTTTAACGCATGGGATGGAACCTACAAAGCTTTCACCCCCTAAGGGGTAGTGTTTATCTTCTTTTGTTTGCCATCTAGGTTCCCAAAGATGGTATGAATTTAAGTGTTTTAAATATTTGATTGGACAACAGAGGAGTTTATTACTCCGATGTTTTTTTTTTCCTAACCTATTAGTATCAGAAAACTTTGTTCAGTGTTTCCCTCCCCCCCCCTCTTTTTAACCAGTTGGTTTTGGTGGCCTGTAAGGAACGCTGGAATTGGCACATCTTCCAGTTGTTTTTCTTGCAGTGGATTTGGCTATGCCTTTATAAGACAGTTATTCGGGCAGCCTAGCCTTGGGCAATACTCTTGCGGTCAGCTGATTGATCAAATGAAAACATTTAAAACATTTTCTTCTATTATTTTTATTATATTGTCACTATCGTACTGATCATGTTGTGCTAGTTGGATGCAAGGGCTTCAAACTTGCATAATATGAGCCTCCTGTCTTGTCATAGAATGGCTAATCCCCCACACTAATGTGAGATGGGGGTTTAGATTCTATTAAAGACAAGGAGGCGAGTATTATCCCACCTACCCACCCTTGATATGATATGATATGATATGGCAGTTATGACACGCATAAACACCGGTGTTTCAAGAGAGAACATTCTTTGGTTTGTTGTTCTTCCCATCCACCCACCCACCCTCTTGCTTGTTGTTCTTACAGCTATGAGTTGAGGTTCTGATCAGGAGTGTGGCTCACAGTTACAAGATGTGGAATGCGTGGTACGAGAGCTTCGCTGGATTTGTCTTCATCGTTTATCATCTGATCTGTGCAGTGGACATCTGGTTCAAGACAGCTACCGAAAGAGGAGTTGGGTTTAGAGTAATGGAATTATATAAGGAAGGGTCCCTGCGCATTGGTCTCCTGCAGGGCATGACCTGTCCTCCATGATGGATTGGGGAGCTCCTTTACATTGACATTGAACTCTATTTAGTTCTGTTCTTTACAACTTTTTTGCTTGTAAAAGTTTTTTCTTTGCTGCTGTGGTTTCAGAGTAAAGATTGTAATGCATAATATGAGCCTCCTTGTCTTTAATAGAATCTAAACCCCCATCTCACGTTAGTGTGGGGGAATAGCCATCGTAATACAGTATTTGACAGTTTGAAGCTGTAAAGTCCTGGGGGCCTAGATTTGCGTAATAGTCAGCTGTTCGCGGTGTGGACGCCGTCTTCTTACGACACGCCCTCCTCAGCTGGTCGGCCTCAGCGACGTCGCCTCGTATTCCCCTGACGCAGCACAGCTGTTCAGGTCGTAGCCATTGGATGTAACAGCAACGCTCCTTCAGTTTAGTTTAGCAGCTCGCAGGCAAGGCACTTTGTCTCCTTCAGAGTCGGGTTGCTTCAACGTAGATAACAGGATTTCTTTCAACTTCTTATGAACAAGCGTCTCAGTGCACAGATTTTAGACCTTTTCACTATTTATAAATCCAGCTCAACCGTGCTGATTCAAACGGGCTATACAACAGGTTTATCTTCATTCACGTCGGGGTTACGCCCACTCGTAACAGACATCATTTTCTTCATCAGCTGTTCCCTGTCAAACAAACACACTCCATTAAAGAAAAGCACCCTCATACTCAGTGCTACATGTTCTACTGGTGTAATGACATGTCCATCACCATTCTAAGAACCTCCCACGTTGTTGTCATCCCTTCACTCTTTCGCTTCCGTGAAGCTTGATGTTGCTGGATAGCTCCTTCTGTTTTAACCCCTTAGAATTAACCCCTTCACAGTCCTCCTCTAATCGCTCCCTGTCCATGGGTTATAGTTTAGGTAGGGGCACTTGGCGAATGTATTGTTCGACCGCTCTTTGATTGGGCAGTTGGATGAATATAGGGCACTATAGAACTCAGTAAAGGCTGCTGTTATAGCCTCTGAGTTAGTCACCATCGTCCCTTCTGTTTTTCTGATGCATACAATGGTGCGGTTAGCCACTTTCCTTCTCAGCGGTCTAGCAAACAGCCTATACCCTTTGTTCGTTTGGATATAATACCTCTGTTTCGTCCCCAGCAGCGCTCTTTCCGCCCTCCCAGTTTGCAGCAGATCTAATTGGCTTCTTCTCTCTTTCAGTCTCTTGTTCAGTGCCCTGCTCTTCTGCCCTGCGTTCCTCGATGTGGCCTGCTTCTTCTTGCGTAGCTGGATCTCTAATTCCTTTTCCATTGCCTCCCTCTGCTTCAATTTCTAGGCCTTAAGTGTTATGAGTTCCCTCTGTATCACCGCTTTAAAGGCATCCCAGAGTCCTCCTTGTGATATCTCCTGGTTGGCATTCGTATCAAAGTATTCCTCTGTTTTATTGTCTGGCTCTTCGTCCATTACAATATCATGCAATATTTCATAATCCTCTGCGCAGCCCCCACCCCTGCATTGTTAACGCTACAGGTGCATGGTATGATATTGTGATCGTGCCTAGTTCCACGTCTTCCACCATCACCACCACGCTAGCTGATACCCACACATAAGCTATTCTAGATAGAGTCTGATGGACATGAGAAAGGCAAGTAAACTGCCTCTCCTCTGTCCCTCTTAACCCATCAAACATCTCTGAGGGCCAAATCTTTGAAGACATCCAGTAGCACACTGGTGGGAGCCAGACCACTCAACCTAGCTCCTGCGCTTCTGTCTTTCTCTGGGTCCCATGCCATGTTAAAGTCCCCTGTCAGAATTATCTCACCGACTGCATACTTTTCTAATTTGGTCACCACTTCTAACCCATCCTGTCCCACATTTGGCATGTACCGTTGCGAAGGTTACCGTTCTGTGGCCCACCTGCACTTGTAAAAATAGATACCTTCCCTGTGCATCTGCTTGGGTATGAATTATCTTTGCTTTGAGTGAATCTTTGAGCTCTATTAGCTCTTGAGCCGTATTCCCTTGTGCATTAGCCTGTTGTAGCTATGGGAACTGTCTAAACCTGACGATGGCCCTATCCGTTTTCTGTATGTGCGCTTCCTGCAACATTACTATATCCACATGGCCGCGTCTGATCTGCATCTCCACTTTTTACACTTCACTAGGGTATTCATCCCCCTCACATTATATGATAGGATCTTAAGTGCCGTTCCCTATGGTGTGTGCTTCCCCATGTTGACCGCGCTCCCGCCCATCCGTGCTAAACCCAGACCTCCCCAATGTGGTGAGTCCCGCTTTACACCAACCCTGCTGCCCCATCCCTCCCCTCCCTCACCCCACCTTCCCACTTTGCCTCAACTGGTTTTCTCCCCACAACTCTTCTCCTTGCCCCCTACCTTTCCCAGGTCTGAAACAGAGATCCTAGGATACCCCCGGGGACTAACTCCACGGCCCCAAACCGAGTTTATACCTGGGTTATCTCTCTTCCTGAGGTTCACTATATCTCCCATCATGTTCCAAGATCTCTTCCCACTCCCCGTCCCCTGTCTGGGGCTGCTATTATTTTCTTCTCCTCCCATCCCCTTCTTACCTCCCCCACTGTCAGCCCTTTGTTATTCCTTCCCAATTTCACTCCCTGCCCTCTTGACCATGCCAGGTCCCAGCTTGACCCTTCCACTGCTCATGATCTCGCCCCTCTCAGACTTGC
Organism: Ambystoma mexicanum; assembly: GCF_040938575.1. Lineage (NCBI taxonomy): Eukaryota > Metazoa > Chordata > Amphibia > Caudata > Ambystomatidae > Ambystoma > Ambystoma mexicanum. Next base: position 1,262,657,853 of record NC_090928.1, read on the forward strand.
TCCGCTACTCCCCGATTTCCCCTGCAACTTATACCAGTCCCATTGTCTCGTGCCTCTTGGGTCGGTCGCCGCTCTCCTTCATTTCCCTCGTCCTTTAGGTGTAACAGTGACTGAACCTCTGCACTCGTCGTTATGTGCAATGTTTTGTCTCATCCAGTGTGAACAGTAGACCAAAAGGGAAAGTCCACTTGTATGGAATTTTCTTGGCTTTGAGCGTCCTTGTTACAGGACACGTGTCTCTGCGTTTCTGGAGCTTCGACAGTGCTGGATCCTTTAACAACTGCATCAGGGACCCATTTATGGTAACACATGTGTGGGTCTTTGCTGCTGCTAATAAGCTCTATTTTTGGCCATATGAGGATAGAGCTACAGGGACATCTCTCGGTCTCGCTCCTGGTTCCGCTCTCCTGGGTTCCACTCGGTGTATCCTGTCAGTCCCCACCTCCTCAGGTGCCTTATCTAGCAGCAAGCCCACAAAACATTACTGTACTGTCACTGTGAATTATGTATCGCTGACTGCCTCACTGAGTCCTTTTATTCGGATGTTGGACCGTCTTGCGTGGTTTTTCAGGTTGTCCGCTTGTATTTCCAGGTTTTGGGATACCCTTGCCAACTGCTCTAGAAGTTCACTGTATTGTCTTGTGTCTTCCGATACCTCGGCCAAGCCCTGCTCTGTGGTGTCCACTCTGTCTCCCAGATCCTTTACTTCTCCTCTAATGTCCTTTAGGGAGCTGCGCAATTCTTTTTTAAGTGAAGTAAATTGATCCTGGAAGGTTGTCATCATTCTTCCCTCTAGATCCCCGAGGCACTCTTTCAGATCATCTTTGCTGAGAACCATATCTTCTGTCTCTGTGGTTTTGTCTGCACCTCTGACCTTGGTTCACCCTGGCGGCGGCCGTTGTCCCCTCCTTGTGCTGATTTTAATAGTTCTCTAATTGCCCCTTGTGGTGTTCGGGGTTCTGCTTTTGGTGGGTCAGTGTGCCTTCCCCTTCTGTCCTGGCATCTGGGACTCGTTCCCAGTATCTCAGATTTATTGCCGATTTCTCCTAGGTTGGTCGTCTCCATTTGCCTCACACCCATACCCTAGCTCCCTTCAGTTCAGAGTTAGATATCCCTCCTGGTGTGATGCTGTTCTGATGATGGACGCCTTATATCCAGTCCAGCTGAGGCTTAGCCTATTCTATGTTTTTCGCTACGTGTGGCCCTGGTTCTTCGATTCCGTACTTATTGCTATCCAGACTTCATTTCTACAATTGTGATCTGGGTCCTAGTTAGCTTGCTTCCTCCTCCTGCGCAATTTCAGGGCTCCTGTGCCACTGCTTCTCCCAGGCATCTTGTGTGTCAGGGTACCATTTAATTCAAACTCCAGTGCTCAGGACTCTGTTACCCGACCCATTGTCTGGCCTCCTAGCGCTCTCTTCCTTCCTCCCCTGGGCCTGCTCTCCGCTCCGTACCTTTCGTTCCTCGTTGCTGATGCCTGTTCGGTTTGATAGAGGGCCGCCCCGCTCTCGTTGTGAGAAACTGTCTGCTGTAACTGATTCGCTCACTGTGGCGCGACCCGTCTTGATTGTTCGCCTCTGTGTCCCCACCTCTTCAGTTTTGCCACTGGATCACCCATCTTGTATCGAAACGTAGCCTGGCCACCTTCTGCTGCTTCATTGTTCCGTTCTGGCGCTTGTGTCCCCTATTCCAATTTTGTCTCTGCGAGCTTGCCCGCCCTGCGTAGGTGTGTTGCTGGGTTGCTTCACGGCCATTTCTTTGCCCACCTCCAAAGTTGGCATCACCGCTTCTTGTTTTGGAACAGGGGTACGCCCGCCTTGCCTGGATGTGGTGTTGGGTTGTTCCCCGGCCGCTTCTCTGCCCCACCGGCACTTGTGTCCCCACTTCTTATGGCAATGTAGAGGAGGAACCAAGTACCCCCACCCCAACCACTTCACCTGTATTGCCTATATGTTGGGAGCCAGAGTGTGAAAACCGTGCAGTACCATTGGGGATACTGATACCTAGAAGAATCCTGGAAGCCGGAAGAAGCAGAGCAAATGAATGGTCAAAATGAATGGTGACGTCACATAGAGTCGAGCCGACGGGAATAAGAGGATGCAGAGATGAAAGAGTAAGAGGATATTCTATAACGCATCAAGAAAGCACCAAGGCTAAGTGACATCTTGGGCTTAAGGTGAAGAAGATTATCCCACAGAAACAATGAAGATATCGAGTCATTTTACAGGTGTACAGATGCAAAGAAACGCAAGCAGACAAAGTATTCTTAAGGCTAGCTTATAGTGAATAGATTGCGGCAAGCGCCGACGTATATATATACATATATATATATATGTATGATCAAGTAACGGATCAAAAATTAGGGCTCCTGGTATGGAACCTGTTCTACCCAGGAGGGTTAACTAGAAAACAAAGCATTCAAATGAATAGGTCCAAAGACACTATGCTCATAACGAGAAACTCCCAAGGTTTTTTTTGACCGCTGCAATTTTTTTTAAAGAAGGAATCACTCTTCAGTATTGTATCGTAGAGAAAAATCTCTCCATTTTTTATATTAGAGTTGTGTGAATCAGAACATAAATGCACAATTCCCAAAAACTCAGACATCAGAATGGTATGCTGAACCAAAACAGAACAAACAGAAAAATATGTGTTTACAACACACAGTACCAAAACATTTTTGGGACAATATCCAAATGGTGTGCATATAACAAACCCAACCTCTATGAGGGTTTTTCAAAATTCACAACAAGATAGTGTACAAATTCAGAACAAGATTTTTAAAACAACATAAACAATTAGGAAGACACAAAACAATTTTTGCTTGTGTGGACAGCAATTCATGTGCTGTGGTTTCAGGGGAGTAGTGCGTCTACACCAGGTGTTTCAGCCGTTTTGAGGTGGGCTAGGTGTGCCTCATCTTTAACACGGCCTTCATCAGGACGGAGTTCTGTGCAAAATGACATTTGTGCTATGGGATAATCAATTTCACAGGCACTGTAATAGCGATCCGCTAGCCGCATTGGCTGGTCTCTGGGTAATCCTCTCACTGGAGGTATCTGGGTCGAAAGGTCCAGTGTGGTTTCAAAGAAAACAACCACGAAATGCACGGCTGTGAGGCTAGCGGATCTCTTGAGTACAGTGGGGAAAGTGCAAATGCCCCTATCAGATGATAACGCACACCGGCTGGTCGGTTTGGTCTTCTACTTCTTGACTGAAGAATGCCCACAGCTTGTTAATAGACACACCGATGTCTGAACCTTCCTGAGGGATCTGAAAAACAATGCAGCACTAAACGAAATCTTGAGAGACATTATCATACAAGTGAATACCTATTCCGTGCGAACTCTGAGGTCAGAGTGAAACTTTCCTTCGAAGGACAGATCGAGAGATTGCTGGTTAGAAATAACTTTTGTTTCTTGCTGAAAGAAGTTCATCATGTCATCTGGTCTAAGACAGATTTAAGGCATCAACTGGGAACTGGTTTATGTTTTTGAGCTGATCTAAATGATCTAAAATAGATTGAGGACATATTAAGTGAGACTTTTTAGAGAAGAGGCCTAGAACATACCTAAGAGAGGCATCTACATTTCGTCTGGTGAAAAACGGAGTCAAGGAATCCACTGAGTGTTTGTTCCTACCAGCCAGTAAACTGATAGCTGATCAAGGAGAGATTGCAGAACAAAGTCAACAGCTTCCAGAAGCAGTACATAATGTTGCTATATTAAAGATTATTTTTCCTTCCTTAGAAAATAAAGATGGGTAGTACTAGTAGGAACATTGTCATGCCAGAACATGGCATGGCGTTGTGTACAAAGTTGATGCTGCAAGTTCTCTTACCTCTGCATTATTTATGCTTGCATTCTGTTCATAATAATACTCCTTTCACTCACAGTGCGTACGTCATATTATGTAGACGTACATGGAGCTAAGACTCCTGAGAGTCTTCCTGAGCAGAAGAAGGATACATACGTGGCAACTACTAGGAAGCCTAGACCCTATGTAGTTATCCCTGTTTCAAAGATTGATGACAAATCACCAGAGTCTGAGGTAAATGTCACTAACTATCGTACTCATGCCAAAAGTGTCTTAGAGGTTATTTTTGGACACCAGAAATAGGCCCTACAGGAGAGACAAAGAAAAGGATTGTTCGAAATTGAACCTACTGCAGAAGTACACCTGAATGTTCCTATGATTGATCCAAAAAGAAGAAATTATGCTGGCATACTTCATAAGATAATTATAGAAGGTCACAAGAGAAGAATGCGATCCAAAAGGCATGCCAGGGAGGATCATACTGAATTAAATGATTACCTGGACAGTACAGCACATTTCGGGAATAATATATCAACATATGAAGGAAGTGGGAAGAAGGACCTCCAAGGAGGAATGCTTTGTATGTGCATTCTTACCTTACATTATGGGCAAATCCAAGATTTTCATAGCCATTGAATTAGATGTCCAGACAGCACATTGTCTGTCGCATGTAGCACTTTGCCGCACAAGAGGCCAGTTCTTGGGCCAAGATGCCTATCTTAAATGGGCAACTGAATGGACAGATCCAGATGAAGATGATTATGTGCAAGACTCAAAGACAAGGGACAGAGCTCAGTCAAAGAATCATAGGATCGGGTATGAGAGACTTGGAGTAAAAGGAGCTGGAATCAGATGGGAGCTGAACAGAAGACTTGAAAGTCCTGAAAAATCTTCTGAAAAGATTAATAGTTGCAAAAACAGAGGACAGATGCAGATCTGGGGATCAGTGCTTTCTCCAGATGGATGGGAAGAAGGAGTGGTAATCTGCAGAGCTTGGGTGATAATCGGTCACCCGAATCAACTATTGGCATTGTAAAACATGGATGCAAGCCATTATGACCAAGACTTGCTAAACTACTGACTTGGGTCCAAGATGGAGGAGGACCCTTGCAGATAGTGCCTTTGGAGAGTGCAAAATTGTGCTTCAGAAACAATGGCACAAGGAAGACGGGAGAATACCAGAACTGTGGTCAAATCTTTGATGTACCAGGAATGAAGATTAGGACAGCAGTGATAATGGAGTTTATATACAATTGCCAGCGAATTGGGGAGGACTTTGCTCAATAGTGAATGTTCATGTTCCAACTTTGGTGATTCCAAAAAGTGACCTGACAGTTTCCTTCACATGAGGAAAAGAAGGAGATCTGTGGAGCTGATAAAAAGAATGAAGAAAGAGAATTATTTCTCAGAAAAGTATATAAAAGCTTTTGATGCCATACCATATGAACACAGGCTGTTCAGCCAGACCTCTCAGTTTTCACAATAATCTTCATGCTGAGAATCCAGGTTGGAGCAAATATCAAACGGCTGCAGATTACCAGATGGGAATTGCTGCAGATGATCAACACAATCATAAAGGGAATTAATGCTATCAGAGAAGAGATGAAAGCCATAAGATTGATGACCCTGCACACAAACTAATCGGTTGGAAAGGACAGCCAACACTGATACAACCCATATGGCACAATGCGCTCCTCCCGGAAATAGTAAAAATGGGCTCCTTTGGTCACTGGCAAGCAAAAGGAATACACACACTAGCACATGTGATACAAGGGGGTCGCCTCCTGGGCTTTGAGACTATGCGAGAACAATTCGACCTGGCACCCATGGACCGGTTTCGGCATGCGCAACTGACCCACGCCATCCGCACCCAATTCCCTGACGCGACGATCATACCCCCCTGCTCTCCCATTGAGACCAATATTCTCCCGCAACACATCTCTTCTAAGGTCACCTCCACTCTCTATCAGGCCCTTAACTCGTTCGGGGCTGCACAACTCGACGGGCTCAAGGCAAAGTGGGAAAGGGATGTAGATCCCCTGGAACCTGAAGACTGGGTGGAAGCATTAGTGTCCCCCAGAGAAATTGGTATAGAATCCAAGCTTAGACTAATACAGTTGAGGATCCTCCATCGCTCATACCACTCACGCGCCGTAATGGCCAGATGGGGTGGAATAGAGGACGGGACATGCGTTTGATGCAAAAATGTACCCGCCACCTTCTATCATATGATATGGGACTGTCGGGTGGTACAGGCCTTCTGGAGAGACTGTATTAACACAATCTCAGCCGCTCTGGCGACACCAATCCCTAGGGATCCCAAGATGGTACTCTTAGGCATTGGAGGTGAAGTAGACCTGTCTAAATATGGGAAAATGTTTCTGGCAATTGCTTTGGGAGCAGGCAAAAGACTTATTGCAGCCAATTGGGGATCTGCCGATCCACTGAGCCTGAACCGTTGGAGTAACGAGTTGGACAGGTGCGCAGCCTCAGAGCGCCGGATCTATAATGCACGGGGCTGCCCCCGTAAATTTGAAAAAGTATGGGGTAAATGATTGGATGCTCACTGAGACCTGCGGGTGGGGGTACACCAGTAGCACTGCTAGCATTGATTGCCTGCCTTGTCCTATTGATGTCTTACGGTCCTTGACCTCGTGGGCCCATGCTAGCTGTTATTATTGCCATATTGCCTTCATCCTATGTATGCCGATGATTCATGTCTCATTCATGTTCGTTTCTTTATGTTGTGTTGTTCAAACTCAATAAACCGAGTTATAAAAAAAAAAGATTGATGACCCTTCAGAAAAGATATGTCTTGGACATGATCACAGCTATGGATGGAGGTGTGTGTGCAAAAATCAGAGAATCATGTTGCACGTTCATACCTTCTCATGACGATGATAATGGTACCCTGATGGAGGCCATAGACATGCTGACAAAGCTTTATGGCTAGATGATAGATGAAGTAGAAGACTTTGCTGATGACAGTTGGTTTGGATCCCTTTTCTCCTGGGTTCCAGAATGGATGGCAGACATTTTTAAATTCCTTGGAGCCCTCACAATAATGATATTGCTTGGATTTTGTGTGATCAAGATAATAATCTCACAATGCAAAAAGGCTGCAAGGAGAGCCATAGAGATGAAGGTCATGATCAATGTTGAACCAGGATGTGAGGCCAAAGACCTGACAAGTGAAGAAATCAGAGACTTTGTGAAGGCCAGTATCCATGCATCTGAGGGGACGAAGTAGTTCCTATATCCAAAGAATCATAAGAAATATGTGGGAAGATGGATTTACTGCAGTCCAACGGAACAATGCAGGCTCATGACATGGAACAAAGATGAGCATGTCAAATCAGCAGGATGCCTGAAGGGAGTCATACAAATATGGATACCAAAGAAGTGGTTCTTCAGACCTAAATGTTTGGATGTGAAGGATGATGAGAGAGTGGTCGATAAATCGGCCAGAGGGGGGAGTGTAGAGGAGGAGCTACGTACCCCCAACCCAACCACTTTACCTATATTGCCTATATGTTGGGAGCCAGAGTGTGAAAACTGTGCAGTACGATTGGGGATACCGATACCTAGAAGAATCCTGGAAGCAAGGTTTGCATTGAGAAAACCATACCTGCATACAAGGAAATATGATGGAAATTTGAATAAAATTCCGGAAGAAGCAGTGCAAATGAATGGTCAAAATTAATGGTGACTTCACTCAGTCGAGCTGATGCGAATAAGAGGATGCAGAGATGAAAGAATAAGATGATATACTATAAGGCATCAAGAAAGCACCAAGGATAAGTGACATCTCGGGCTCAAGGTGAAGAAGCTTATGCCACAGAAACAATGAAGATATCAAGTCATTTTACACGTGTACAGATGCAAAGAAACACAAGCAGACAACGTATTCTGAAGGCTAGTTTATAGTGCATAGATTGAGGCAAGCACCAATGTATATATATGTGTATGATCAAGTAAAGGATGGATGTTTCCACTACGCATTTTAGCAGTGCTGGACATTAAAAAGAAGGCCTAATTTCTAGTGTGTTGCAGTTAAAAAACAACTGAATTACAAAATGAATCTCAGAGAGGTGAGGCTGGATGAGCCCAGCCTCATTACGACCCTGCCGGTCCAGAAAGGACGGTGGTGGTAAAACCGCAGCCACCGTTCTTTCCGGACCGGCTGATTAAGAGTCCTGCAGGCGGGAGGAGTCACCCCTGCCAGGTCTGACCGGGCGGGTTTAACACCACCCGCCTGCAGGCGGACATGGAAACACCGGCTCTGTCATAGACGGAACCAGTGTTTCCATTGTCCCCATCCCCATGGAGTCCTATGGGGCTCCATGGGAATGGGGACTTACACAATTCCGCCTCTGGAATTCCTGGGTCACCGGGGTCATAATGCCCCGGTGATTCCGGGAATCACAGAGGCGGAATAGTAATACTAGTCCGGCGGTAACCTGCCGTTACCACCGGACTCGTAATGAGGCCCAATGTCTTATCAAACTGGAGTAAGCTGACATTGGATACAAATTGTGTGAAAGAACAAAACTCCTGTTCAGAAGGCATGGACAAAACAAGAAGACGTCAGAGGTCTATTAAGAAATAGTATTTTAAAGACACTGAAAGCTCGATTACATGTTACATGGTCTTCAGTCACGTGGAAGGATGAAGTTGGAAGAGTTAGATGGTCACACCTACGCATGATCAATTCAAATCAAAGATTTCTTTTAGACATTCTACTAACGTTGAGTGATCGACTTGCGTATCTTCAATTTTGTCGATGATTTGAGTGTCGTCTGTGTAATTGTAGCATGTGATGTTGTATTTTTTGAAGATCCTGATTACTGGAGTCCGGTAGATGTTGAAGTGTAGTGGTGATAGTGTGGATTCTTGTGGTACACAACAGTTGTTAACTTGTGGAGTGGATTTGAAGGGTTTTATCCATACGGTTTCTTTTCTGCCTGCTAGGAATGATTTAATCCAGAGTAGTGCCAAACCCGTTACACCTATATCTTCCAATCTGTTTATTAGGGTGTCATGGTTTACTGTGTCAAAGGCTGCAGAGAGGTCGAGCAGAATCAGAGGCGATGTTGTGTTAGACTCTGTGTTAGTTTGTAGGTCGTCCCAGATGGATAGTAGTGCCGATTGTGTTCCTCTTGCGGGTCTGAAGCTGACTTGTGCTTGGTCTAGCAAGTGGTGTTTTTCTACATGTTCTTGGGTTCATTTGTATACGTATGTTTCTAGGAGTTTAGCCGGGTAGGGGATGTTTGAAATCGGTCTGTAGTGGAGAGGTCTTCCACGTTGCCACTTGTGTTTTTTAAAGTGGCTTAATATAGGTTGATTTGAAGGATTGTGGTACTGTCCCTGTTGTGAGTGACAGATTTTAGAGGTTTCTGTAATATTCAAATGGCGCTCCTTGTGCAAGGATTGATTTGTAGATGTCCGGGGGGCTGGTATCCATGGGTGATCTTGCTTTCTTGGTTTGTTTTACCAGCTTGGCGAATGTCTCTACTGATATTTCCGGGAAGTTTTGGAGTTTGTGCTGTGGCTCCTCGTGAGGTCTGGTTGGTTGGGTGGTAGGGTTGGTTGGTCTGTTTTGTATGATTTTTTCGGATGTCATTGATTTTGTTTTTGAAATGGTCTGCCAAGTTGTTGCATAGTTTCTGTGAGGGTATTAGAGTGTTGTCGCAGCCTGGTGGGTTTCTCATTTAGTTTATGATGTTGAACATTTCTTTTTGTGTGTTGGTGGCATTGGTGATTCTGTCGTCATAATGCCTTCTCTTTGCCTTCTGAATTTCCTTCTTATATGACCGGATTTGTTTCTGGAACTGGGTTTTCTTATCTTGGTCGTATTCTTTCCTTCATTCCAATTCCAGCTTCTTGTTGTTCTTTTTCATGGTGCTTAGTAGTGGGGTGGACCATTTTGCCGTTGCTCTTTTTCTTGATGGGGTAAAAGGTTTTTCCGGGAGATGTTTTCGATTGTATCAGCAATCCATTTGTGGAGTAGCTCCACTTTCCCGTCTAGGTCTGACTTCTCCAGTTCTGCTGTTGAAGGTTTGGTCATCTCCAATTGTTCTATTATGTTGCTTGCTTTGACTGTTTTCCAGTTTCTTTTTGTGGTGGTTGGGTTCTTGAGGGACTGGATGCTGACTTGAGTTGGTAGTTTGACCACGAATGGAAGGATGAGATGGTTGCTCCAAAGTTATTGTATTGGTGGTGCTGTGGTGATAAGATTTTACTTGGCAAAGAATGTGTCAACGGTGTGTCCTGCCGAGTGTTTTGCCCCTTTGACCAGCTGTTGTAGTTTCATGTTTGGTAGCTGCTCAATCAGTCAGTTTTGAGAGTTGGCGTGTTTTTCTTCGAACCAGATGCTGAAGTTCCCCAGGATTATTAGATGTTCGTGTTCGATGGCTTTGTTTGTGATGGCTTCTATGAAGTTGTCGACGAAGGTTGCATTGTATGTCGGTGGGCTGTAAACCAGTATTAATTTAATGTTTGTTTTTGGATTTTTCGATAGGCGTATGTTCACGGATCGCAGTTCTTGATGTTAAGAGGTTTGTCTGTTTTTACTTTCAGGTGTTCTTGGAATGCTATTGTGAGGTCTCCACCTTTTTTATTCTTCCTGTTTAACTGAAGGCATTTGAAGTTGGTGGGGAGGCAGCTTTGTAGTGTGATTCTGTAGTTGTCATCCAGCCATGTTTCTGTGACGAATAGGATGTCAATGCCATTGTCGAAGAGCAGGTCCAAGGTCTCTGTTGAGTGTTTTGACATGGATCTTGCGTTTATTAGGTTGCAGTGGATTTTGAAGGTATAGTTTTTGCTTTGTCAGCGTTGTCTTCTGACTGGTGTTAGGGTTTCTTTCCAAGTCGATCTCTAGTTGAGGTGTTGGTACAGATGAGTCTGTGTTGTCGAAAAGCTCTTCTAGGTTCAGTCTTAGATTTATGTTTTCAACAGGCTCCTCTTCTAAATTTTGTGGCTATCGATCAAAGGGTGCTCTTGTTTTGGTGATGTATGGGGTTAGGGCGTTGATTATTTTCTTACTATGTCTAGCTTTGTCCATTCTTCTGTGTTGTTCTGTTTGGTTGTTGGCCGTTTTTGATTTGTACGTTTGGTCGGTTCGTTCCGGTGAGTGGTTATTTGCGAGGTATAGGGATTTTTCTCTTTTCTCAGTGCTGGTTCTATTATCGTTCTTGTCTGTGGGGGTGTGTTCTGTGGTTGCGAGTCTTCGGTGGTGTTCAGTTGGGTTTGTTCTTTCTGCTCTTTGTCTTTCATTTGGTCTAATTCGTTTTGGTGGCATTTTAAGTTTTGGGTGTTTTTTTGTTGGTTTTTTGTTCAGTTCTTTGTTGCAGAGTTGGTCTTAGTGCTGTTGGTCCGTCTGTCTTGTGGTGTTGGACTAGGTGTGGGGGATTTTCCGATATAAGCTTGGGTTCTGCCTATTGAGTGGTCTAGTCGGGTGATATTGCTAGGGTAGTTCTGTCAAGGAGTTCCTCCTTCTCATCTGAGTCCGATCTTTGTTGGATTTCTTGAATAAGGCTGCACAAGTCTCTTCCGACTCCAGCGTGCGTTCAAAGTTCCAGGATGCAACGATCCAGGAATCCGGGGAAGAAGAGGGTGCACTACACAGCACACAAGTCCAGGAAGAAGAAGGAAAGGATAGGGACTAGGAATGGAGTTTAGAAGGGACACAATCAGGGAAACAATACCGCGAGCTACGGAGCACACGTCTGGTTGCTACTTCGCAATAGCATTGAGACGCGCTGAGCCGCGAGGGGCCTGGTCTATAAATAGAACATGCTACGTCCAACGTGTGGAGCGAGGAAGGTGTTTCATGCTGGGCGGCCATGTTGGGAGTACCAGGGAGTGTAAGCCCTGCTGAGACAAGGAAGTCCAAAAGGGGCGCGTTCTGTAGGTCATGACAAGTTCAGTCGCTGTCTTGAGTTTGGGCTGTCTGTTTGGGGAGGTCTACTAGGGTTATATCGCTTGGGTATTTCAGTGTCTGTCCCTAACGTGGCTCTCTCTAATAATCCCAATACTCTCCTAGAGGGCAAAGCTAATAATCACAGTACTATCCTAGAGGGACCAAGCTAATAATCCCAGTACTATCCTAGAGGGACCAAGCTAATAATCACAGTACTATCCTGGAAGGCACAAGCTAATAATCACAGTACTATCACGGAAGGCACAAGCTAATAATCACAGTACTATCCTGGAAGGCACAAGCTAATAATCACAGTACTATCCTAGCGGGCACAAGCTAATAATCACAGTACTATCCTGGAAGGCACAAGCTAATAATCACAGTACTATCCTAGCGGGCACAAGCTAATAATCACAGTAATGTCCTGGAAGGCACAAGCTAATAATCACAGTACTATCCTAGAGAAAACAAGATAATAATTGCTATCCTAGCGGGCACAAGCTAATAATCACAGTACTATCCTAGCAGGCACAAGCTAATAATCACAGTACTATCCTGGAAGACACACGCTAATAATCACAGTACTATCCTTGCAGGCACAAGCTAATAATCACAGTACTATCCTGGAAGGCACAAGCAAATAATCACAGTAATATCCTAGAGAAAACAAGCTAATAAACACAGTACTACAGTGGTCGAAGTGAGCGGGAGCGGTTGGGAGCGGTGCTCCTCTACTTTTTAAATTAAGTTTTATAGCTCCTATACTTTTATTTTAAAAAGAAACCGTTCCGGAACAGTTTCGTTTTAAAATAACAGTGTAGGAAGAAGTTGAAACTTGCACTTTCAGTGCAGTGCACTGAACGTTCCCTTAAACAGCAGGCAAATGTGTTTGGGATTTGTATTGTGTGTCGGAGGGGGCAGGGCAATGGGGTTTTTGAGGAGCAGGGCAGGCCAGTAGGGAACATAGTTCCACTACTTCTTTTCTTACACTTCGACCATTGCAGTACTATCCTAGCGTGCACAAGCTAATAATCACAGTACTATCCTGGAAGGCACAGCTAATAATCACAGTACTATTCTAGAAAGCACAAGCTAATAATCGCAGTACTATCCTGGATGGCACCAGCTAAAAATCACAGTACTATCCTGGAAGGCACAAGCTAATAATCACAGTGTTCTTCTAGTGGGCACAAGCTAATAAGCACAGTCCTATTCTTCTGTGGTGCTTTCTAGTTGTGATTCAAGTCAGTTGTAAACTCTAAGGGGTGTGGTATTGTCTAATAATCACAATACTATCTTTCTAAGCCAATATGGAGATGAAAGGAGCATGAGTTATGCAAGAGGAATCACTGGTGACGGGTCCCGTGGGCAAATTGTCTTGTCACTGGGTTATTGCAGTCATTTTAATAACAATGTGGAAGGACTGGTTATTTATTTACAGGTTTCTTTTCTGTGCTTTGTTTTTCTTATGGTTATGGTTCATGATGTACTTTGATTGTCTCAAGGCCGAATAAAGTGGATGATTGAATAGTTTTGAATACAATTATTCATTTCAAAATATTTATTGTATCCTTGCGAGATAATTTAACATTTGTGTAAGTGTTATCCTAGATAGTGGTTATTTTGATTATGATTGTATAGTATTGTGTATATATACAAAATGGTAAATATTTTATGATTATAGCTATTGAAATGATTGTGCAAGCCAAATCACAATAAATAAATATATGGAACTAACCAAGCTGTAGGGAGCGCACTGTGACAGGGCCAGTATTGTGATTGCGTCAAACAGGGGATATGATATTATAAGGCTTTTATAACACATCTGTACACAAGTGTTTCTAGGTGCCACAAGACAAGGGAGAGAAGCCATAGGGAGTACAAGACAAACGATCCTACTAGGCCATGTGCCATTCAGATCATGCAAGTGCGACGCTAGAAGTGCACGGGGAAGGAGAAGGGGACATGCAAGGGAGAGGAAAGGGGAAAGTGAGATCAGCAGAATAGCAGTAAGTGCTGCCAGGTCAGCTGGGCTCTGGGTAAGTGCAAGGAGGCAGGGGGTCTGTAGAGGTTACATTTAGAGCTCCTATGTGCACGGTAGGCCAGGGGGCAGAGCAAAGGAAGATTGGTCTCTGGTTTGGAGGAACTGGGTACCCGTTGAGAGGCTTAGGGATCCAAGCAAACCATTCAGAGGTGCACATAGTTAAGTTAGCAAGGGAGCGAGAGAGAGATGGCAGAGGAGAAAGGGAAGGTCTTGAGCTGCTTCCGGAACGTCAGATGAACCGGCTCAAGTCTGATAGGGGTAGGGAGGCCGTTCCAGAGGTAGGCACCTACAGAGGCTGGAGATCTTCCCCAACTCTCTGCCTGGCAAAGCAACTGGCCCTCAGAGAGTTGGAGGTAGCTGAGCAAAAGGTTCTATAACGTAGGTATTTTGGAAGAGAGAGTTGGATGTAATGCGGGCCCTGGCCCCAGAAATCCTTGTGTACGATGCAGAGGGTCTTGAACTGGATCCTTGCAGCCACCGGAAGCCAGTGGAGAGATTTCAGGACTGGAGAGATACGGTCCCTGGGCTTGAGGCCAAGGATAAGTTTCGCAGTCCTGTTCAGGATTAGTTGCAGGGGGTGAAGAGTAGAGGTAGGCAGATTGAGAAAGAGGCTTTTGCGGTAGTCCAGCCTGGAGAGAACCAGTCCTCTAGAGACAGTGAGCGTCTGGGGGAAGTGAGAAAAGGTAGAATAACTCTGGGGAGGTGCAGCTGGAAGTGGGCCTTTTTTGGCAAGGTCTCTGATGTGAGGAGAGAAGGAGAGTGTGGAGTCGAAGATGACGCCAAGGTTTTTTGCCTCAGAGGAAGGCGAGGGTAGAGGGCTCAAGGGGAGTGGTTAGAGTGAGAAAGGGAAAGCGGGAGTAGGGATCCCAATGAGAAGGATCTCCGTCTTACTGGCATTAAGGCAAAGATTGTTGGAGGCACACCAATCCTGAATCGCGGATAGACAATCAGGAATGAGTGAGGGAGAAAAGGAGGCTGAGGGAAGCCTGAAAGAGAGCTGAGTGTCATCCACCTAACATTGAAAGTTCAAAGAGAAGGTAGCGATCAGGTGGACCAAAGGGGACAGATAGACATTGAAGAACCAGGGTAAGAGGATAGAGCCCTGCAGGACACCACAAGTGGAGAGAGAGGTGGAGGAGAAAAAGGACCCAAGTTGGACCTGGGAGGGACGGTCCAGGAGGAAGGAGATCAGCCACGTCAGGGCCTGATCCGAGGTGCCCAGGTTCACCCGGAGTCGGTTCATCAGGGTGCATTATTGACCATCTTGAATGCAGAGGAAAGGTCCAGGAGGATGAGGCCAGAGGGAGAGCTGGAGTCGAGGTTAGAGAGCAGATCTTCACAGGTGTTCAAGAGAGCAGTTTCTGTGCCTTTGGTTGCTGAAGCCAGACCGATGGTCATGGAGGCAGCCAACAGATTCAGTGTGGAGGATAAGCTGGGAGTTGGCCACCCAAACCCAACACGAGTGCCTGAGTGCAGGCAGGCCCCCTCCCCACTGCTCTTTACCTGCAATAATGGTGGCCTCCAGGCCTTAGTTGGAGTGGGACAGCTGGCCCCATCAGCAACACAGCAACTGTTAGGAAGATGCTGAAGCAACTGTTTACAAAAACCAAGGGGTGCCATGAGCGGCGCAACACCGGCAGCCTAACACCGGGGGATGTGGAAAAGAGTTGCAGAGAAACAAGGGGTGCTTTAACACACAGAACACCAGCCATCAAAGGGGAAAGGCTCCAGCTGACAGCGCCAGCTGAAGCTCGCACAGGGAGCCACCACTAAACCACCAGGGATTATTTTAAATAATAAATAAAACCCCACAAAGACCTTTTCCTCACTATGCCACCAGGGAATATTATTATTATTTTAGATGGCTGGAGCCAGGTAAACTATTTGTTAAGGTAAGTGGCAAATCATGGGAGAGTAAGCCTATGTGAATGCTTAAGTGTGGATTAGTTGGGTGAGGACAGGAGTTGGTGGAGGACGTCCGAGAAAACAAATGGAGGCGAGAGCGAAAGGAGTGCAAAGTTATTATTAGGAGGGGGTGTGTGTGGAGTGTAAAAGTAGAAAGTGTGAGTAATAGAGGTAGAGTAGGAGTAGCAGAGGATAGTGGTAGGAGTGACAGAAAGGAAAAAGGGGTGAGCATGGCACCATATCCCTGGGTGGGTTCTGTGATAGTGAAATGGGTGAACAGGGCACCATATCCCTGAGTTCTATTATAGCAGAAGGGGTGAGCAGGGCACCATATCCCTGGGATCTATGGTAGCAGACGGGGTGAGCATGGCACCATATCCCTGGGTTCTATGATAGTGAAACGGGTGAACAGGGCACCATATACCTGAGTTCTATGATAGCAGAAGGTGTGAGCAGGGCACGATATCCCTGAGTGGGTTCTGTGATAGTGAAATGGGTGAACAGGGCACCATAACCCTGAGTTCTATTATAGCAGAAGGTGTGAGCAGGGCACCCTATCCCTGGGTGGGTTCTATGATAGTGAAATGGGTGAACAGGGCACCATATCCCTGAGTTCTATCATAGCAGAAGGGGTGAGCAGGGCACCATATACCTGAGATCTATGGTAGCAGAAGGGGTGAGCATGGCACCATATCCCTGGGTTCTATGATAGTGAAAGGGGTGAACAGGGCACCATATACCTGATTTCTTTGATAGCAGAAGGTGTGAGCAGGGCACCATATCCCTGGGTGGGTTCTGTGATAGTGAAATGGGTGAACAGGGCACCATAACCCTGAGTTCTATTATAGCAGAAGGTGTGTGCATGGCACCCTATCCCTGGGTGGGTTCTATGATAGTGAAATGGGTGAACAGGGCACCATATCCCTGAGTTCTATTATACCAAAAGGTGTGAGCAGGGCGCCATATGCCTGGGTGGGTTCTATGATAGTGAAATGTGTGAACAGGGCACCATATCCCTGAGTTCTATGATAGCAGAAGGGGTGAGCAGGGCACCATATCCCTGGGATCTATGGTAGCCGACGGGGTGAGCATGGCACCATATCCCTGGGTTCTATGATAGTGAAAAGGGTGAACAGGGCACCATATACCTGAGTTCTATGATAGCAGAAGGTGTGAGCAGGGCACCATATCCCTGGGTGGGTTCTGTGATAGTGAAATGGGTGAACAGGGCACCATAACCCTGAGTTCTATTATAGCAGGAGGTGTGAGCAGGACACCCTATCCCTGGGTGGGTTCTATGATAGTGAAATGGGTGAACAGGGCACCATATCCCTGAATTCTATTATAGCAGAAGGTGTGAGCAGGGCACCATATCCCTGGGTGGGTTCTATGATAGTGAAATGGGTGAACAGGGCACCATTACCCTGAATTCTATTATAGCAGAAGGTGTGAGCAGGGCACCATGTCCCTGGGTGGGTTCTATGATAGTGAAATGGGTGAACAGGGCACCATATCCCTGAGTTCTATGATAGCAGAAGGGGTGAGCAGGGCACCATATCCCTGGGTGGGTTCTATGATAGTGAAATGGGTGAACAGGGCACCATATCCCTGACTTCTATGATAGCAGAAGGTGTGAGCAGGGCACCATATCCCTGGGTGGGTTCTATGATAGTGAAATGGATGAACTGGGCACCATATCCCTGAGTTCTATGATAGCAGAAGGTGTGAGCATGGCACCGTATCCCTGGGATTTATGGTAGCAGAAGGGGTGAGCATGGCACCATATCCCTGAGTTCTATGATAGTGAAAGGGATGAACAGGGCACCATATCCCTGAGTTCTATGATAGTGAATGGGGTCAGCAGGGCACCATATACCTGGGATCTATGGTAGCAGAAGGGGTGAGCATGGCACCATATCCCTGGGTTCAATGATAGTGAAAGGGGTCAGCAGGGCACCATATACCTAGGATTTATGGTAGCAGAAGGCGTGAGCATGGCACCATATCCCTGGGTTCTATGATAGTGAAAGGGGTGAACAAAGCACCATATCCCTGAGTTCTATGATAGTGAAATGGGTCAGCAGGGCACCATATCTCTAAGATCTATGGTAGCAGAAGGGGTGAGCATGGTACCATATCCCTGGGTTCTCTGATACTGAAAGGGGTGAACAGGGCACCATATCCTTGGGTTCTATGATACCGAAAGGGCTGAGCAGAGCACCATATCCCTGGGTTCTTTGATAGCGAAAAGGGTGAGCAGGACACCATATACCTGAGGTTCATGAAGTAAAGGTAGTCGTTGTGGGTAAGGACAGTAGGTAGCCAGAATAGCAGGTTAGCGACTAAGAGAAACAAGCAGTAGAGTGGTCATTGGTAGTAGAGGGCGCTTGCAAGCGCTTGTGAATAGAAGAATCTGACAGTAAAAATAGTGGGAAGTAAAGGTAGGACATGGATACTGTTAGCAACGAAGTAGAAACAAAACAGACACAGAGTGGGTAGAATGACAGCGAGTGGGAGAACAGGAGTAGCTATTGGCGTAGAGTGAAAAAGAGATTATAACTAGAGGAATAGTACGAAGCAGGAAGTAGAGTGGAAGGATAGAGTGAATAGAATATAACAGAGATAGAGGGGTAGTTGGAGGTATGAGCGATAGTATGGAGTTGGAAAGGAAATAAGAGTGGAGGGTGGAGGTGGAAAGGTAGTGTGAGGGATTGGAGGGAAAGTGTTGTGGTGGGAGGAGAACAGCTTAAGAGACCAGTATGGCGAAGAGTCAGGTGCGAGAGGGTGTGAAAGGAGTGAGCCTGACGCTGGATGAAAGAAGGCACTATTCAATCGTCCTTGAGACTACTAAGAGGGGATATAAGAGGGAAAGTTAGAAGATCCCACCCCATTAGAAACTCCCATCCTTCCACCCAGCATAGTCAAAGTAAGCAAAGCATGGTGTACCACCATCCAAGACGCACTAGCAACCAGAATTAACACAGAGCCAGCCCCACTGCCATCTGCCACCACCACATCCAACATACCAGTATTTCATTTTACCCCAGTCACCACAGATCAAGTATTAAAAACTATAGCCTCACTCAAACCCTCCAACTGTAAAGGAGATAGCTTTCCTGGCAAATTAGTCAAGGATTGTGCTCCCACTTTAGCACCCACCAGTACCAATTTCGTTAACGCCTCATTTAACACTAATACCATCCCAACTAACATAGAACAAGCTTGGGTCACCCCCCCTTCTTAGAAAAACCACCTTAGATCCCCCCCATCCCTACCAACTATATACCCAATACTACTGTCCCCTTCCTGCTCAAAATCATAGATAAAATTGCCTATTCCCAAGTCCAATCCCACCTTGAAAACAATCACCTGCTAGGGGAAGGACAGTCAGGCTTCCGCCCAGGACACAGCACTGGGACAGCACTATTGGATCTAAAAAAACCAGATGGACGCTGTCAGGGACTCAGGGAAACTATGCATTCTCCTACTACTGGACCTGTCCGCGGCATTCGATCTAGTAGATCATAAATAACTTCCACTTCTCCAAGGAAGCCAACGCCTGGATCAAATCATTGCTCTCTAACCGCACATCCAGAGTAGCTATAGGTGATGTAGCAGCAGATCCCATCTCAGTCCTGATAGGAGTTCCTCAAGGATCCTGCCTCTCCCCAATGCTCTAAAATGCATACACCAAGTTACTATTAGCAGCACTTGACGCAATGGGAGTAATATACACCAACTTCGCGGATGACACACAAATACTTATCCCAATATCAGGCAACCTGGAACAGGATACTATTTGTGTGAACAAAATCTATTCCATCATCCAGAACTGGATGACAGCTAATAGTCTATGCTTAAACGGAGAAAAAACAGAAATCCTGATTGTAGGCTCACCCGCCCAACCAGCCAAAATTGAACTACATTACACAGCAGCTAGAGTAATCGATGGCACCCCCATCACCATTTCCAACCAAGTAACAACTCAAGGAGTCTAGCTGGACTCCAGTCTTCCTATGTGCAAACATATTAGTGTACTTGCCTCATCCACAGACTATACCGCCAAACTCATTGCGCTGAGTCGACCCTTCCTTACACAAATAAACTGCATCACCCTGGCTAGAGCCCTCATCCTAGCTGAGATTGATTATTGCAACATACTACTATTAGAACCTAAAACACTACTCCAGAATAAAGCATAAAGAGCAGCATTAGGCATTAAAAAAAGGCATCACATATCTCAACACACGAGAGAAGCACACTGGCTACCTATTCAAGCCAGGATACTCCACAAAACTCTTACCCTTACACACAAATGTGTCTCGGGCAACGCCGCCAGCTATCTAAGCAAAGGTTTAAGCATTAAAACCGCAACTAGAACTCTTACATCTAACGCAAACACACACCTACTCATCCCTAGATTCAAGAATGTAAGAACAGGCAGCTCCAGCTTCCCCGTAGCAGCCCCCAGAATCTGTAACTCACTCCCAGTAAACATTATCAACGAGCCTTCCCTCAACAAATTAAAGAAACTCCTCAAAACCTGGCTATTTAACAAATACTAAGCTCCTCCGATTATGGATATATAGTTCTGTATGTTATGTCAGCGAACGCTAAATTGTAACTCCCTTAGCATGCTCTTGACTAATCCAGATAAAGTAGAACAGCTAATTTATCGTTATGACTGGATCAAGACTAGATCTAAATGCCTTCAATATAAATCTGCTATACCTGAAAAATTCAGACATAAAAGTTTGGGGTTTATGGAACCGTATCTGCTCAAGTTCCCTTGTAAAAAAAATGATTTGGTATCCTAAGAATGCGTTTCAATTTATGGCACACTTGTGAACTACTTGCCCAACGCAAGTGTTGTGAAGCGGAATTAATCTCCTGTCGGTTCTGTTTAGACATCAAGGTTACAGAATCCCTGGAACACATCCTGTCATCCTGTCCAGCTTTAATTCAGGAGCGTTTGACATTTTTCTCCAGTCACTGTAGCTATTTGGGAAATCTGGATCCACTTCAGAGGTGGTCTACGCTGCTGTGCACTACAAATGTTTCTTTACAAATTGCCATAGTTAATTTCCTTTATGCAGTGAATTTAACTTGTTGAAGAACAATGTTGTCCTCTTTTCTTATAACCTTTTCTTTTTTACCTTATTAAGTCCCGAATCTGTTTCATGTTTTAAATGAACTGAAACTTTTAACAATTGTTAGTTTTGTTCTACTAATTGTGTAATCAAGAATTTCGTTTGTCCCATTTTACACCTACTCTAGTGTTTTCATTGTTATATTTTACTTGTGATATTTTAAATGTAAAGTTTTGTATTGAAAAGTTGATTTGTTTCAACTATATCAATTAAAAAAAACGAAATTGTACCCACTATGTAACCATTAAGATTGTATGTCTGTTGATTAGTAAGCCAGAACCACCGTAATGATAAACCTCTTGCAACAAGTATATTATTTTAAGTAACAAGATTTCAATATTGTAAACAAGCCAATGTACTATTTAACAAAGTTGTATATGCCCATGAAAACAGATTCAGCAAATGCTAAAATCTTTGTACATGTAACCCCTAGGAAAAAGTATACTGTAAATCTACACCATGATCCCCTTGGAGTTGGGCATACAACAAATGCAATAAATAAATCCGTAGGGAGCCAGATAGCCAACAACTTGGGAAAACACGTGGAACCCAGGTTGTGAAAGGCAGAAAGGGGTAACTGATCATAGTGCTACTAACATCCCTGACAGGGACGTTTGGGTAAGGGAGGCGGGGACAAGGGCCAGGGGTGGACGAGAGAGAATCCAAGTATTTCACCCATTTTACCTCAAATTCCTTTGTGTCATTTTAAACGGGTATTGAGAAAATTGCAACTTTCTGGCATGTCATTCGGCTGCACCATGTTCTAAATTTTCTATTGTTTTTGAATTGTATGCCTTGTGTTGATCCATTGCCTTGTGATTGCCAGTGTTTATTACTGCCATTGTGAGAAATCATATTTGCCTCATTTAACTGCACATTAATTAATTTTTTGTTAAAACCCAAGTGTCATTTTAGGCCTATGCAAAGGGTTTAAAATCGCATCTTATTTTGTAAGGGAAGGTCGGATTTTGATTCTGTTTGCTGCTTCTTATTCCTGACTACCTGCTGCTGCTTTCTATCCACTCAGAATTTGATTAATTGTGGGCTGAGGGAATATTGCAGGGGGAAATCTTAACTTGGGTGCTATCTCTCCTAATTTCAAAAGTGTTCCTATTGTTTGTGCTTTGGATCTGTTCTACTAGAAGGTTAACCAAGTGCATTGCTTCCATTTCCATTCTCATTATCACCCCATTGGTGATTGCTGCCCAATATTAAAATTGTGGGATTTTTGTGAACTTTAAAAATAAATCAATATTGTATTTTCAACAACTGGCCTGGTTCATGGCCCATTGTGACCGGGGCATTTGTAAAAGGGGGTGTGAGACGGGTCAGGTACCGGCTCAATTTGAATTAATTGAAATTAAAGAAAAAGCATTCCTATTGAGCGCCACATCCCAGGTCAAGTCCAAGTGTCCTGGTCCAGAGTGTGATGCCCGATTGGGATCCTTAACAAATTGGGAGCTCGAGTCAGGAATTGAGTTTGTTTATTCACCCGTGACAGCCTAACACAGCAGACTAACATCTAAGGTAGGAATACTTTGTGTAGTTGGAATACTGTGTTATGCTGTACAAGCACCACTCCAAAACAAAAATCCTAAGTGCCAGGCCTGTATATAAAATTAAAGTAGAATCCTCCCAAAAATAGACAAAAAACAATAGAATACAGATTTACCCTTGCATAAATAAATTAATAAAGAAAGAAAACTTTCCAAAATAGGCACTATAGAGATCAATATAGCTAGGGAGCACCTTCTGCACAAACTATTTGTCAGGGGGGAATGGCCAGAACAAGATGAAAAGGTCTGGCTAGAAGAAATAACGCAACAGGTCACCGCCATAGACATGGATACATGGCAGGACGGTGGCCCATTACACCATGCATTGAGCGAGTTATACAAGACTCTGAAAATTAAAGAGGAGCAGAGTAAAATTGTCACAATTGCGCCACATATGTATCTTAATATGAGAGTGATGCAGGAAAAGCATAATGAAAATAGAACTCAAAAGCTGAAAGAGGATTTGGTTCTCCAACAGCAGAATAATTCAGAACAAGCGACCCAATAAGAGGCATTGAAAGAGGAGTGTAGGGAAAAGGTTGACTCTCTACAAGAGTCAACAGAAGTTACATCAACAAATAAACTATAGTAGAGCCTGCGCAGAGCAGGTGGTTACTCTAAAAGATCAGATAAAAAAAAATTGGAAGAGGAAAATAATAAATTAATTGTGAGAGACCTCCATTCCCAAGCAGAATTTGATGAAGAGCGCCAGAAAGTAGGTGCCATAACCCAACAAAGGGATGACCTGACGGGACAAAGGGGCGCTCTTTATCAGGAGAAAGAGGCCCTCCACCAGGAAATGTGTAAGTTAAAAAACCAATCTGGAGAGAAGGGAGTCCGACCTTCAGGGACTCACTGGCCTAAAAGAAGAATTTGATAAATTAATGGGACAAAGGAGACAAAGGGAACTTGAGTTAGAGCAGGCCATAGAGGTTCTAAATGTGCAGAAAAGGGAGGCTCACCTCCTACAACAGAAATTGTCTCATTGTTCCCAAACCATACAGGAAGCGCAGAGAGACAATGAGGCCCTCTGTGAGGAGAATGAGGGGCTCCGCCAGCAGGTGGTAGCTCAAGAGCGGGTCATAGACAGAGGTCGAAATGGGTGGGAGCGTCCGGGAGTGGTGCTCCTATACTTCACAGTTCCTATACCTTTATTTTAAAAAGAAACCATTTTGGAATGGTTTACTTTTAAAATAAAAGTGTAGGAAGAAGTGGAAGCTTGTACTTCAGTGCACTGCACTGAACATTCCCTTAAATAGCAGGTGTGTTTGTTTGGGGGTTTGGATTATGTGTGTGAGGGTGCGCCACAACGGGGTGTGTGGAGAGGGGGCCAGGCCAGCAGTGGAACATAGTTCCTCTACTTCTTTTCGTACACTTCGACCACTGGTCATAGAGGCCAGTAAAGCTTTGATAGCTGAGCAAAAGACTCAGATATTTGCTTATTATCAAGACGTAGGGGCTGAAAAGGAGAAACTAGCAAGGTTGGAGAGAGTGCTAGATTTAATCCAAACTGGAAGGACACCGAACAGGTAGAGAGGGGCAGGGTAACCCCTGATCATAGTACGATGACCTCTGTACTAAGGGACTCTAACCCATTTAATGCTTTAAACACTGCCCTCCAGAAATTGATGGAAGGGTGTCCTTGTACAGGTACAAGAATATATAGGCTGATGTCTCTGACCCGGAAAGGTCGGGGAATCAGATCTACAGAAATGTTACCTTCCAAGGGACCAGTTGGTTCAATTTGTAGAAAAACCAAATGAAATGAGACCCAAAAAGAGCATCCCGAAGACCTCCACCCAATTAGGGCAGTGGGGGATACTCTGCCAACCCTGGACACAGGGAGGAGTCAGAAGACTACTCTCTTGTGCGCCACAGGGGAGAAGAAATTGGGCCCCACCATTCTGTGAGCCCCTCCCAGGCTCACAGAATCAGGGAGCGCCTAGATGATCATGAGGGGACCTCAAATAGCAGCGCCTCTGAGTCTGAGGACGAGTGGACTCGGGGGACAAGGCCAAAGAAGGCAAATAAACTAAAGAGAGTTATGGCAAAAGACCCCAAAAGACCCCAGTCGGCAGATTAAGGCCATTAGGAACTTCATAACCCCATAACACAAAAACGCAAAATATTCTGTCTGGGAACATTTGGAACTCTATGAGCAGATGATGGACACTTTCCACCTTAAAGACAACCAGAACTGCATAGAGTATGCTACGTGGACGTTCTCTCCAGAGTACCCCAGCTTCTTTGCTGGGCTGGAGGACTAGAACCATTCAAGATGGTCCACCTACAGGGCGGCCATCTTGAAACACTTTTCCGCTTACAGAAACCTCCAAGAGGCTCTCAAAGCGGCCTACAATTTGCAGTGCGGGGAAGATCAGGCCCCACGAGAATTTGTGCAGGGGTTAAAACGTGCCTTTGCACAAACTACTAGGAGGGTGCGCACGGATAGCAGGGAGTTTATAACTACCTTCTTTCATGCGCTCCCAAAGTATATTATGACCCAGCTGATTTGGGATTTCCACAATAAAAGATCTCTGGACTCGGTCATAGACCAGGCGACCCGCATTTGTGAAGTCCAAAAATCTGCAGAAAACAAAAATCAGACCAAAAACCCCAAGCCAGCCAACACCCCTGCTGCTGCTAAGGTAGTAGGGGTGAAGGTTGCCCCCATTTTAGACCTAGAAATGGGGGAGCCTAAAAATGCACCAATCCCAAACCAGCAAAATCAAAGACCCAGAAGGCCTTCTGGCCAGTCACAAACAGGTGGTGGTCAGGGAGGTAATCCCACCAATGGGACCCCTAACTTACCCTGATTATATCAGCCCCCGATACAAGGGCACCGGACCAATCTTGGGGTATGTATGGACTCCTTCATCCCAAGGGGGGGCACCTAATCAGGTAAGTACCGCCACTGGAAACTTCCCTCCTAATTTTCCCCAGGAGGGCAGTAATCCCCCAAATACTCTGTTTAGTTTCTTTCCCCGGTATCCACCTAACCCCCATCTGCAGGACAACCCTCCTTTCTTTACCCACTTTCAGGAGCCCAGACAACCCAATCAAGGAGGGGGGAGGGCTACCAAATCCACCGTCTCCAGGGTACTACGGGAGAAGGGATAGTTAGCCTTCCCGTGAACAACCGAGGTATGAGCAAAGATCCCTGTACCAGCCGGAACGGGTGTCCCAACAGGAGCGCCAGGTCCAGAACCTTACCCAGGATTTGGGTCGCATGTTGAGGGCTCAACAGAACCCTCAGATGAACATGGCGGCTCAGAACCCCACCAACCAAGGGTCTGGCACCCCAGAAAAATAACGGGGCGAAAACCCTGACAATTCACCGGTTCCAGAGGAGGCACGGGGGAGAGGGTGGGTGTAAAGCCCTAGAGGAAGCTTCCTTCCTCACCCGTGAAAAGCCTCTGGCCCCCCGGAGCTGGAACAAAAATCTCCTGCCCCTGAAAATCTGCAACCCAGGGAACAGAGGGTGGGTAGGGGAAATGAAGACCTTAAAAGGGCACATTTTGTTGAGGAAATTAGTGTCCTCCAGTTTGAAGGGGAAGAATCCTCAGGGGATTCTGGGAAAACAAATCTTCTCCTTCAGGGACAGGGGAACTCCTCCCAAGGAAAATTGGGTCCCAAGAGATCTAAATGATGACTGGGTGGATGTAGGGACTGATTCAGAATCGCCCATCCTTGAACCCCAGAATGAGCATCCAGAGAATCAAATATTAAAAGGAGGATCCCAAACCGATTCTGGTGACTGCCTCCAAGAAAGCGGGGGGTAGGGGGTCAGTCCAGAATCAGAAAAAGGGGAGCCCGAAACTCCCCAAATATCAGAATGTAAAATTTTGCATTTAGGTTCCCAAACTCCAACACAGAATTATGCCCAAACTACCCCTGTGTCGGAGTCCTAAATAAAGAAAATGACCACCCAGCTTGCCCAAAATGCACATTACCTAAGCTCACTTGAGGAGTAGGAGGGTAGATATTATGCACCGGTACAAGTGCAAGGGCAACGTACATTTTCAGCACTGGTGGACACTGGATCCCAAGCCACTCTTCTGTCAAAAACGGCCTTTGCTCAGCTAAATTCAGGAAGGGGGAGAGATACCAGATCCCTCTCACCCCTCTTCCTGGACAACTCTAGAACTTCGATGAGAATTAAATTCCTGTCGAGGGGACTGTGGATTTGGAGATAAAAATTGGCCGACACAAAGTGAAACACCCGGCCATAGTCGTGACTCCAGAGGGGATACCCTGTCAACTAGGGAATGACATCCTGCGTAGGTTGTCCCCCTAATAGACTGTGTGAACAAGGTCCTCTGGACTCAGACTAATAGGCCAATAAAATTAAAACCGAGTGTCAACCATGTTAGTTTAAATAACACATGCCACATGGTTGAACAAAAACCTGATCATATTGAGTTTCATTTCCAGAACAATCAAAAACATGACGTGACAGTAATTGCTGTAGGACAACAAACTGGTGATGGGAAATCCTCTCCATTCCTGAAAATCAACCTTCCTTCCAGTTTTAAGTGGCATTCCACACTGGAAGGAAATACTTTGAAATTTTATACTGATTCACAATCTGAAAACCCCAATTATATAACCAAAAGTGATCAGAAACCAGCTCAAAGTTTAGCTGATATACAGAAAATTACAGAACAGTTGTTCATCCCTATTCAGTTAAATGAGGGGAAGAAGTCTGTTCTCACCCGAGTATGCGTGAACAACGGTAAGAGCTTCATCAGCGAAGCCATGTTCCGAAAGCTCCCAAAAGATCTGGCCATTCCCACATTTAAATTGATCGATAAGTGGGAAATGGACCTGGAAACTCCCAATTCCAAACATCTCCTGCCTAGCAGGTGCATGCTCAAAATCTCTATAGGTAACAAAAGCATAGAACATAAATGTTGGGTCGTGTGAGTTGTCCCTGCTGCATTCTATTTAGGCAGTGACATTCTCAATCGTTTTGCCATTAATTTGGACCTGATCAATTTCAAAGCCTGGTCCCAACTAGAGGGCAATCCCATGGGCTTTGATGATTCAGAAAAAGAATTTCGGTCAGCCCAATTGCTGCCGTATGCAATTGAAGTTCAGATTGGAGAGGTCACCATCCCAGGACGGACCGACTATTCCCACTTGAATTAAAATTTAAAGAGCACAGAAACTGCAAAATCCTGACGCATATGTACACCTCAACACCCATCTCCAACAGCAGGGGTTGGGGTTAAACCCAACCCCATTAGTCAATGTAGAACACAACACCATTCCAATATTGATGGATAACAGCGACCCTAGGAGTATCACTCTGGGCGCAGGCACCATAATTGGAATGGCGGTTGATGACCGGCATTTTTCCATGGATCTAGGAAATGAACTGGTAGGGCCAATCCCCAATGACTGTTTTGACAATGATGTGACAGTGACTTACCACCAGACAGGATCATCACCCGGCAAGGGGGAATTTCCTGGTGTACTCTTCCTGCCGTTACGGGGAGTAGGAGGTGACTTGTGACATAAGGCCGGATGAGGTGATATTCCAGGTCCACAAGGACTGCCTCTCCTACCTGAAACCCTCTTTCCAGGTCAATACTCTAACCAGAGACCTCTCCACCCAGCTGAAGTAGGCCGCTAAGATAGAAAAACTGGAAGTCTTTCCAGGCAAATGGTTGGAGAGCGGGTCAACCTAGCTGATGCCTGTGAGACCCCGGAGCAAAGCAAA
Organism: Ambystoma mexicanum; assembly: GCF_040938575.1. NCBI lineage: Eukaryota > Metazoa > Chordata > Amphibia > Caudata > Ambystomatidae > Ambystoma > Ambystoma mexicanum. The sequence goes on from NC_090928.1 coordinate 1,262,685,970, forward strand.
AGTTGAAACAAGTGCTCTTAGATTTTCAAGATCTCTTTGCGGTGGACTCGTATGACTGTGGTCGCACCGAAATCCACACTATAACAATTCCCACGGACCCTGGAATGAGTCCAGTGTTTGTGAAGCAATAACGCTTGCCTCTCGCATCCATGGAGTCCCTGATGGAAATCATCAAAAACCTTGAGTCCCGTGGGATAATTCGTCCAGTCCACAGCACCTTTGATAATCTGGTGCTGGGCATTTTAAAACCAAGCGGCCAGTGGAGACTCTGTGCAGATCTTGGGAAGCTAAATAAACGGGTCCACATGTCCCGATGTCCTCTCCCATACATTGACCAAGGACTGGCCCACATCCAGGGGTCAAAGGTATACACTTCCATGACCTGACCAATGGGTACTGGACTGTGCCCGTCAATAGGGAGGACCTATACAAGCTGGCCTTTACCTTCGGGGGCAGCAGTACACGTGGACCCGGACTCCCTTCGGATACATCAACTCCGGCAACGAATTCACATCTTTCTACATAAGGCCATGCCAGACTTGGGTGAAAGGGGTAACCTGGCCTATGAAGATGATGTCCTGATAAAAAGCTCAACTGTGGAGGAACATAAAGTGGAAATCCATTATGTTCTGACCCAATTGAGGGTTGCTGAAGCAAAACTGCCCTTCCAAAAGGCACAGTGATGCAGGACCCATGTCAACTTCTTGGGGCATGAGATAACTTCTGAGGGTCTCTGTCCCCAGGAGAAGAAAGTGGAAGCACTCCTAAAACTGAAAGACCCCACAAGTCTGCATGAGCTAAGAAGCCTCCTTGGACTGACTAATTAAAGTAGGAAGTTCATTGAGGATTACGCAGAAATCATAAGACCCCTGATCCATCTAATGAAGGGGGGTAAAGTGAGAGTGGGGTCCAGAACAAGCCGAGCCAATAAAGCAACTCAAAAGAAGCCTCTCACAAATGCCTTGTCTAGTTTACCCCGTCACAAACAAGGAGTTCTTCTTGGAGACATGGTTCTAGAATACATGCTTGACAGCAGTATTATATCAAAAGCATGACATGGTCAATAAGGTCATCTCCTATGCGAGCAAGACTTTATCCTCTGTGGAGAAAAAATTTAACGATTGTGAGAAGGCACTCCTGGCAATGGTGTGGGCATTGAAGAATTACTGCCCGTTCAACCAGGGGGAACACATCATAGTGGAGACTCCACACCAGCCTTTGCAATATCTCCAAAGTGATAGAATCCGTGCCAGAAATATGAGTAATTGCAGAATTACTTCCTGGATTCTGTCAATGCAAGGATTTTCGGTGGAGGTCAGTTATGGCCAAAACAAGAAAAGTCCCCTCGCGCAAGGTCTGGCTGACTTGCATGATTGTGCCAGAAAAAACTGTTTCGAGGACGAAAGTCTTAAAATCCAGGACAACATGGAGGCGTACCTGAATTCCCCACACAAAGTATATGAAGAAGACAAGTGCGAGGGAATGCCCACAATTTATGTGGACGGGTGCTCCTACCATGTTGACAACAATGGGGAAAAGTAACTGATGGCCGGCGTTGGGAATGCCTGGGTGAATGATGACCCGGAACCCTCCACTGGGTACAAAATCAGTCCTGCAATAGTCCGGTGGCAGAGTTGATGGCAGTTTATCTAGCGATCCTCACTGCCGTCCAACACCAACACCACGAACTGGTCATAATCACTGATTCAGATTATGTCTGGAACGGGTTTGTGGAGCACCTGGTTAATTGGAAAACCAGAGGCATGCTATGTGCTAATAACAAACCTCTCAAACATGGCAAGCTAATCCAAAATATTGATGATCTGGTCACCTCTATGGGGATGACTATCTATTGGAAGAAGATCAGGGGTCATTCCAGAATAGAGGGGCCAGACAAAACTGGAAACAACCTAGCGGATCACCTGGCAAACCTGGAGCCATCCAGGGGGATCTCCTTGAGATTGAGTCCCTTTTGGGGGAAATCCAGGTCACTGCTGTCACTAGGTCCCAGACAAATGATCACAATGAACTCTCAACTGCCCAGTGAAGTAAGGAGACCCCAGATGCTGATTTAATCATGGCACAAAAAGGGGATCCGATTATTGGTAGATTTTATCACACATTGAGAACTTTCCCCTGACGGATACCGACTACATTGGGAAAGAGGACCTCAGAGTGTTGATGAAGTGTCCAAAAATGTTCTGAATCTAAGACAGTTTGTTGGTAAGGTGATCCATCTCTGGCTGTGACCAGTGGGTGGTCCCTACCTCATTCCGAAGCCTGATGCTAAGTCACGCCCATGAGGTGTCCACAGCCAGTCATCAGGGGTTCTGCAATACTTTAGAAATCTTGCGAGAGGTTACATAATGGCCACACATGGGGCAGGACCTCGACCAATACTTGAAGGGGTGTCTTGTGTGTGCACAATTTCGGCCAACTTCACTCACACACCGAGCTCCCCTCCAGAAGAGGGGGATGACACTGCCTTGGTCAGATTTACAAGTAGATTTCATTGGGCCTGTGTTTCGCTCCGCTAGGGGGAACAAGTACATGTTAACTGTAACATGCTTGTTTACCAAATGGGTGGAATGTCTCCCGGCCCCAAATTGCAAGGCAGAATCAGCAGCTGCCCTGATGATCAACCACATCTTCTCGCTTTTTGGCCTACCCCAAAGAATTGAGTCAGACCGAGGTAGTCACTTCACCAACGAAGTGATGACAAAGATGTGGCAGATACTTGGGGTAAAAAAGAAACTTCACATTGCATACCGCAGTCCTCTAGTGGGGGAGTTGAGAGGTACAAACAAAACAATTGTGAACATTCTAAAAAAGTTTGTGGCAGATTCTGGGCCAATTTGGGACATCCGATTACCGCTTGTCCTGATGGCCATCTGATCTATACCTTCTTCTGAAACCAAGATGTCTCCTTTTGAGCTGATGAATGGACAAAGGATGGTGCTACCTCAGCATCTGCTCTATAGAACACAAGAGCAGACACTGAGAAACGTCTCCACAACTCATGAGTATGTTGAGAATCTAAGGAAACACCTTCAACATGCTTTTGCGTATGCTCAGCGGAATCTGGAAAAATCTGCAGAGGGTATGAAGACTCAATATGATTTAAAAACAACCAAAAAAGAAATCCCAAGTAGGAGACAGTGTTTACTTGCACAATTTCTAAAGGAACCAGACCAAAGAGCGTACATTTTTACCAAGCTGGCGTGGTCCTTTTGAAATTGTAGATAGAATTTCACCTGTCGCCTATAGAATCCACATCCCCAAAGGCGAACTGACAAATGGGTCCATATTAATCAGCTAAAGAGTTGTCACCCTAGGCAAACTTTGCAGCAAATTGAGGAGCCAAGAGAAAATCAAATAGAGAAGACATCTAACGAATAAGAACAAGAAAAAGAAGAACCAGAAGGGGTCAGATAGATTTATAGGTATAATTATTTAACAGGGAGTATGTTTCACCATTTGTCTTTAGTGTATAAAATGTCATTATTGAATGCATGTGTGTCCCACTGCTGTCCACCCCCCCTGGAGGGCAGTCAGTGGGAAAATGTAGTAACCGGTTCTGTTTTATTTGATAGATTTGTACTGATTGTGCCGATTCATAACCAAGGAGGACTTCCCCGGGGACCTTGAAAGGAAATGTCAAAGAAAATGTGGGGGTGTCGCTCAACACCATAAAGGAAGATCCAAGAGAAAGCTGTGTGTGCCACTCCATACTACAACAAGAGACAACGGGAGGATCATGGAGTACCGCTCCCTGATGGAAGGACTCCACCTGATGAACCCCGCTTTGCCCCATTGATGAATCCCACTTTCCCCTACTCACCCTCAACAATGAATCTCAGAGGAGTCGGGGGGGGGATTTGTGGGATATATTTACCCACTCAGTAGTACTTCCTCACATCACCAAGCTGCACTTCAGCAGAACCTTGGAGCACCCTGGCCTCAAAACTGCATTTTGCAATGACAAAACGATGGCTGCACCATCTTGCCAAACACAAAATGGGCGAGTTGGAACAGGGAGCACACCGAGAAAGGTGCCTGTGTGTGTTCTTGTGTGCACCCAAAAAGAAGCAAATTAAAGCGGCGCTGCTCTGCTGCTTGCAACAAGTCCCCATTAAAAAAGATATATTTTACATTAAAAATAATGCTGCTCTGATGCTATTTTTCCCTATTCTTCATCACAATACCTTTATCAAAAAGACCCTGTCATGCCCAGCCATATTCACATTGTGCTCCATCGGAAAAGAGCATTATTCCTGAATGGCAGGCTGCGCCAGCCAAATCTGAGAAAATCAACTCAAGCTTTACTTCGGCTGCACGGAAAAACGCTTAGACTTTTGCTACAAAATGTCAAAAGTCACCGCTTGAAAAGAAATTCTAGCTTTCTGTGCACATGTCAATTTCAGGAGACCTTTGCCATGTACAGACTGTTGTGTAAAAGGAACTAACTATGGATACAGAACAATGTGGGAATCCAGATAGAAAAACCGAATTTGAAAGGAAAATGCTAGCTTTCACCACATGTGTCAAAATGGGCTTTTGCAAACCAAAGAAGAAAAAACCTGTTTTAAAAGTGCATGTTGGATAAGGCCCTGCCCTTGTGCAATGTGAAAGGGGATTGTGCTGTGAAATACATGTATGAGATGGTTTTATTCAGCAGGTTTCTTCTAATTCAGAGCAAAAGTAAATAAAATAAATTAAACTGCAGTGAATGGGGGAAAGTTAGCCCAAAACAGGTTTCTGCTGGGAGGATGCTACCAACAAAAGGCCCCCACATTAGATCCCAGAACACACAAGTGATAATTGCTACCTTTACAGACCTCGGTCTGTGCTCCAGCTGTAACGCTCACCTGACTCCCACGGAGGCGCTGGTCTAGTCTGGGTTGCTGTGGCCTCTTCGAGCATGATGCGCAGAACTCGGAACACCGACTGAACAGGACCCTCAAGTCTTGCTTGTCTGGCCCGTAGGAATATCCTTCTGCAGATGAGAAAGGGGATTAACAGTCTGCAGAATAGTGTGCTTGCTCCCCCCTTCCCCCCTTCATTCTTCTCTAACTTCCTCCGAAATCCCCGGTTGAAGCTCACCTTATGGTTTGAAAGGATGAGCTCTCCATCTTCTGCTTCTGGTGCAGGGGCGCGTGTTTGTCCAGTTACTTCACTTAACTTCCAGTTAAAGGCGGACTTAATGGCCTTGTCGGTGATTGCATAATTTACCTCAGGCGGCGAGAACTTTCTGGACCAAAATGCTACAGGGCGCAGTTGGTTGGTTTCAGGGTCTCTCTGAGACAGGACAGCTCCCATGGCTAAGCTGGACGCGTCGGTTTCGACTATATATGGGAGATCGGGACGCGAGTGCTTCAAAATAGGTGCGGACGTGAATTTAGCTTTCAATTCCTGAAAGGCCTGTTCGGCTTCCTCGGTCCATTCGAAGCGTTTATTTTTCCGCAAGAGTGCAGTGATGGGTTGTACCACACGTGAAAATTCCGGGATAAATCTGCGATAAAAATTGGCAAAACCAAGCATGCTTTGGACACCTTTCACCAAACTAGGTGATGGCCATTTGAGGATGGCATCCACTTTTTGTGAGTCCATTCGGACCCCTTTAGGTGTCAGGATGAATCCAAGAACCTCAACCTCGGTGGTATGGAAAACACACTTTGCCAGCTTTGCAAACAGTTTGTGCTGGCGCAATTTCTCAAGGACGGCCCTGACATGCTTTCTGTGATCAGATTCCGAAGAGGAGTACACAAGAATGTCATCGATATATACGACAACACAAACATCGATGAGTTCCCGAAGAACATCGTTCATGAAGAATTGGAAGGCAGCAGGCGCGTTGCACAACCCGAAAGGCATCACCTGGTATTCAAATAATCCATATTTTGTACGGAAGGCCGTTTCCCATTCGTCGCCTTCTTTTACTCGCACCAGATGATAAGCCCCCCGGAGATCTAACTTGGTGTATACGCAAGCGTCCTTCACCTGGTCAAGGAGTTCAGGGATCAGAGGCAGAGGGTAACGGTTTTTAACAGTTATTTGGTTCAATGCGCGGTAGTCGATACAAGTTCTAAGGTCGCCTTCTTTTTTGGGCACGAAGAACAAAGCCGAGGATGCCGGAAACTTTGACGGGCGAATGAAACCATTGGCTAGGTATTGATCTAAATATTGTCTCAAATGCAGATTCTCAGGTTCAGTAAGGGCATAAATCCTGCTACAAGGGGGTTGTGCACCGGGCACCAGATCGATTTGGCAATCGTACGATCTGTGGGGAGGTAACATGTTGGCCTGTTCCTTTTGGAAGATGTCCTGAAAGTCTTGGTATTCCGGAGGTAGTTGCATGGAGACAGAGGTTACAGACGCTAGACTAATCTTCAGATTTTCTGGGTAGCAGGTTTGTGCACAATCGGGAAGGTTATTCTCTTCGCTCGCCAATCAATTTGAGGATTATGTGTCTCTAACCAAGGGATTCCGAGAATAACCTGAAACTGTGGAGCCTTGATTACATCAAACACAATTGCCTCCCGATGGCCGTCCGGACCTATAAGTGTCACCTCAGCAGTGGAATGTGTTACCGGTCCAGAGGCAATTTCGGTTCCATCAACTGTGGTGATGACATCTTTGCTGGTTTTAGGACGCAGAGGGAGGTTAATCCTAGAGACCAATTCACGATCCACATAATTTCCTATAGCCCCGCTATCGATGTATGCCTTTATTGCATGCAACCGCTTAGGCTGTTCCGGATCTACGAGGACCATTGGCACAATGAAATGCGAGGTCTGAGAGTTAGTTTTCAAGCTCGGCAAGCGGACCCCTACGCTTGTCGGGCGTGGTCGTTTCCCGAAACAGAGTCTTCATGGTTTTTATCAGCGGCTCCTACCACCTTCTTGGGCGGTTTTGCCGGGCAATCTCGTAGAAAGTGTCCAGAGGACCCACAATAAAGACATAATTGCATCTGCTGTCTTCTTTCATGTTCTTTTTGAGTTAAAGGTCCTTTAACCCCTCCGATTTGCATAGGCTCAGAGACATCAGCACCCTTGGGGTTAGCGTGGGTCTTGACCAACACCCGGGTCTCAAACTTGGACCGATCTGCTTTTCTGTTTTGAAGTCTGTGATCCAATTGGACCACTAAGTCTATATATTCTGTGCATTCTTGGGGCGGATTTACAATTTGGGCCAGGACATCTTTAAGTTCTCCGCGTAGACCTCGATAAAATAACGTGATTCTTTTATCCTCTGGCCACCCAGTTTCCACAATTAGTCTATTAAAGTTTGCAATGTAGGATAGGAGGTCCTGATTGCCCTGTCGCAGGGATAGCAGTTCGTCACCCAGAGCCTGCCCCTGAGACTGTCGAGCAAATAACCTTTCCATGCTTGCTTGAAATCCTTGAAAATCACGGAGAATCGGGTCATCTTGAGTAACCAGTGGAACTGACCAATCGGCAGCACAGCCGCTGAGCTATGACAATACAAAGGCTACCTTGGTCTGGTCATTAGGGAAGGCCCCAGGTCTGCATAGGAAGTGCAAACGACACTGATTCATGAATACAGCGAATCGTTTGGGGTCCCCAGCAAAGCGTTCGGGTGGGACCAGCGGCATGTTTCCAGGTAGATTAATCTGCACAGGGTTACTGGGAACCACAGGAGCGGGGTTCCCCCCGGAACCGGGTAGAGGAGTGTGTCCAGCTTGACCTTGCAAAAACTGTCTAGTCAGGTCATCAGTTCTTTCCTTTGATACAATCACTTCCCTCCTAAGAGCATTAGTCTCTTGACGAGCGGCGTGTACTTCGGCCCGTAATTCCCCCAGTAGTTGGGCCAACTGATCAGTCTCAGAAGTTTCCATAGCGCCTGGGTGGGAATTTGTAGGAAGGCTTCGCGTTCTGTAACGCTCACCTGACTCCCACGGAGGCGCTGGTCTAGTCTGGGTTGCTGTGGCCTCTTCGAGCGTGATGCGCAGAACTCGGAACACCGACTGAACAGGACCCTCAAATCTTGCTTGTCTGGCCCGTAGGAATATCCTTCTGCAGATGGGAAAGGGGATTAACAGTCTGCAGAATAGTGTGCTTGCTCCCCCCTTACCCCCTTCGTTCTTCTCTAACTTCCTCCGAAATCCCCGGTTGAAGCTCACCTTATAGTTTGAAAGGATGAACTCTCCATCCTGCTTCTGGTGCAGGGGCGCATGTTTGTCCAGTTACTTCACTGGTTTTCAGAATGGCGCTGGCAAAATCCACTTGACTTTTCCGAGCCGAACGCCGTAAGTATGAAGATTACAAAAGTTCAAGTGTTGAGCCTCCTTTTCTGTTGCCTTCCTAACCTGTGATCTGTCCTTTATTTCAGGTGCAGAATGAAGGCGATGCGTTGAGGGATTGACTTGCCGATGGTAAACTCAGGTGAGTTAGCGATGGGGGCGATCCCTCTTAATGTCTTTATATTCCTCCAGTAATGTCTTTTGTCCTTTCCCCATAGGGGCCGGGGTGCGGTACCTGCCAACGAAGCGGCGCTGACCCGAAATGAGGAATGATCCACCAACAGAAGACCGGTAAGTGTTATGGCGGAAAATTAGGCTTTCCTCATATGTTCCTTCTGCTCACCTTTTGTCTCTTCTTCTCTCCCCTAGGCGCAGAGATGTGGTGACCGGTGCAGACAGTCGCGGTGGAGCCAGAAAAACTCCCGAGGACAGGTGAGCGAAGCGCGGCGCTGCAGCGGGCAACGCAGTGCTTTTAAATGAAAGTATTTTCTCAGGAACGCTGGCGTGAAGGTTCTGGATGCAGGTAAGAAGTTTGATAAACTTCTTGGTTTTCACCTTTCTCTTCTCTTCTTTCCTTACAGGTTTTTCCAGGATAGAGGTGGGCGTGGCTACAGACCAGATGCAGGAGCAGACACGGTGAGCGTTCAGCTGCTTGGATGCAGAACAACACGAAGCGTGAGCTACTGTCTGGGCGTGGCTTAAATAGCCCCCAAAGTAGTTCCAGGTAAGTATCTTTCCCTGGCCACGCCCGAGTGGCAAAATAGTCCCAATGAAAAAATAGTCCCTTTCAGGTCTCAGGGAGGCCTGAATCTTGCAGCATGGTCTGCATCAGGTAAGTGCACAAAACACCTTCCTTTATGAGCCTGGCGCCAAAGGCGCCAGGACAGAGTCCAAAGAGCCCCTATAAGGGGCCGCTGGGCTTTTACCCGGGGGCATGATGCCTGCTCCCGGGGGTGCTGGGCCTGGCCTGGTGCTCTGGTGGTAGGCATCATGACACCAGCCTCTTACAATGGGATTTCTAGGACACGGATGTGCAAAGTGAAAAATCACATCTCCTCGTGACTTCTACAAGAAGCTTCAAGGAAAAAACTCCATAACAACTAGATTGAGCGGGGTAGCTTGGAAGCTATGCCCGTATATGGGGAACATTACTGAACATTTGCTTCCAAAGACTATTTTATGAATAAAACTTGTAAGACTTTTATCTTTGCCACAGAACCTTGCAAAAATTTGAAAAGTTAACAGTTTATATGTGATTTTATGGGTTTTCATTTAAGACTGAATTATAGAGGGCAACAAAGTAAGTGTCCCCACTCATCCAGACAACCCACTTAGAATCACCAGAACCTTAGAAGGTATATCAAAATTTTATTAAATGTTTATAAAATATATCCAAAAAGTAAGAACATATTTATTAAAAGACAAGAACAAAGTGCACGTAACAATAGTTAGTTTACTAATATAGTTGATGGTTGTTCTAGCACCGATGTCACCATGACTTTGGGTTATAACACTTGAGAAATTGTGATGACATATACAAGTGAAGCAATAATCCCTCGCCGGGTTTCAGGAATGATTAAGAAAACACATATAGCTAGTACTATTTGTTACTAGTATTTTGCCTCGACATGTTTCAGTTCTGTAAATTCAATAAAGAACTTTCTTCAGGAGGAACATGATTTTACTAAGTCACTTCGACCTTGACAATAACTTCTTAAGAACATTAAAAGAAGACAATCTCGATCCTGGTGTTCACAGATAGGTATGTTTCAGATTCCTTAGTTAAGCGTCCTTAGGTGCGGTGGAGTACTTCCTTGAAATAGGTAGAGACCGGGGATAAAAAGCCTATTTTTGGGTAGTCTTTTAAGGGCTACCCTGGAGAGCGTGAGGGGGATTGTTATCAACATTCGTCCTTTGGAGAAAAGGCGCAGTATCTGACTGTTCACTCGATCGCAGCTTCGATGTGAACTCGCAGAGGAGTAGTTCCGCGTTGGGTGCCGAGATTGTCTTCTTTTAATGTTCTTAAGAAGTTATTGTCAAGGTCGAAGTGACATGGTAAAATCATGTTCCTCCTGAAGAAAGTTCTTTATTGAATTTACAGAACTGAAACATGTTGAGGCAAAATACTAGTAACAAATAGTACTAGCTATATGTGTTTTCTTAATCATTCCTGAAACCCGGCGAGGGATGATTGTTTCACTTGTATATGTCATCACAATTTCTCAAGTGTTATAACCCGAAGTCATGGTGACATCGGTGCTAGAACAACCATCAACTACATTAGTAAACTAACTATTGTTACGTGCACTTTGCTCTTGTCTTTTAATAAATATGTTCTTACTTTTTAGATATTTTTTATAAACATTTAATAAAATTTTGATATACCTTCTAAAGTTCTGGTGATTCTAAGTGGGTTGTCTGCATGAGTGGGGACGCTTACTTTGTTGCCCTCTATAATTCATTCTCGATATACCCCTAATAGACAAAGGTCCTCATTACACGGATGGCGGTAAGGATTTACCGGTACCGGTAAAATAACGGTACCGGTAAATCCTTACCGCCTTACTACGAGGTCCCTTTGCGGGTTGGGGGATTTAACGCCTGCTTTTTGCAGGCGTTAAAATCCAACCCGCTAAGGGATCTCGGAACTAATTACGGCACCGCAAAATTGCGGTGCCGTAATTAGCGCCTTCCCCATTCCCATAGAGCCCTATGGGCCAGAAATGGGAATGGGGAAGGGCAATGGCGGAAAGGGGATTTACCGCCCCTCCAACCTTGGAATGGGGCTGTAAATCCCCTTTCCGCCAAGGCGGTGCCGGTATTTTACCAGCATGAGCCATGGCGCTAATAGCGCCATGGCTCACCGCCTACCGTGTAAAGAGGCCCAAAATATTAAATAAGGGGGTTTCCCTCCTCTATACGATTTTTCATTTAAGACGTCATAGACTTCACTGACACATGGGGAATAGAAAAGGCAGAGAATTTGGTATTATAAGGAAAGTATCCATGATGCCATTGCGAATTTTAATACTTACGTCCCTTGTGATAATCCACACCCATGTATAAAGTTATAGAATTTTAAGCCGAATATTTCATACTCAAAAAGACTAAAAAGTATTAAAAGGGCGAAACAATGTCTCACAAACTGGAGGATTGGACGGCTATCCTCAGCATAAGATATGTAATCTGCTCATGTAATTTGTTAAAATGTTACCACTGTACAAATGTGCCATTTATGTCAAAACTGTGTTGTGGCAAAATTAACTGTGGGAAGTCTTTTCATCTCATAAATTGCAACCTCATGAACTGAGTTGCCTCCTAGAAGAGGTAACCAACATTGATTGTCCTATCCAGTTGTTTAGAGGCGTGCTCAGCTAAGCCTACCCCACTATATAGTCTATGATGTCACTATGCTTTATAAATAAGAGTCCCTGACAGGACTCTAGACAAACTTTCTCATGAATTTCCTGCTCTGAGTTCCTGATATTTCATTCATCCTGCAAGATTCCAGAGCCCACTGCAAAGCCAAAGCATAGATGATTCCAGATTTCACTGCCAGGCCAAAGCATAGCTGACTCTACTCCAGCAAAGGCCTATATTCAGAAAATCCCATTAAAAAGGGCAAAAGCTGTGGCACCCTTTTTGGGAAGCATCCTGAAACCAGACCGGCTTCTTGCCACTACCTGCATGCCCGCTGACCTTTAATATTCGGTAATCAGACCCTGCCCAGCTGTCTTTTGCCAGGAGAGTCCGCTATCCGGTGGCCAGAATCTTTTGTGACCAGAACCTGTTGACTGTCCAAAATCCCAGACTCAAAAGTGGACTGTGAGTATAATCCCCATCCCAGAGAAACACAGTCTCCCCATCTTGACCCTTTTGTCTTTATTCCACTTTCTAAGCAATCCCATCCATACCGTGGTAACTTGTTAAAACTGTTAATCGTCTCTGTGCATCTTGTCATCTATCTCCAAGCGTTAGCGCCACTTTCCTATCCATTTTTGTCCTGCATAGATCCTAAGCCCTCAGTCATATTTGGAATAATTAAAGTAATTTCTGCATAAAGTTAAACACTGGGGTGACATGGTTGTAGTCGCGAATCAACCTTGAATCTTACTGTGTCCCTCTTTATCAATATAGTCTTGATAATTTAGTTTAAGTGAAACCTGTACTTTTCTCAGTGGATTTTTTTTTTCTCTTTCACTGCTTCCTTTTACCCAAATCGAACCTTTTTCTATCTTGCATATCTCATCCAGTTTGGTAGCTAGAGACATCATTTCACCTCTATATTATCCCTGTGATATACATCTGCCTCCCAACCCAAGTATTTCACCTGTTTTACCTCAAATTCCTTTGTGTCATTTTAAACGGGCATTGAGAAAATCGCAACTTTCCAACGTGTTATTCGGCTGCAGCATGCTCTAACTTTTCTCTTGTTTTCGAATTGTATGCCTTGTGTGGATCCATTGCCTGTGATTGCCAGTTTTTATATATTACTGCCATTGTGAGAAATCATATTTGCCTCAAACATTTAACTGCACATTAATGAAATATTTGTTAAAATCTGAGTGTGATTTTAGGCCTTTGCAAAGGGTTTAAAATTGCCTCTTATTTTGTGAGGGAAGGATGGATTTTGATTCTGTTTGCTGCATCTTATTCCTGACTACCTGCTGCTTCTTTCTATCTCAGAATGTGATTAATTGTGGGCTGCGGAACATTGCAGGGGGAAATCTTAACTTGGGTGCTATCTCTCCTAATTTCAAAAGTGTTCCTATTCATTTGTGCTTTGGATCTGTTCTACTAGAAGGTTAACCAAGTGCTTTGCTTCCATTTCCATTGTCATTATCACCCCATTGGTGATTGCTGCCCGATATTAAAATGTGTGTGATTTTTGTGTACTTTAAAATTAAATCAATATTGTATTTTCACCAACTAGCCTGGTTTATGGTCCATTGTGACTCAGGGTATTTGTAAAAGGGGGTGTGTGACGGGTCGGGTACCGGCTCAATTTGAATTCATTGAAATTAAAGAAAAAGCATTCCTATTGAGCGCCACATCCCAGGTCAAGACCAAGTGTCCTGGTCAAGTGTGTGACGCCAGATTGGGATCCCTAACATACCATTCATACCTCATATACACATAATACACACTTAACATCTCCTGTCTCTGATGTTTTTGATTTAAACAAAGATCCAAAACAATATCGCTTTAAATGGTCTAAAATTCCTATGAACTCCAACTTGCATAAAGCCTCAAGTACTGAGACGAGGAAGGAGTTAATGTATATTGAATGTGCGGATTAGTTGTGGCAATGGAAATCAGCTGTGCAGGACATTTAAACATGGTGAACCCCTTGCATTTAGGAGAGGAGAAGAGAGATGCACAGCGGGTGAAGCGGGAAGCAAAACCAAAGGCAGAAGCAGATGCACAGAAACGGACCGTGCTGAAGGAGAAAAGCGCTTCCAAGCAAACGCTTGCTAGCGCAATTTACGGAGAGACGTGAGACAGGGAGAAGCCCAGCGGATGCCTAGGGAGGACCGCTAAAGAGCTGGCAGTGAGAGCAAAGCTGTTGGGCAAGCGTACTTGTTGAACAGCAGCAGTTCTACCAGCAAATTAATGCAGAGCCAGCGAGAGAACTGAATTAGGGTCTGCCAACCGGGAGAAGCCTTCCCAGAGTGAAAACTTCACTGAAGCATAGTGCCATGGTACGGAAACGCCATCAGACACCAGTGGCTCTGCCCATAGATGTTGGGAACCCCAGGGCGTGCCGACAGGAATATGAGCAATTCAAAATTTATTTTGAACACCGACCAAGTAAATTAGAAAGACAGAATTTACACAAATCTTCATATAAGAGAAGTCAATATGGGGAAAGTTGGAGTAAATATTATCATCAGCAGATGAGCATTAATTAAGTTGAAATGCAAAAACTGTACAAGTCTCCATATGTGAAAAGTCAATTTGGGGAAAACTGGAACAAGTATTGCCCAGGCAAATGAATATTAATGAAGAACTTAACAGACAGAACTTGAACAAGTCTCCATTTATGAGATGTCAATGTGGGGGATGTTGGAACTAGTAGTACCTAAAGTTAGTGAAGTATAAACAGTAAAGAAGTACAACTGTGTTATACGTAAAGTGAAAGAAAACATTATAAGAAATCGTGGTGAATGAAGCCCATCAG